>NW_019736395.1:552197-788394 GCF_002891405.2 Cryptotermes secundus
GTTTCACTGCGGAGGCTCGGGTTCAGTCCCATGTTGGACGCATCGGCACCGAAGTAACTTATTGCCCGAGATACCTCGGTTGTAGCCCGCTGATCCTCCTATCGCCTACACCAGAGATATGAGAGCCCCTACCTGGCTGCACACTGTCTCTCTCTGTAGACTGGGACTTCATGTTAGACTTGACTGGTTAGAGCAGCTGCGAACTGTCCCGTCCTTGCGTGCCGTCAGCTGCTGTGTCCTACGTTTCTTTACCGGGTTTCCCAGTGTTTCTATGTCCGGAAGTTCCGTAGGCGTACATTTCTCCAAAACTTTCGTGGATGGATACATAAACCTTTTCTTATTTTGAAGTTAGATAAGAGCAGGAGGCCGCGCCATAGCTCAAGCGGTTAGTCGCTGGCTTCCTACCGCGGCGGCCCGGGTTCGATCCCGGGTCTGGTCAAGTGGGATTNGTACAAGGGACTTAGTCCCACCCCACTAGCAATAAAAAAAAGATAAGAGCAGATAAATACAGGGGTAAAAGATAAAGCTATCCCTGTAACAGGCCGTGGAGGCCCATGGGGTTGTGAGACGTCGAGGTTCCCACATTTTCCAGACAATCGGCTGACAGATAGCGGTGAAGTTGTCAGCCTTACGAGCCGGCCGTCCTTTACCACCCAAGAAGATTCCTGGTACTCATTTCTGTTAAAGGCTGAGTAGACTCCAGAGCTGAAAGTGTTAGGTCAATTGAAAAATTCAATGAACTCAACGGGAATCAAACCCGCCACCTTCCGGCATGTAGCATAGTGCCTCAACTAACTGCGTGTACAATACCGCGTGTCCCAAACACTAAGTAGTATAATTAATATTATCGCTGTGTGGAGGCAGGTTAGAATACCTCCACCGTAGCCCTGCGAGTGGCAGAAGGAGGCAGAAAGGGAACCCGGTTCTTGTGGATGTAACTGGACCACCATGTCACTGGGGGACATAAGTGTAGGGACCTCGTCCTCCAGGTTGGGGGTTGGACCCTCGTCCGACGACCTTGATCTGTAGATAAAAATATTTTAGCGATCTCTGCAGGAGCGAAAATCGGATATCAGCCTGGCTGTGGCTCAAAAAGGGCTGTTTTTTCAATTATTATTATTATTATTACTGTATCTGAATCGAAGGATAAAAATATTATAAATTGTAGAGCCGTTGCTATGCAACGATCACTAGAGGGGCGAACGTGCCAGGGCCGTTTCTGGCCAGCTGCTTGGTAAACACTTTCCCGCAGCAACAGACAGGAACTCAACAATAGGACAGGTGCGCTTTCTGTGTGGCCCGTGCCAAGATGTTATAAGCGAAGGATAAGGTTATAGCTTAGTCAGTTCTGTACGGGAGCCTGTGAAGAGAGGACTTGAACCAGAGGCAGAGAAATAACCACTGTTGGAGTCGTTACCCGAAAATGTCCAGTAACAGACTGAGAACATTAGACTGTGTGCTCTAGTGAACTGTAAAGTATTGAAATAGCGATACTGCTATAATTATATGTGGCCATTAAATCTGTTCACCTATCCAAATCCCGTCTATAGTCTATAGTCAATTCTTTATTGTTTACATGCCGAGACAACAGCTACAAGGCCAATTACAGACACCGCACAGGCTAGATGTTGGTAATAACATTAAGGACAGACACAACATAAACACAACAGAAAAATCACAGGAAAGCACACATTAATACAGAAAACGTGAACAAACAAAAACAAAGATTAAGAGAAGTACTCAAAGAACGTAATAATTAAGAATTGCTAACACAGAGCCTTAAATATTAATAAAAATTTTATGTAGAAAATTATAAAATATGATTGTGAGAAACCGCTCCGATTGCAAATATGTCGAGATTTTTACCCACCACGTTGACAGCATAGGCTCACCGAGCAGAAGGACAGTGTTTATTAGAAGGACAAACAAGGAGAAGTTCTTAACACTGCGAGTGTAACAAGAAAGCTAACATTTTCCACGAGGAAAATGCAGGATTTAAGGCCACGATAGACCTGAACAAAAGAAGTACATCAAGGTAATGTCTCCTTCACGTAAATTATGCACAAGGTGAAAGTATAGCTGTGTAAAATGATGGGGAAAGCGATTGAAACAGACGGCCGCCAGCTCCCACTGGATGCGCCCAAGCTGTTAAGATTGGTAGACGTGTTAGAATTCCGAACTACTGAGGCATACTCCAACTCGGACCTGACTAACAAGTATAGCATATATAAACAATTCATGGAAGCAAATCTGAAGGTTATGGGGCGAATAAGGCCTAATAGCTCTATGCATTCAGATAATATGAATTCAATATGATTGCGAAAATATATATTTTATTCAAAGAGAACGCTTAGGTCCTTAATGCTTCTGGTGCGTGTAGTGGTAGCATGACAGAGCTGAGACTCAGGACATTTGTTTTCCTGGAGTAGGACACAACACGCGTTTTAGCAATAATAATAATAATAATAATAATAATTTCAACTTGTATAATTTTTGTTTGTTTTAAATTAAATTATACACAAGTATCCAGCTATAAGTAACAGATTTAAGATACTATTTCTTATGTACTTTTTCACAAATCTATCACTGCACAGACTACAAAGCTTGGAATGGCAAAGTGACTGATTAATAATAATCTGAACGAATGTGAAAGGAAGCGGTCGGTTCCTAATTTATGATTCTGTTCAGATGTGCCTGGAGGGACTGAGGAAACCAAAGTAAATACTCAGGATGGGCGGTCTCATGGCCGAAATTGTAACCCGGGAACTTTGGAATGATAACCGGAAGTTTTACCACTTCTAATGCGCCTTTCGGTCTACGAAAATGATATTTCCCTTCCGTGCAAGTTGCTGGGTAGTATCCTTCCAGTACGCCACCGTCAGTTGTGCTGTAGGCATCAAATGGTCATACTTTCTGTATTCATACGGCGTGAGATGCGAAATTCAGACATATTTACAGCAGTCCTTACCTCCGTAAGGTTGCCTACACGAATCGTGACGTACCCTGGATCGCAGTGTAGGTGAACAATATTGACTGCCTTTGGGGGCGCTTCAGTGATTTGGTATCATAAACCGGTTTAATTAAAGGAACCATCCAGTCACTTTATGCCCTCGTAAAAGCTGTAACTGCAGTCTGTGTTTGCAGTGCGAGGTAGTCGCGGGAAAGCTCAGCGGTAATTCGGTTTGTAATATTGGACCTCAGTTTTCTTTTGCAATCAGTAGGCCTACATAAATTGGGAATGGAGCAGATACCGAAGATGTGACGCCGTGTTGTCCGGGAAATGTTTACAGATATTTCGGAGGAAGCTCTTTTCCCCTAAGCACCGGAGAAATATGTACGTCGTCAAATATCATAACATAATAATATTCACAGTTACGACGCTAAGAATTTAAATCCTGTGCCGATTCGTGGCTTGGAGAGTACAATAAAAAAAATAAATTAAACTATTGAACGTAAATCAAAAGGTAATTTCGTAACTTTCATTAAGCAAATCCTTATATATATGTAGCTATATATATACAGTCACGTATTTATGGTTGACTATAGACGGGGTATGCCGGTCACGGTAGCCGAGCGGTCTAAGGCATGCACTGTCTTCGCTCTCTCGGAAGCCGGGATCGTGGGTTCGAATCCCACTCAGGGCATGGATGTTTGTGTGCGTTTTTCTGTGTTTGTGTACAGGTAGAGGCCTTGCGACGAGCTGATCACCCGCCCAAGGGGTCCTACCGGATGTGTAAGATCTAGAAAAACCGAAGTGAAAGGGAGAGTTTCATGGAGGTAGGCCTAGGCCCAAATTGGGGCTGTAGCGCCACAGAAAAAGAAAATAGACGGGGTATGGATTGGTGAATGGATTTATTGATCGCTTATACACAAGACTCGGAACTACAAGCACTTACAGCGCCAACGCTAATTTCCACACTTTACAAATCACTACACGTTAAGTCTTCTCAGACTGCTTTCACTAGTCTTTTCCTGGTAACGAATCTTAACACTGGAGATTCTTCAGCTTCCGTGGTCATGACGGTGCTCGCTGGTTAATACAGTAGACTCTCGATTATCCGCGCGCTGTTTAACCGCTTTGCGGCTCAACCGCGGCAATGTATTTTTAAAGATTTTTTTTTTTCAGTGAGTATCACATTTGTTTAAATGTTTTGTATGACAGTCAATGTTAGTTTACTATAATTTAGAGAGAACTGTACTCGCATTTACGTCATCCATCGATATTCTCCCGTTATTTTTCTTAAAAGCTNTGATCCTCCCTTGCAGAACAACTAACCGGGTCGCCCAAGTTGTCTTTCTTACAATAACTTTGTACAGACCAAGTAAAAAACACGGCTTCCAGCAGTAACTCTATTCGTATGTGCGTATTCGTTGCCGCAGGTACGTGTTTACCGATCCGTTGTCTAGAAACTGGTTGCATAACGCCGTTGTTTATTCGCCTGTTGCATAGCAACGGCTGCACACGCTACACTATATATGCTTACATAAATTAACACAAACAGCGACGTACTATATCACAGCCTGCTATTCGCCGGCTTCCCACTGTGACGGTCCGTGTTCAGTCATGTGGCATTTGAGGTGAGCAAAGTAGCATTGGTGCTGATTTCATCCGAACATTTTGGTTTCCTCTGCCTGTGCTCATTCCACCAGCTGCTCCACATTCATTAATCGTACTACAAGCCGATGCTATGTTGTATCGATACTGACAACTTCGTTAAATAACCAGCTCCCACACACACGCGGCCATGCAATGTCCGCTTCACGCTAGTTGCACCGAGTTCGTGAGAACGCCGGTGGAGGAACCGTTTGACGACTTGCGTGTACACTGACTGCAGAGTCCGATAGCAGATGGCACTACACGTCGTAGTGTCCTGTAAATGCAGAATCTTTCTTCGAAGGGTCGAATCGCCCGACCCTATTACCATCAACCTATTAGCCGGAAACTTAACTGTCATCAGCCGGTAAGTAGAAGTCTGCATTACTGAAAGTACATCATTTGTTAGAAGAACTCTCCTTCACAGTAGATGCTCCGCAACATACTTCAAGTCTCTTTAAGAATACTGGAGCGCTTCCAATCAAAGGTTCTCCGCCTGATAACAGATGCCCCATGGTATGTTTCCAACGCTATCATCAGCCGTGACCTTCAGATACCAACAGTAAAAGAAGAAATTAGTCGTCTCAGCACCAGATATAACGCCCGTCTCAGCAAACACCCCAACCTCCTTGCATCCCGCCTCACGAGGCCGCCATCAATTCGCAGACTGAAGAAACACCACCCCTTCGACCTGCCTAACAGATTTCAGTATACGTAGCTCTAAATCTATTATGTAAATCCTAGCTAATTCTTCCCATTCGCCAATTTGGTCTCCGACCAATAGCCCATGGATCATCGCTAATGAGCGTATATCCGCAAGCCACCTCAACTGTTATATCATTATGCTGAATGTATACTACAGATTGCATAATAAAATTGGGAGTCTTAAAAAAAAGTCTCTTTTAAGAGATTTCTGATGCTTGATTTAGCTCACCGAACCCGGTAGATTGTTTCAAAAATACTGTGCTCAAGCTTGTTCAATGTGTAGGCATTATTTGAATCTGCTTTCGTTTTTAGGTTTCGCAAAGGATAAAAATCTTATATATTTAGGTCTGGAGATCGTACAGACTGCGGCTTATTTGTTATTCTGTGTTCAAATACCCCTTTTAAGAAATCAATGGAATAATTAGCAGCGTTTGCCGTAGCACCATCTTGCAAAAAAAAAAAAAAAGTATGAACCTTGTCTTTTTCCGTATGCTCTCGGAGAAAGCCGAACTATGCTACTGACATACCACCCTGAATGTGAGTTTGGGGTCGTAGAGGCCGTCATGTACTGCGTACAAAGACCAGATACAACAATAAATTATGGGAAGCACTAGTAGCCTACTTTACTTTGATAAGACACGGACGGCACAGAAAACGAAAAAAAATAGGCGGCATAAGCAGACATATAGAGAGCAAGCCTCCTAAAAAAAAATTAAGGGACAGGCACAGACAGAGGACAGACAACCGGACAGCGAGTTAATTTTGTAAGCCTCCGTTTATTTGTTAAAGTAAGGGAGTGGAATCAGTATTCCTCTGCCGTAGTTACTTTACCGACTGGCTAGCAGACGGCCCATGGCTGCATGCCAGCAGATACAGCCGAGTGGGTAGCTACACGCTGTCGGTGCCACTGAATGGACAGGTGGTAAGATCAAGGGCCAGTCTGCACATAACGGCGAGGAGAGAAGTTCCTGCTAATGTCGGAAATGGAGCACTGCATTCTCCAATCGGTATGCAGTGGGTCTACTTTGGACCAACCAATTTCGTATGAGCCAGGGCCTGTGAACTCAGAACGAAGATCTATAGATTGAGAGCATGTTAAAGAAATGTGTCCAGGAAGATGTTTGGACTTAATAAATATGAACAGATTTGGTCAAGCTCTTAACGAGGGTATCATAATTTTATCCTCTTCGCCATATTTTATTAGGATAACCAAATTAAGGAGGACAAAATGGGCGGAACTTGTAGTACGCAGAAACAATTAGAGATTTATACAGAGTCTATCTCGGAAATTTCAAAGGAAGAGATCGCTGTAGAGGTCTGTCCCTGTGCTGTAGGATAATGTAAAACTGGATACTTTATACAAATGGGACAAGAATGGATGCGCTGATTCCTACAGGTTCGGTGTGTCTCATGAAGAACATCTGTGGGTTCCTTAAAATAGCAAATTGCTTGACCAGATAAACAACTGGACCCCATTAACTTTCAATGAAAAGTTAATTACTCAGACCAAGAAAGAGATGCGAGGATAACATTAAGATGGACCTTAAAGAGGAAGATTTTTGAGGATGTACGGAGGAACTGAGTAAATCCACTAAAACCCAGAGCCGGGATAGCCGGTATCCCGACTGAGATAAGAACCGAGTACATCCCGAATATACAAGTCAAAACCGTTAGCGGTTCACCCGGCCGCTGGGTTTATCATTCCAGAACCCATGCGGACTTAGACAGACCGCCTCTGTGGTCTAGCGATCAGAGTTCCTGGCTACAGATCCAGAGGTACCGGGTTCGATTCCCGTAGATACTAGATTTTCTGAGAAGTAGTGGGTCTGAAACGGGGTCCCCTAATCTTCGTGAGGATAACTGAGGAGCTATTTCAAGAAAACAGCGGCTCCGGCCTAGAAAACCGAGATTAACTGCCTTGGGGATCCGTTACGCTGACCACGCGACACCCTCTGTCGGCTAAAGTTGGCACTAACTTCGCCGACAAGAGGCGGTCGCTCAGTCGGTATAGTTCACTTGCGGACTACAGGCGACGGAGTTTTGTTTTGGGGGTTCGTTTTGCGATTTTGCGTGTTTGAATCTAGACCATATAACTTCGAATGGTAGTATAGTTGGTGACTTATGAATTGGAAAGAGTTTGAAAGGAAGAGGTCGTTGCTTAATCCGGATACTTTCCTGGAATTTCTCCTAAGAGACTGAGAAAGATCATGATGCTTCAGTCCAGGTAGTAGGTTAATAGTTAATTGGTTATGGAATGCGCCAAGTTAAGTTGGCATTTATTTTACAAGGACAGTGTGCTTCTCGTTACGACGTCAAGCTGCGCCATGGTGGCCGCCACGGCGGTGTGTGCGGCTGCTGCCCTGCACCGAACTGCCTTGATACCTTTCGCTGTGCTGAAGTACCGCTCCACTGAGCTGCCTCGTTCCACGTTCCAACGACTGAATTCGGGGTTTTAAACTCTGTACTAATGATACAGTCTGATGGCAAATTATATTCACCAACTTTGTCAAGGAGAACATTTCGGTGCGTTTACGTGCTCAGTGAAGCACCTGGTCATAACGAAAGGTTAAACAGTTTACACTTTAAACTCAGTGGATAGTTTGGAAACAAGAGTCAGCCCATAAATTACAAGACCTTCCTTTCTCATTATAAAGTTAATTTATAGCTGCTGTGAATGGCACGGTTTAAGCATTCTGGTTCGAGAGAGCTTCAGTTGGTATTGCAGGTTGCTGCAAATGTTGCTCACATTAGCGCCTCTCAATAGGTTATCTGTCTGAACTCAGTGGCGACAAGCATTTCCTGAATTTTGTGTGCTCAACTTCAAGAATGCGGTTTTCTGGGTTGCAACGCCGGGCATTTCGGAGGAGCATGCCACCTGCAACACCTTCTTAAATCCTTTGTGAATATAATTATGACTCTTATTAACATTTACAAATAGTACAGCTGCTTCGCAGAATTACAATTAATGATGCGATACTGAATGTTTTGGTGACTTGAGTCAAACATACGACAGCAAGGGTGCCGCGGGGGGGGGGCTTTTCGAGCGGAGAGGGGGGGTTGTAATCGGAATATTGGCTTACAAACTTATGTTTAAACCGTTTAACAGTGTTTTACTGATTATCCTCGAACTTTCAAGATTGAATAATTGAAACAATCCTGTCATGTAGTGTGTGTGTCGATAGACGGGGTTTGGATTGGTGAATGGATTACTGACGACGTGACACCCTCTGTCCGCAAACATTGGCACCCACCAACTTCGCCGACAAGTAGCGGTCGCTCAGTCAGTATAGTTCTCTTTCGGACTACAGGCCACAGAGTTTGTTTTTTCTTTTTGTTTTAGACATCGGGAACTTGCTAAAACGCGTCGACATTTCCAAGCTCCAGTTAAAATGGGTAAAGTAACGGACATTTCACCAAATATGAAAACCTACATGCGTTTATTTCCGTCTACAGCGGAAGTCGCCATACATATTTTGGAGCGAAAGCTGTTTCTGTCAAACGCAGAGATAAATGAAACACAAATTTTGAAACCATAAGATTTTCTTCCGCGATTTTTTTGTGTGTTATGACTGATTTTATAAGCGGGAGAGTCAGTAAATTGCACAAATGGATACGAAACCTAAAACATATAATATTAAAACCTGAAACATTTATTTCTGGACATACCCTCCACCAAACATCGATACACTTGTCCCATCGCTTTACCATTGAGTCGAAACCCTCAGAAGTCATTTGTCTCAGCCACTGGTCTGGCATCAACTGCGACTTTCGAACGTCCTTGAGAAAATTTCTCGACCCAGTTGTGAACCGCTTTACGCGAGAAACACTTCCCACCGTAAGCACGAAACATTTCTTTATCAATATCCTTTGCATTGGGTCCTTATATCCGCAGAAGAAACGCACATCAGAACCCTGCTCTTCGTTACTACATTCCTCAAGCACGGTCACCATTTTGACCACTAAAACTAGCCTCTGAACATGCCCATGCTCGTCTGCTACCTAGACTGTCAAGAAGCTGGACTCTGCTGCTACCTAGTGATAAACATAGAAACCCTATTACGTCCGTTACCACTGTTTCACTTCCATTTATGGCCTATTTACTCACTGTCCGTCGTATGTACCTGCACATGGAGCTTGGAGGATTTCTTTAACCTGAACCTCTCACAGCGGTGACTCTGTAAAGTATTGTCTTCTGGCATGTGATGCTGTGTAGCAAGTATTTCCCCATCGTTTCGGAGGACCGTACTGCCTCCATCATCAGGGTCGAAAAGTAAGTCAAGGAAGCAACCGGCTACAAAAAGTAGCTCACATTTTTTTATTCGATGTATTTAAAATCTGCGGATGTTCTTGCTGGTTGATTGCTATGCTCTCTCTTGAATACTGAAGATGGATGCTGTACGTTGCTCGGAAAATGTCGGTAAACTAGTGCCGCACCACACGGCGCCATGTCTCAACAGACAGTACTGTGCAAAGAACCGTTTGCTTACGGATTGTTGTGTAAAAGTGGAAAGACACGTTTAAGAATTCCAGTTTTGGCGAGTGTCCGCTTCAAGTCGGAAGTTTGACAGAATGAGAGGAGCATTAGAATGAATATACAGCAGAGGGAACGGGGCGCCGCAGTTGTCGCGCTACGCTTTGTTGTGCCAAGATGCAGGAAGCGGGACGGTGCAGTGACTGCACTGACACGAGTAGCAGCTTATGTACCGCCCTCTCCCCGCTGGAGGCAGCTGATTCAATCAGACTCAGCATGCAGTCAAGCTTGAAACAAACAACGCGTTTGTGACGTCGCGACTCGCCCCCGCCCCTCCACGTCAATGATAAATCGTCCCGTTGCTATGACGTCAGCAATAGCAGTGAGAGAGACAGAGAGATTAAATTCCGTGGCGGTGCTTCCCAAGTTCTGGTCATTGCCGAAAATGGCGGGAGGGGGAGGGGGGGTTTGAATGGTGGGGCTCTCTGTGCGGACACCACCTCCCCCCTTCGCGTTGTCATATCATTAACATGACTGTAAATGCATTCCTGCACGCCAGTCCGGCAGCCGGATCTGCGTCGCGCCTAATAAAGCATTGCATTACAAGTAGGAAACAGATCTGATTTCAATTCACAATAAACCCAGCCAATTTTGTTTTTCTTTTCTTAATTGTGACATTTTGTTCAAATAATTTTAACAGTTGTTTTCGTGTACGCCTACAATAAACTAATATGATAGACAAAAAAAAAATATATATATATATTTCTTGACACTACAGCCCCAGTGGGCCAAGGCCTACCTCCATGAACTCCGTTCACTTCGATTTTTCTCGATCTTACACATACTGTAGGACTCCTTGGGCGAGTGATCAGCTCGTCGCAAGGCCTCTACCTGCAGACAAACACAGAAAAACGCACACAAACATTCATGCCCTGAGTGGGATTCGAACCCACGATCCCGGCTTCCGAGCGAGCGAAGACAGTGCATACCTTAGGCCGCTCGGCTACCGTGACCGGCATATGTATATATATATTTTCTTGTCGATCATGTAGTTCACTTCCGTTTCTTATTTGATTTTTTAATTCTAACAAACTCCACGGAGCAGAACCCTTCTTGAGAAGCTAACGGTTGTTTGATCCCTGTTGTAGGCTAGGTGAGTCAAGTCCCCACGCCCCCATCCAAGTCCCGTAATATTCGTTTTACTGTTATCCTCGCAAGTGGTCTTCTTCAGGCCTTTCAGCCAAAACTCTTATGCATTTTATTCTGTCCCATTCGTGCTCCTCTTACTGCCTGTCTCGTCATTGATTTAACACAAATAATAATAATATTTACCCAGGAGAAATAATTATGAAGCCCTTTATTATATACTTTAATCAACCTCCTATTTCTTCTTCCCTCCTAGGTCCACACATTCTCATCGTCCTGTTCTCAGTCNCCCCCCCCGAGAGATCAAGTTTCACACCCATACAGGAAAAAAGACGAATTTATAATCGTGTATGTTCAAGCGTTACATTCTTAGACAGCTTACGGGAAGGCAAGAGGGTCTGAGCTGCATTCCTCGAATTCAGTCAGCTCTTCGTGGCGACTTTAATTTCTTGGTGTTGTTGCCAGATATGCGAACTTTGGCACGTTTTCAAAACATGTAACTTGTTTTTCTTTTCATTTCTTCTTTCATTTTATTTGTTTACTTAATTATGTCTTCTCTCCTTGCTCCTTTCTTACATGTGCGCTGACGGATGTCTGGCCATGCCCTACTTTATCCGATGCTCCTCTGACCTGAGACTCGAACATCAGACAAAAGGTTTCTACTTTAACCACAAAAGTCTACATCAGGATAATTTTCCTTACCGAGATTCGATCCGAGCACTTCTAGAACAAAAATCTGCGTTCCCGTGTGAGTCGGTTTGTCTGTAACTGCTTTTTTCCACCTATCCACATCTCTCGCTTCGTCTTCGCATGAAGTGAGAGCAAACGGGCTTCGCAGCTGGGTCGCTGGTGAAATGTAACCGGTAGTAATTACACTTTATCAAAAGCGTCTCACCAGAAGTATTGGCTGGTGGGCGAAAGCAGAACTGCTGGACAGTAAACGAAGTCTCTCGCGGGGTCTGCGACGTGCGCTGTGGACTATACAGAGTGTTTCACGACTTTAGGGCATAACTGCAGGAGGTGATTTCCTAGGTCTTTGTGATCAAAAATGTTCATATAAACATGTGTCCGATTTTGGACGGTTACGGAATTATGACCGTTTTTCCATTCCCGTACACGCCCTCGTGTGAACCGAGATGCTTTGCTCGGTCGCATTCTGGACGCCGCTGACCACATAAGAAACAACCAGCTGAGGCTGCTACGTGTTACCCGCCCGGTTCACAACCAAGCGGTAGCCTGTGTTGCGGCCGGCGGTGGCATTTTCGAAAATCAGCTTTAAGCACCAATAAATTCAAATTAAAGGTAATTTCACGAAGTTAACTTTACAGTCATACTTTAAATGTATCATGTATTATGCTGGTTTATTATTTCGTTCTGTTTATTGTCAGTAATCGTTACCTTCTATTCTGAGTTTAAAACGGTTATAACTCCGTAACCGTCCAAAATCGGACACATGTTTATATGAATTTTTTTTGATCAAAAAGACCTAGGAAATCACCTCCTGCAGGAGGTGAGTGAGCAGGAAGAGATGTGCGTCCTTGGGACATATGCGGGCCCAATCCATTGGTCAGCTGCGGGAAGACTGCGGCTGCCTTCCGAAGCGAAGCAAAACGTCCTGAAACCTTGGTGCGGCAGTTGCCATGTTGAGTTCATGTGCTTATTATAGTCACAAGCTTCTGATGCTGTCGTTTTGCCATTTGTTCTACGATTATAACAGTATTTAGACTGTATTAGCGTCGAATTGTATACTAACTGATAAATGATGACTTGGGAAGGATTTAGAAATGAAGCGGCTCTAGCCCAATCTTGGTACAAACCCGCCATTTCCCTGGAGGGAATTAGATGAGCCACAAACAACCTGATTCAGGACAGTCGGTGTCACTGCCGAGATTCTAACCGAGTACTTCCCACATACGAAACTAGAGCGTTACGGCTATGCTAACCACGACAGTGCTCCTACGAGTTGAATGGAGTCCTTCTTGAAAAGCTTATTGTCGGGTACTTGAACAAGATATTTTTAACTGTACCTTTTACGAAGGAGGCACGCGGTAGCGTAGTTGGTTGAGGTACTATGCTAAAAGCCGGATGGTCGCGGGTTCAAGTCCCGATGAGGTTATTGGATTTTTTTTTCAATTGACATAATCCATCCAGCCGCACAATGGCCCTGGAGTCGACTCAGCCTCTAACAGAAATAAGTACTAGGAATATTCTTCGGGGTAAAGGGTGGCCGGCGCGTAGGGCTGACAACCTTGCCGCCATCTATGAGCCGATTGTCTAGAAAATGTGGGAACCTCAACATCTCACAACCCTGTGGGCCTCCATGGCCTGTTACAAGGATACATTTACTTTTTTTTTTACCTTTTACGAAACCCAACATAATCCGCGAATAGCCACTCAAGTAAGCTCTACTTACCACCTGCTACATGCTGGTTTGCTTGGCCTATTTTTCGATACTGAAGATGGAGGCGACATGTTCCTTCGAAACGTCGGTTTGACATTCAACGGGCTACACGGCGTAATATCCCAGGAGATAAGAGCTCTTCATTTGAATTCAGTCTGCACTCTCACTTAAATATTCTTCCATCTAAACCTCGGTGTTCCAGTTACTGACCTCCCTTCCTTTCCTACCTCGCTACTAAAGTTTCTTACGCAGTTGTCCTCTCCCCCTGCCTCGCGTTGCTTGATTTGATTGCTTCAGTTAGTGACAGGTACAAATTATGAAGCAATGTTCTGCAACCTAGTGCCACTTCTGCACAGGCGATGGGTGACAACCCTGGCCCGATGAGATGAAACTGCGTTGGCACAATTGCCTTTGCCTGTTGTCTGACTGCCTCATGCGCCGCATAGCCCGGAAACGTATGCAGCCCGTTGTTCTTCACCATGCAAGATGGCTCAGGCCTTCACATTCGGGAGGTTCCTCATTCGAATCTCGCCGGGACACCGACTGTCCTGATCGAGGTATTTCGTGCTTTTCATTAAATGCTGAAGTCAAATTCCGGGATAGTACTGGTAAATAGGCCATGACCGAGTCCTTCCGTATCCTTTCCGGTTCATAATTCCTTAATCGTCCAATTGCTCTTGAATTGGAGGAGCAGGTCACACACAACCGAAGTGAACTAACAGCGACAGGAAATGCGGCTGATATTTGTGCTGTATCTTTAGATATCCTCTTCGAGTTGGTTTGTCGTGAATAGAAAACTGAAGTTCGAACCGCACGAAATGGACATTCCATACGCATTCAGTGAAATGGATGACAGGAACAATGAGCAGCTCAGAAAGCGACGCAGCAGCTCAGGTTTCATGCAGGGTTAAGTGATTCGGCCGCGCCATAGCTCAAGCGGTTAGTCGCTGGCTTCCCACCTCGGCGGCCCGGGTTCGATCCCAGGTCTGGTCAAGTGGGATTTGTGGTGGACAAAGTGGCGCTGGGGCAGGTTTTCTCCGAGTACTTCAGTTTCCCCTGCCAATCTTCATTCCACCAATTGCTACACAATCACCCTCACCTATCATCTGAGGCTGGTACAATAGGCCAGAAGTGGCCGCAGTCCAAGGGACTTAGTCCCACCCCACTAGCAATAAAAAAAACTCAGATTCAACTCAGCACTTCGATGTTTATATCAGTATTAGACCTAGCAGGTTAACGTAGCTGTAAAGCTTTGGATTTGTAGTCGGGAAGTGCTTGGTTGGTTTTTCAGCCCTGACACCCTCTGTACTGACTAAGGCCAGTCCCTCAAGGACTGCAGAAACATATCCCAGGCTCTCTTACGAATGTTAACAGAGCTTTACCGACCAGGATCCACACACGCGACTCGCGTATAAGCTCGTTGGGTGGATGTTCATTTTTTCATAAGTATTTGGGACTAGGTATAAAAATATTATTAGGAACTGAAGATCTGTATGCAAGGAGTTCACATTTGTTGTTCTGGGTTATTTCCCATTCGCCTTCGAGCATCTCTTTTCTATCATTTGGTATTTTTGGATTTTAGATTTGTGTATAAGCTCAGGCTTCACAACCGTAACAGATAACGGGTCTAACTTACAGCTATAGCCTCATGACGGACGAGGAAGTGTTGTGGTAACCGAGAGATTGGTACGCCATTGAAATTCTTTCTAATGTCTTCTTACCTGTGCTCTTTTTTTTACGTTCATCCTGAGAAGTTCCCAATCAAATGTTATTCCAAGAAATTAGAGAATATGCTAAGCGTAAGTCTAGATGGAATATTATTTATGTATGTAGAAACAACGGAGGGCCAGGAACAGCCCTTTGAGACACACCAGAAAAAAGATCTCATGTATGTTGGAATTTTGCGTCGTTCTTAGGCAAGTCAAAGTGTACGAGTTTTAGGTACTAGGCTGAAAGATGAGTTATATCGCCTGGAATGTTAAACGAAAACAATTGCACATTCGACCGAAAGCCTTTGAAATATCCAGCAAAAGCCTGTGACTATTTCTGCGGACTTAAAGACATCACAAGCATCATGTGTCGATCCCATGGGTTGATGAATTGTGGGAGGATCTTGACGGAAGCCAAATTGTTGTAACTGCAATAACTGTAGTGATTCAAGATTAAGCTGCATTTCTTAAATATCAGTCGTTGAAGAAGCTTGCTGATTGTTTGTAGAAGGCTGTTTGGACGGTGATTTTCTGGTAGTGTTGGGTCTTTACCTTGTTCGCGAAATGTTCTGATTTTGGCCGTTTTTCAGGAAATAGGAAAATGAGCTATGCCGATGTGTGCACGAAATATGTTGTGACGTGGTGGCTGAAAGCCATAATAGCGGAGCAAGAGGAAACAGACATTTCTAGGCTAGAGTAACCTGAACAGCTGCTCATTGCTAAGCACGGCTCTGTAAAACTATCTTCCCGCGGCAAAGAATACGCTTGCAGCAGTGCAGGCATTCTTGGAGATTAGAAACACAACGCAATATAAACCATGGAGCCAGTTTCTCTATGCGGACCGTGCCGAGGCAATGTAAGGAGGCCAGTTGGACAAGCCACAGCACAGGGTTGTTAGTAGTGACGGCGGGAAAGCCTTCAGAGAGTAAAATAAGTTCATGAGTCCCGTGGGACTCGGAACCAAGAATCGCTGTGCTGGTCAGTGCCAGTAGTAATTGAGTATTCAGTTTGCTAGAGCACAGTCACTGGTCAGTCCCTGCTTGACAGCAGGTTCGAATACCTCCACCGTAGCCCTGAGAGTCCTAGGAGGAGACGAAAAGGAAACCCAGTACCTGGGGGTATAACTGGATCACACTTTTCCTGGGGATATAAATACGGGGACCTGGCCCTCCCGCGGAACTGGGACCCGAAAATGGCCAGCAGCAGTTTTAGACGACAGACCCGTCCCCTCGTCAGAAAGGGCGCCCAACATCAACAAACCCGCAACTGTCTGACAGTAACAGAAATCGTGTCTTTGGACCCCAGGTGGGGACTTGACACCAAGATTGAGTTGCCGACTGACTGTCGGTCATAATATAACTTTGACTTTGGCTTTCTGAAATCACAGCAGTCTGCAGACAGTCTTCAGTTAGTAAGTTCTGAGACAGGCGACTTCTGAGCCGTGAGTGAGTGCTAGCCTGCGTTAACCAGTGGTAGCCACTGGTGGTCAGACACGTCTAGGAGTCAATGGCCAGGAGTTGAGGCCATGTTGCCGGCTGGTAAAGACGTAAATACGGAAGCCGAGGGAACTATAGCGTTGGAAGCCGTTACCAAGCAACGACTATTGAAGATACATCAGACAGAAATACCTGGTGCGTGCTGTAGTGAATTATGAAGTGCACAAACTAGCAAAAATGCTATAATTGCTTATAGTTACGAGTTTGAAGAATCCAATAAATTCAATTACAAATCCGAATCCCGTACATAGTTACTAAAATCGCGACAATATGTTGAATGCAGACAGTGACCCTATTTGATAAGGTCTTAAACGCTGTTTAAATTGCATGGTCTGCGGGCGCCTTCTTTGTTTAAGGTTCGCGATAATTTTGGTTGTGCCACTGCAGCTGAAAAAAAATGGACTGGAAGAAGAGGGGGAGTTAATAATAAGGCTGTGATCGTTTCGTTCTCAATAGCTGTGAATTCTGGGGGTTGAGGATCTGTGTTTACAAAATTCGCGCCATCTTTGTTGAAGTTTCAACACAGTTTCTGTCGTGATTTTAGGTTTAAAGCATAACAGTCGATTAAATTGCATTTAAGAATTTAATTTTTACCTCACAGTAAAAAGCTGCATATCCAGTACTGGGACCAATCGTTTATGCAGTGTACTGAGATAGTCGCTGTTTGCTGCCAGAGTCAGTCGTGCGAAGCACAGAAGTACAGTCTGCGGGAAAAGTGTAGTGTCTGTAGAAGTAGGCGCAGACGGTGCAAAAGATCAGTTGAGAAGTCGGATACTTCCATCAAAGACTGAACACGTTGGCTTACTATTAACGCTGTAGTCTTGTATTTGGGAGGAGTTCGTTTCGAATCTCGGTCGGGGCTCCGGTTATGCTGACATTTCCATGTTTTTCGTCCCTTCGGACATGTTCCAGGATGGTACATCGATCAGATGAATATCGCTTCCTTCCATTTCCTTTTCAGTTTGACATTCCTTCACCACTGTACCGTCTGACCACGCAACACGCTCTGTCTGCTAAAGTTGGCACTAACTTCGCCGACAAGCGGCGGTCGCTCGGTCGGCATAGTTCGCTTACGGACTACAGGCCACGGAGGTTTGTTTTTCCTTTCTTTTTTATTTTATATGATAATTCTGAGAAGTCTGGGAGCCGCAAAGGATGGATTTTACTCGCCGCGGCTTTCTTACAGGTGTATTTAATACGTTCTTAAAAAAGAAGTATTAGCTAATTGCATTACGCGAGCCTCACCAGCGGTTAGACCGAATTACTGAGAGCGTCGTTAAACAAACTACTGCTGGTAGTAGCTACTCGTCTGAAAGGAAATGAAGGAATGAAAGCTCGAATTTACTATTATTATTATTATTATTATTATTATTATTATTACTACTACTACTACTACTACTACTGCTACTACTACTACTACTACCACTACTACTACTTTCACATCTCCTGATGAGAAGATACAGAATCAAATTGTGATGTGTGACCACATTTGATAGACAGGAGACGGCACTCAAGTATACTTGATGTCCGATCATTCAGGGCAGCAGATTGTGATACTGACCACTACCTGGTGGTGGCAAAGGTTAGGGAAAGACTGGCAGTGAGCAAACAAACAACTCGCAGAGTTCATATGGAGAGGTTCAATCTCAAGAAATTAAATGAGATAGAGGGTAAAGAGCAGTATTGTGTTGAAATCTCAAATAGGTTCGCTACTTTGGAAAACTTGGACTCTAACGTGGATGTTAATAAAGCTTGGGAAACTGTTAGCGAGAATATAAAAATGTCTGCCAAAGAGAGTCTAGGTTATTATGAATGGGAGAAGCATAAGCCATGGTTCGATGAAGGATGCTCAGAATTATTAGATCAAAGAAAGCAGGCCAAATTACAATGGTTACAGGATCCAAGCGAGTTAATGGGGATAATCTGAACAATATAAGATGTGAAACCAGCAGGCATTTCAGGAACAAAAAGATGGAATAGAAAGACAAAATTGATGAGCTTGCAATGAACAGTAAGAACAAGAACATTAGAGACCTGTATGGAGGAATAAATGACATTAAGAGGGGTTACCAGCCTAGCAGTAACTTAGTGAAGGATGAGAATGGTGATCTGCTTGCAGATTCCCACAACATTTTGAAGAGGTGGAGGAACTACTTCTCTCAGTTATTGAATGTACATAAGGTCAGTGATGTTAGGCAGACAGAAATCCATACAGCTGAGCCTTTAGTACCTGATCCTAGTCCTTTTGCGTTTGAAAGTACTATTGCAAAATTAAAACGGTATAAATCGCCAGGTAGTGATCAAATTCCCGCAGAAGTTATACAAGCAGGAGACGAAATATTACGCTCTAAGATCCACAATTTAATTACTTCTATTTGTCATAAGAAA
The DNA here is from genome assembly GCF_002891405.2 of Cryptotermes secundus. Lineage (NCBI taxonomy): Eukaryota > Metazoa > Arthropoda > Insecta > Blattodea > Kalotermitidae > Cryptotermes > Cryptotermes secundus. Next base: position 571,108 of record NW_019736395.1, read on the forward strand.
AAATTGTCTGATCAGTGGAAGGAGTCTATTATTATACCAGTTCACAAAAAGGGGGATGAAACTGACTGTAGTAATTATCGGGGGATATCACTGCTATCAACTTCATACAAAATTGTATCCAGTATTCTTCTCTTAAGGTTAAGTACATATATAGATGAAATTATTGGGGATCATCAGCGTGGGTTTCGACGTAAGAGATCAGCTACAGATCAGATCTTTTCCATTCGTCAGATATTGAGGAAAAAATGGGAGTACAGTGGGTCAGTACATCAGCTATTCATAGACTTCAAGAAAGCCTATGATTCATTTAGGAGTGAAGTATTGTACAATATTTTGATAGAGTGTGGAATACCCAAGAAACTGGTTAGGTTGATGAAAATGTGTTTAGGTGAAACGTATAGTAACGTGTTTTAGTTACTGTTTCTCTTCTCCCCGTTGCTCTGCTTTCCAACCGTATAGGTAAACATTTGTCTGATAAATTTCCTATCCAGAATGGTCTAAAACAAGGAGACTCTTTATCGTCACTACTTTTCAACTTTGCTTTAGAATATGCCATTAAGAAGGCACAGGAAACCAGGTGGGACTGAAATTAAACGGGATACATCAGCTGTTGCCCTATGCCGATGATGTCAATCTACTGGGTTATATTGTAGATACCATGAAGAGAAACACACAAACCTTAATTGACGCAAGTAAAGAAATTGGTCTAGAAGTAAACACAGAAAACTAAGTATATGTTGCTGTCTCGTCACCAAACTGCATGATAATATCATGACATAAAGATAGGAAACAGATGTTTTGAAAATGTGGCACAGGTCAGATATTTTGGAACGACAGTAACAAGTCAAAACCTGATTGAGGAGGAAATTAAGAGGAGATTGAACTCAGGTAATACTTGCTACCATTCAATCCTGAACCTTTTGTCTTCTCGTCTGTTCTCCAAAAACACAAAAATTAGAATATACAAAACTATAATTTTGCCAGTGGTTCTGTATGGGTCTGTAATGTCTCTGACATTAAGGGAGGAAGATAGACTGAGGGTGTTTGAGAACAGGGTGTTGAGAATATTTAGACCAAAGAGAGACGAAGTGACAGTGAGGAGCTTCATAACTTGTACTCTTCTCCAAGTATGATTAGAATGATCAAGTCAAGGAGGATGAGGTGGGCATGGCATGTAGCACGAATGGGGAGACGAGGAATGCGTATAGGATATGGTGGGAAAGCCGGAAGGAAGGAGACCACTGGGAAGACCAAGGCGTAGGTTGGTGGACAATATTAAAATGGATCTTAGAGAGATAGAATGGGATGGATTGGATTTATCTGGCTCAGGATAGGGACCAGTGGAGGGCTCTTGGGAACACGGTAATGAACCTTTGTGTTCCATAAAATGCTGGGAAATTCTTGGGTAGTTGCAGAATTGGCGGCTCCTGCAGAAGGGCTCAGCTCCATGAGTAATTAAGTAAGTAATCTCATTATTATTATTTCTGCAAATTGGGCTAACCGTGCCTGAAGCTCATTTATTTAATCCTCAGTTATGTTATTACATTAATGATAGGAGCAATATAGGCCACAAGTTGGTAAAGCGATACTCATCGATTGGGCAACAGCGATACGTTCCCAGACGGGAATGTATACTTTTCCTGATACGCCACCAAATCTTGTGCTGCAACCAGTCTTTTAACCGAAACGTTTCTTTGTTCAACCCATCAGTATTTCTTTTTTACAGTTGTGGGAAGCCGGTTTGTTACGATTACTCGTAAATGTACAGTTACTGAAAATTCTGCGCATTTAAACTGGAATAGCTCACGTCTTGAACAACAGATGTAGTGTGCCTATACAGACACGGTATTTTGTGTTAGATGCAAAGACTTCCATATTCAAATCTTGTACTTCATTTTGCGTAAGTGTTTCTAGACCACCTCTGTGGTCTAGTGTTCAAAGTTCCTGGCTACAGATCCAGAGGTCCTGGGTTCGATTCCTGGCGCTACCAGGTTTTCTGAGAAGTAGTGAGTCTGGGACGGGGTCACTCAGCTTCGTGAAGATAACTGAGGAGGTATTTCAAGGAAACAGCAGCTCCGGTCTAGAAAACCTAGATTAACGGCCTTGGGGATCCTTTGCGCTGACAGCGTGATACCCTCTATCCGCAGAAGTTAGCACTAACTTAGGCGACAAGTGGCGGTCGTTCGTTCGGCATAGTTCGCTTGCGAACTACAGGCCACGGAGAGTGTATCTAGACCAGGCAGTTCTCAGCCCCATCCGGAGTGAATTTTGTCGAGTCTGCTGACAGAGATAAGGATAATGTTTGTGGAATTTAGTGTAGGACCTAATTTATCCTCCCACCCACAGAGCAACAATTGCCCCACTACTCCTCGATTATAAACAAAGGCCATATCTAAAAACACGGACTGCATCGAGTACATAAACTCTAATACAACGGTATGCTAAGCTATGGCATGTCCTCATTCTGTGAACCTTGCGGAGTAAATGGAATTATGTTGTCCCAGTTCTGACGCCCTATTTTCGCTGTGCCAATCATACCAACCCACACAACTAGACGAATGCAGGGCACTCTACAGGCAAAACGTGAATTCTCCGATCCGGAATGTTCTCGCTGTGAGGCGGAAGTTGGTGGACAGCTGCGCAAGGTCATGTCACGCTTACATACACCTAAAATTCCAACAATTATTCCTGAATCCAATTTTTAGAACGTTGCATAAGTATCGGTCATTAATTTGGACGCGCAAGAGTGAAGTTTGTCTGCCGAGATGTGTTTTACGAGTGTCAGGTGAAATTTCTAGAGACTTGAGTTTGCTCCATTCTTTCGTGCTTTATTTTAGGCTTCTTAATTATTTCGAGAATGTTTAAATCAGAATTTTTTGTACTTTTTCGTCTGTTTTCATTTACTTAGTTTTCCTCTCCTTTTTCATAGTTTTTTTTTTACCTTTTCCCTTCTTCCGACATTTTCATCGTATTTCTTTTATTTGCTTTTTGCTGTTCTTATCTCCTTGTTTACTTAAATATATAGAAAATTTCTTTGCCGTCCAACTCTGTTTCCATCATATCTTCTTTCTTTTAGTTCAGTTCTCCTTCTTTACTTATCCCCAACTTCTTCGCTTTCTGTCACTGGTAGAACAGAAAGGTGTGCAACATGTGGGTACCGTAACCAATCTGGCCCGCTCGCGCACTTTTAATATTTCGAAACAGAAAATATTGCCGGACGTAACACGTGTGCTGCAGATTTCTGTACAGCTTTTCGTCAAAATGTGTGGCGAGGCACGGCCCAAGTATGCGCAGAATGGCGAATGTGTTTTCATGGGAAGTGTCCCCTGTTATCTAATTTGAGGTTCCAACAGCAGTGACTATGAGCAGTACTAGCTTATGTGATGTGACGCTGTGTATTCCGGTAGAAATCCATCGACTTTTCGGAAGAAATTGCTGCTTAAATCTTGAGGGTCGAAAAGTGAGCTAAGCAAGAAACAGGCTGGCTTATTTTCTAGATTACCCTTCAACCTTGAAGATGGAGGCAGCTCGTTCCTCTGAAACGTCGGTGGACTGTCGCCAGCTTCTTGCTATTTTCTTTTTTGCTATACATTTCAATCCAGAAGATGAGGGGAAAATACATTTCTCGAAACGTCCGTGAACTTTTAGTGGGCTCCACGGTGTTATATCCCTGAAGACAATAGCTCTGCTGACCATTATTAAATGAGTCGATAATATTAGTAGAAGTCGCCAGTATAAAACTGCATGATTAATCCTTTCGACGGGGCACGCGGTAGCATAGTTGGTTGAGGCACTGTGCTACAAGCCGGAAGGACGCGGGATCGAATCCAGATGAGACTGATTTTTTTCAACTGACCTAATCCTTCCAGCCGCACAATTGCCCTGGGGTCGACTCAGCCTCTAACAGAAATGAGTTCCAGGAATCTTCCTGAGGGTAAAGGGCAGCCGGCGCGTAGGGCTGACAACCTGACCGCCATCTGTGAGCCTATTATCTAGATAATGTGGTAGCCGCAACATCTCACAACCTTATGGGTTTCCACGGCCTGTTACAGGGATAGCTTTACTTACTTATCTTCTAACCCTTTCAGCGGTCATCGTGTTATACGCAGCCACGCGAAGTTATGGGCGCATTTATTGCCTAACGCGCCACACTGTAACACTGTGGGGCTCTAGATTTATGCCCCCTAAAAGCTGAAATTAACTCCGCGGAGCAGAGCCCTCTTTGAGAAGCTAGTAGTTGCTCAGCTAAGCAAGACATGTGCCTTTTAGGGAATCTGAAATTTAGTCACCAGGGACACAGGACCCTGCCTCACGATCGTCCATGTCCTGAGTTAAATTAATCAATTTCGTGCCTATTTTTAGATCCATTTTAATATTATCCCGCCATAAACGGTAGGGTTTCCAAAACAGTTTTCGCAGTTACATTTTTTATAAATTTCTTATAAAGAGTTCAGACGATGTTGTATAATACTCAGAATTAGTGGGTTTTTGCACTTTGTCCATCGTCCGGTATTCTAGAAACTAGAAAACACAAGGTTTCAGAAACTTGACCTGATTCCGTCTTCATGTGAAGGGAGGAGAAAACCTACCTTGTTGAGTCCCTTAGAAAGGGCTCACCTCAATCAGTGAACAACCCCTGTCATATTCACAACAGCTATTTAAATACCCGAAACCAGATCCATTCTCTTCTATGCATCTGTGCTCATGCACTTGTTTTTGTTGACTAGGTTTGTAGCATAAATTTCTACCTCCCGTTCTATCCTAGTTCCACGAATGAGCGTGTTTTATCACAGTTCTTATTGCATAATTCCCTACTATCTTCCTCCAAATTAGCCTGAACGGACTGAGAAAAACAGTGAAAACCCTCAGTCACGACAGCCGATGTCCCGACCGGACTTCGAACCCAGGACCTCCCGAGCACAAGTAGGGATCATTATCGCTAAGGGGTTAAGATGACAATCATGGCACTGCGCTCCAGTAAACATATTCACGTCACGAATGTGCATCGTAGCATTATCCAATCCATGGACATCTGTATGTGTGGGAGACACGGTGAAGCTCTCTCTCTCGTGTCGCTGCGATGGTTTCACTGGCCGCGGAGAGGGAAAGAGTTGTTGACGTAATAACACTTGTTGCTGTACATCACTTGTGTGAGGCTGCGAGGATTTCCAGCCGTTGCAACGCGCTGTCACGTAACTGTTGAAGCGGTTTGGTAATATTTGTGCTGCTTGTGGGCTGCGGAAATACACAGAATCTACTGCTAGCAGATCTGAGAGCACCAGGTTCTTCTTAATAATAATTTTCAGTCGAAAAGAGCCCTGATCTTCGATACGCAAAAAGAAAATATCGAAGACGGAAGCGAAGAAGTGGCAGAGTGAAGAAGGACAGGAGACAAGAGCAATCTTGCTAGATTTGTCTCTCTCTTCGTAACTGAATCTGTCTATTCAAACTCTGTGTCATATCTGGGCTATTCAAAAAACAACTTCTGAGCATTGCATCCCCTGATAAAGGAAATGTCAGGAGCACATCCCGAACGGGTTCATCAGAGCAATTTCAGTTCCACGAAGTAAGGGTGTCAACCATATCAGTGGAAACGTACCTGACAATCTTTACGGACAAGCTTCACTGGCCTGGTCTAGTGCATGTGTTGGAAAGGGAAGAAAATCATCCACATCTTCATAAACAAAGCCACATTGCTTGTTGAATACTAACTACACAGGCACTCATCAAACGTTATCAGTACTCACAGAGTAGACGCGATACTCTAAAACAGAAGACTTATTCGTTCGTAATCTGTTACATGTTGCACGATAATTCAATACGTTAACGCCCAGGACATCGTTGCTATGGTAACTGGCATTTGCGTAACTTCAGAACCTTCGCGTCACACATATTTTTTTTATAAATAGGTGGGGAAAAAAAATAAAATTCTTATACTGGAAAATATTTATTATACAATTTTAGACAGTTGGTAAGACTCTTCGCGACCGCCTCTGTGGTCTAGTGATCAGAGTGCCTGACTACAGATCCAGACGTCCTGGGTTCGATTCCCGGTGCTACCAGATATTTTTCTGAGAAGTAGTGGGTCTGGGATGAGGTCCACTCAGCATCGTGAGGATAATTGAGGAGCTATTTCAAGGAAATAGCTGCTCCAGTCTAGAAAACTGAGACTAACGGCCGTGGGGATCCGTTGCGCTCACCACGTGACACCCTCTATCCGCTGAAGTTGGCACTAACTCCGCCAACAAGCGGCGGTCGCTCGGTGGGTATAGTTCGCTTGCGGACTACAGGCCACGGAGTTTGTTTTTTGATAGGACTCTTTGGACGGGGAATCGGCCCGCCGCAAGGTCGCTACCGACACAGGACAACCCAAACACAGAATACACGTGGACAAACATCCATGCCTCGAGTGGGATTGGAAACTGCGACCCCAGTGTTGCAGCGGACGAAGACAGTTCTCCCCTTACACCGCGCAGTCACTGTGATCTGCATGAGTGTGTATACCGTGAACTGAAACATTGACACTTGGTTTTAGTGAACGACGCTCTTACCACACGGCAAACTGAAGAAATATCTGAAAGGGTGCTTTCGTCGGGGATGATGAGGTCTTTTAGTCCGGAAGAAGTCCACCGACGTTTCGAAAGAACGTACTAGCTCAATCTTCAAACCAAAACAATGGACTAGGAAGAAGCGGTTGGCACGCACAGTTCACCCTCCGGAACACCGGTGAAATACTTCCGGTCTTCGCACCACAAGATCCCAAAAGATGGTATCCATCATAACCACAGCTGTGAGAAGCTGAAAAGTCTCTTGGTTCGAGAAAGTAACGGTAATGCTGATGCATGTATAACTGGTCGTCAACTTACGACCGACTTCCGTTCTGACTGACAGGTTGTAAGTCGATCTGGTCGTATGTCGGCCATTGTATTTATTAGCAGTATTTTTTAACCTTTCTAATCTTTTTATCATCTTTATAATTTATTTTTAAAAACTTTTACATTTTAATCATCTTTTATTTTTCATTTTTTTTTTGTGGTCGTAAGTGCGGCCGGTTGTAAGTCGCATAGGTCGTAAGTCGAGGACCAAGTGTATATTGCTAGTCTTTGAGGGTGCATACCACTATGAGTAGCCAACGCTCTGGAAAGGAAATCGTACTCTTCAACGAAATCTCCCATATTTCAGTTCCAAAATTGTTTGTTCATATATTGTGCTGTATAATTTGAACTCACACGAACCCAGTAACATGTTTATATCTTTAGATAAAATAATGACTCACCCACAGAAATGTTTTAAATGTTTTCCTAGCGACTATCCCAATCCTAGCTGTCAGTTCCGACTTGCCAGTACTTTTCTGCTTTCATACAGTCCAGTAGTAACGGTGTTAGTTGGGAACAACAACGTAATAGCGTGTCTATTTTGATTGGTTGCAGTCTGAAGAAAGTTGCGGGAGATGTACAAGCAGGCATGCCGCCTATTGTGACTGACTGTACAGTGGTTCTCAGACTTTCTTGGCAGCGACCCCATATTTACAGTGTGCTACAGCCCCAGATAGAAATGCCAACTATTTAAAGAAAGGTTTATTATGTGAACACATTAGCAAAATAGCGAATATTTCAAAGTACAAAAATAATCCAGACGTACCACTAAATATTCAAACAATTACAAAAATAATTCAGAAGCACCGGTAAATAGTATACTTTCAAGAACTGCAAAAATAATACAAACATATCGCTAAACGGCATATATATACATAACTACAAAAATAATGCAGACATATCGGTAAATAGCATATATTCAAGGAACTACAAAAATCACTCAATCGTGTCGGTAAGTAACGGCAAAGCAGTTTCCTCAATTTGCGCTGCTACATTCAGTAACATGTGTTCAACTCAGGCTGATAACAGTTCTCGGAAATTGCGGTTGCCAGTTTCCGTTTTGTGCCCTCGCCCCTAGAAGACAGATTTTAGGATGCGGCCCAAATAGAGGCCACTGATGCTTACTGACAATTGCATAGAGAGTAACCCGTTACTGTAAGGCCGCGCCGTAGCTCGAGCGGTTAGTCGCTGAATTCTCACCGCGGCGGCCCGGTTTCGAGTCCGGGTCTCGTGAAGTGGGATTTGTGGTGGACAAAGTGGAGCTATGGCGAGTTTTCTCCGAGTACTTCGGTTTCCCCTGCCAATCTTCATTCCACCAAAATCCCCATTATCATAATCACCCGGGGCAGGTACAATCAGTGGCCGCCGTGCCGAGTGGAAACAGTTGGACTCCACCCCACAATAAGCGAATTTAATTTAAACCTATTGTTTTGTATAAGACTTTATCACATGTACGATTTTTATTCTAATGTTTATTCCTATTTTAACCAAAGTTTAGGCCAAGTTTTGTCTAGTTTGTGTATTCATTAGGAACTAACTTGTACGAACCATTTATAAAAGCTGGGATGTTAAGGTTGCAGTTCGGTAATAGTATGTGAGAAACTTACAGAACCTGAAGATCACCCATTTGAGGTCAAACATGCAGTGCGTGCTATATAAATAAAAAATAAATAAATAATAAAGTATTGTTGGGTTAGCAGTAAAAATTATATATATTCATTGTATATACTCAACAGGATGCAATCCTTAAAAATAAAAAAAAAAACAAAAAACAAATTGATGTTCAACAGGAAGGAACCAATCATGAATAAGAATATAAGTAAACAGAAATGTCCATATACTTAATTACTAGGTCGTGAAGACTTGAAGGGGGGTGGAGATATAGCTGCATCATCATTATCCTCGTCCCTACATGGAGATGAGTGGTGAGCTTCACGTCCCTGACTCTTTAACCCCCTTACCGTTTCGTTGGGAGACTGAATTAAACAAAGAAGTTTGTCGGTGAATACCAAACAGAAAAACTTTGTAAGAGTACCTAATGAAAAAAAAAACTTAAACCGCGCTTGACGCCTTGAAAATGCTGAGATCAGTCAGACACCCATCTGTCCATCCCTTGATCCAGTTTGAAAGAACATCCCTCCCCCGCTCTTCTCACCCCTTTACATCTGTCCCGTACCGATAGCAAGGTGCAGACAACACGGTGTCCGCTACTGGAAGTGACGGATCGAGGCTGCAGCCAGTGTTTCTCAACTAGCGGGCCGCGGTATATTGAATTCAGACGTCTTTCTACTTCTCTGACAGCGGTTAACGTCTGTGAGTCCGTGTTCCGCCTTCCGTGAATAACACGTGGGCCGTGCTGGTAACGTTACTAAATTTCTTCGCTAAAACATCATCATTGCCTTTCCACACGGTCTGGATTGCAAGCTGACAGAAGGATCACATAGGATATGAAAGCTCTCGCGCAAAACAACCTTAATCTGACGTTTATTACGAACTGCAAGCTATACTGACCATGTTCCTAGACCCGGCCGTTCTCAGATTAACTGAGGAGAGGATTGTACTCTATAGTTTAGTAAGGAGACTTGGTTTGCATTGCGTCACCCTCCCTACAACCACTGTCCTGCTATTATTTGCCGTACCTCTCCTTACGTGGGAGCCAGCGGCCAGCTTCCGAAGCACGGCTTGTACGATCGTAGCGGAGAACGTATAACTGTTTTATGTTCACTGCGGTGTGAATGGATGTCATGCGTTAGTGGCGATAATTTTAACTGTTCCTTTGCCTTTAAGGAGCTTAGGCGTGACGGCTGATTTGTACTGGTTACTGATTGACGCCTTACCGCCGCTGGTTGTCGGATGTTGGTGGTCTTCCTCCAGTAGACGGGCCGATGTCTCCTCTGTCAAATTTTGGAACCTCAGTTCCTTCCCATACCGTAGTGGTTGGGATGACTGATTGAGAAGGTAGAAGGATTCTTGTTGAGGCGCCAGTAGTCATCAGGTTGGTGGGTGGCTACTAATTTGTGAGTGCTTGGGGACGAGACGGAAGGGAGATGACTGGCTCAAGTTGGAATCGATCTCGGAGAAACACGAGGTCTATCTGCGGACCTCTAATGGGCCTTGTTTCAATTGGAAAAGTGGAACATTGATACCACACGCTTCATACAGTTTCACTTGTTGACTCTTTCTGTTCCTTGACAGACCTAGTACAAATACACTTCGTGAGCTGTTTACTTTCGACTACTGTGACATCACTCTCGCGCTTTCAGTACTCACATGTTAATTAACCTGCAACAGTTTGGCCCTGTTTAGCTACGGGGAATGATTGCCACTCATGAGAGTCTTAAACATTGTAAGTTCCAGAAGAACCGCTGATTCGCGTCAATACACTTCGATAACTAAAAGCCGACTGTTTGCAGAGCCGAGAGGTTCTGACCTCCTGATAATTTCAGGACCCCTCTTCGTTGCAGAAGTTGCCTCCCTAATTTTCCCCGATTGGCTCAGTTGAAAAAGTAGGAGGTCTTCGGAAATTTTTCATTTCCAATCAACTGAAAGTTCTGAACGATTTTGAGCAAACGGCATCCTGGACAGGACAGTGATTGATAATAGCTAAAGCTTGGGTCTGAGTCCTTCTACTCGAAGATGAGGTTCTGTACAAATTATCAAATCTAGAATTATCCAAAGATTTTACCGCCGTCTCAAACTCCAAAATTTTTAGCAACAGTCAATAAGAATTGTCCTGTGTCACCTTCTTGTTGCAGGATGTGGCATATCTCTCTTGTCCATACTAAGGATATTTAACGCGTGTTAATTATAATAATTTATCGTCGCTCGTTATAACAGGCAGGTTATAATGAACCGTTACAAATGCTAGCCGGAACTCCGAGCACTTTCACAGTGACTGCTTTCGTTAGTGAGTCAGAATGTGAACTTGACTTACCAGCAAGATTGTTTTAGCACACTTCTGTCAGAATGCATTATGCAATTTCTTAAGTCAGACCTCTAGTCCTACTTAGTGTCTCTCGCCTTTCGTAAACCACTCAATGAGCGTTAGAAAACCAAACGTGTTCCATTCTGCGTGTGTAAAAGTAAAGTTATCCCTGTAACAGGCCGCGAAGGCCCATAGGGTCTTGAGACGTGGAGGCTCCCACACTTTTTTTAGACAGTCGACTCAGAGATGGCGGTAAGGTTTTCAGTCCTACGCGCCTTCCGCACTTTTTCCCTACCATGAAGATTCCTGGTACTCATTTCTGTTAGAGGATGAGTCGAACCCTGGGCCATAGAGCGGCTGGAAGGATTGGGTAAATAAAAAAAAATCCACCTCATCGGGACTCGAACCCGCGAACATCTGACTTGTAGTATAGTGCCTCAACCAACTACGCTACTGCGTGCCCGCGTCCTGCGTGTGTAAACTTTAAAGTAATCGCTGTACTTTATCTCGTAATTTATGCTTCAGCTGATGTAGTTACTTCTACACGTTCCGGATGCTATGTGGCTATCATCGGGTGGGTACGCACATAAAATTATTCAGAGACTAAAAAATAAAAGTTTCAATGGTGCTTAATTTAATAAATGTTGTTAATCTGTTTAATGTATGTCTTAAGTCGGATTATACTTGCAGCTGTAGTATACCATGAGTCGTAAAGCCCACAGCACCACAAGTTGTCTACAGCAGTGCGATGCGAATGAATCCCAAACAGTCAATCGTGGCGCAGCAGTTCTTATCAGCGGTAACTGCCTTCTAAAAGAAGTTACTGAAGGAAAGATAGAAGGGCGGATAGAAGTGACCACAAGACGAGGAAGAAGACGTAAGAAGATGCTGGATGACCTTGGGGACAGAAGAGGATATTTTCATTTGAAGGAGAAAGCCCTAGATCGCATCAAGTTGAGGAAATGTTTTGGAAGAGACTGTGGACCTGTCATCTTGACAGATTACTGATGAATGAATGAGTCCCCATTACTAACGGTTTTCTACTCCATGAAACTGTCGCAGTGGATGTTGACGCTTGTGATGGTCGGCTTGAAACACATGTGTCCCTCTAGTTCTAGTTCTTGCCAGTGTGAAAGATAGCTGAAAGGCTTCTGTCATCGAATTCCACTTTTCATAATGTTTTACGAAAATTTAAAACCTCACGCTCTCAATACTTCAAGCATCCAAATTTTCGTAATGTCTAACAAACACGTGAATTTGAGCCTTATTTAGTACTACGTATACATAGACTACACGTAGAAATGTTTTCCTTCAAATTCTCACACCATATGGTAAGGCTATGACGAACTGCAAACCATCAGAAGTAAAATTTAGTGATCCGTTTGTGTGCACAATTCGTAATTATTTACAGATCTTGACTGAACAAGCGTACAGGATCGCAACGGCCGCAACAATATGGTCCATATCGATTTTTAAATATATTTTTTACTTGTTGTAAGCAAAATCTCAGACGCTTAGCTCCAGTAGTTCATTTATTACCACCATAAAACCGAACGCTATGGCTGCCGTGTTGTTACGACTTGACTTCGTGACGAAAGTCTATAGGCTGATGCCCCACACAGGACACTGCCAGTCGAGAAAATCTGTACTTATTTGTAGTTTATCTAACGGCGCTATCAGTAATTTTGACTATACGTGTATAAAAGTGGCATGGAACGAATGGATCTAGTGGGAAATAAATTTACAAGGATGCGAAAAGAAGCTTGCGTCTCCTAATGTAGGTATTATCACGGCATTTGTGTCGAGGGACTGAGGAAAACCTGTCATGATAGCAGGTATCTGGGCAGAGATTCGAACTGTACACGTCACGAATACAAGTTACAACAGTTTCCGCTTGAACCAGTTGGCTCGGTTTCATTAAACAGAGCAATTGAATTCCCTCGTACATGTCAATTTTGTGTATTGATTGGCGTTTGGTTAGCCGCTCGTGCACCCTCCATATTGGTCTCCTTGGCCGAGAGGAGTTAATGTTATATGGAACCTCGGAAACTCCCGGGGTCATATCTCTCATTAAAAAAACTTCTTTGACTGTGAGAGCCGCGAAGAAGGTAAGGGACATGGTAGCAGTGATATAAAGATTGCTTCAGCTTCTTACGGAAACAGGCGACAGTTTCTGACGCTGTCAGTACATATACCGTCGAAGGATGACCCAGCTTGTGAAAGGTGCCTACAAGAATATGAATCAGCCACACGCATCTTATGTGACTGTGAGGCTGTAGCTTACCTAACATATGGCCACCCGGGTCAATTCTTCATGGAACCAAGTGACTTTTATGACGCCCGCTTAAATTTCATTCGAAGTGTAGGATTAATAAAGGGTTGACCCAAATGAGAAGCACAATACCAGTAGATCGTTGAAGGTCGCGGTGCGAGGGCCGGTTTTTATGGCTCACCCCTCATACTCATATAGCAACGAAGTCTACAGGTAAGATGACTTATGATCTAGAAGGAAGGTGTCGTGGCCTCGAGGTAATATCCCAGCATTCCATTCAGTGACCGAGATAAACCACGAAAGCCACAGCACAGTCGACCGAAGTTTGTGCTCCCATCACAGCATCAGTTTTGAAGAGAAGATGAAATCCGCCACTGGTGACCAACCAAATATTTTTATTTTTGGTAGGCGCTGTGCAGCCATCTGCTTCATATTGCCTCCCCCCCAATACGCCCCTACGTGGGGGCCGGCTCTCTCACTGTTTCTTCCAGACAGCCCCCTGACCTGGGCCACTGTTTTGACTCTACGCTATAACGAGCTGGCCACCTTTCTTCCACCGGGCAGGTGAGTTACCACATTGTTCGGAGCAGTGGTTCCCAGCCTGGAAGGGCATGGGCTGAGGCCATAAAAAAATCAGTTTCTAATTTCAAATTCACTTTGAAAAATCTTGTTTGCTACAAAGCGACCGTGACAACTGTTAATCCAGCATGCAGGCTTCAAAAATGCAATTTCATTTTAATGCAATCAACTAATTTGGACCGATTTCAACAAAAGTCGCTCGTTCGAATGCGAATCGCTTCATGCCCGATAAAGAGAAACGAGAAGAAAGGGGAGTCGCGTAATGGCCGGGTGGCGGTCGAGGAAAATCAAGGGGTAAAGATTATTGCATTCGATTTCGCTGTAAGTAAAAGTGGGTTATACCTTTTCGGAACAGTCAGCACAACATTTGCGGTGTTTAATGTTTATTTTCAAAACTACTCTGCTACGTGTTTTGACCTGTGTTAGTCATTTTCAGATGGTAACAGTGTCAGAAATAGCTACTGAATACTATTTCTATTTCTGCTGTCTTATTGAAAACGCGGGTCTTGTTTCCTATAAGTTCTACTGTTTTACATGTAACATTGTCAAATAGCGAAAGCATAATATAAGGTAGATGGTTAAAATAAGGGGAAGGTTAAAGGTAAAATACGCGTAGAAAATGATCTGTTTGTGTGTGTAAAATGGAGTGTCCTGAGGACATATAATAGCTGTGTATCTATGTGGATATTCCTTGGTTGTATGAAATAACTGGATTAAATTAACACAGGAAATGAGATAACCGACAGAAAAAATACTTTACATTTTATTGCAGCAATAACGAAGCCATTTTATGGCTTCGATTTTGAAGACTATGTCACTGTTAGCTTGAGAAATTTTGTTTAATCCTATGTGATATAGCGAGCCTAACTAGTTCTGAACTAGAACGAGTAAATAGATCTGGACTGAAGTGTGTACCTAGTTCTGAACTGAGGGGTCCACATGGATCTGAACGTAGTTCTGAACTTGGCCGCTACATAGATCTGAATTGGGGGGTCTGCGTAGCTCTGAACTTGGGCGCTACATAGATCTGAACGGGAGAGAGTACGTAGCTCTGAACTTGGGCGCTACATAGATCTGAACGAGTGAGCGTACATAGCTCCGAACTTGGGTGCTACATATATCTGAACTGGGGGGTCTACGTAGATCTCGACTTGGGCGCTACGTAGATCTGAACGGGAGAGAGTACGTAGCTCTGAACTTGGGTGCTACATAGATCTGAACTGGGGGGTCTACGTAGATCTCAACTTGGGCGCTACATAGATCTGAACGGGAGAGAGTACGTAGCTCTGAACTTGGGCGCTACATAGATCTGAACTGGGGGGTCTACGTAGATCTCAACTTGGGCGCTACATAGATCTGAACGAGTGAGCGTACGTAGCTCTGAACTTGGACGCTACATAGATCTGAACGGGAGAGAGTACGAAGCTCTGAACTTGTGAGCTTGCAATCTTTTATTATTATACATGATATCCTACAGCTAACGAACTCTACCCTCTTAATTGCTGATACGATTGTCTTGTGTACGAGAAAACCTGTACCTAATTCATGATTTTCATTCTTCTTTCCATAGAAAAAATGTATATTCGCCTGCTGGTTCGATACCACCTCAGTCCCATCTGACCTCCTGTGCTCTCAATTATATTAACTTCTATTTTGAGATTTCATTTGCTAATGTCCTGAGCGAGCCGGTCACGGTAGTCGAGCGGTCTAAGGCATGTACTGTCTTCGCTCGCTTGGAAACCGGAATCGTGGGTTCGAATCCCACTCAGGGCACGGATGTTTAGTTTGTGTGTGCGCGTTTTTCTGTGTTTGTGTACAGGTAGAGGCCTTGCGACGAGCTGATCACCCGCCCAAGGAGTCCTACCGAATGTGCAAGATCTAGAAAAACCGAAGTGAACGGAGAAATTCATGAAGGTAGGCCTAGGCCCACTGGGGCTGTAGTGCCAAGGGGAAAAAAGGTCCTGAGCGAAGTCTGTGAGTGATAATGAGTTAATTGTATCCCACACTCGTTCTAACGAAAGCAGAAAAAAGAGGTGTGAGGTTAACTGACCTTCAAAATGATCATGTAATTATAAGCAGGGGGTTCTCACACCCTCACTCTTAGTTCGCAGCTGGTAGTCACTGTGGGCCGTGTGCGCGACGTGTGACAGTTAAATGACCGGGTTGATTACTCTTGTTACACCCGCGAGTAAAGCAACGCTCCTTCCGCACCAACTTGCAAACGAGTTAGGGGGCCACTGAAAGCGCCACCTGACGACTTGCATGTACGCTGACCTCACGTGACTTTGCACTTCGTACTGACAAATAAAGATGAATGTTCAACGGGCACTACACAGGTGACTATATAATTAATCAGTCCAGTTGCTGAAATCCATTTGGCTTTCTTTCCCTTCACCTCCGGAAGTTTTTTTTTAAATTCATCATTGAAGGTAGAGCAGTGTGCGGTGATGAGACATGGGTCGTCCAGAATGGAACAGAAACAAGACGACGAAAGTACGAGGTCTGACAACAAATTTCGCAAATTCGCCACTGTGTGCTTGCCGTGGCAGCAGGGGACAGAAACCTCAGTATGGTTTGATGACGTTGGAATATCAGCATTTCACAGGCTGTGTTGTTGCTGATCAATGGTCTCTTTCTGAGTGGTGTCTATTATTGTCTGAGTGTGTTTTGGTGTGCCGTCGCTCTGAATTCAAGAGCAAATAACGAACATTACATTTCTTGTTAAACTTGGCAAGGGTAGAAGTGGAATCAGAGAGACCTTAGTGCAAGCTTGGGGGAATAATGTTTTGAAGAAAGCAGCAGTTTACAAGTGGGTGACACGTTTTTCTGAGGGAAGAGAAAGTGTCACTGACGAAGAGAGATCAGGACGTCCAGCAACGTGCAGAAGTGAAGAAAAAATTGCAAAAGTTAGCCAAATTCGCGTAAAAATCGTCGGCTGGCTCAAGACCATAGCAGAGCAGGCGAACATCGACAGAGAAACAGGAAAATCTTAGCTAAAGATCTTGTCATGAGGAATGATCCTGAAGGACCTCACCGAAGAACACTGTCTGCGAAGGAGTTCTTAGCTAGTAAACAAATAACTCTGCCGGAACACCCTCCCTATTCACTGGATCTAGCCCTCAGCGACTTTTTTTTGTTCCCGAAGGTAAAGGAAATATTGAAAAAAAAAAGGCATTTTGATGATACTGATGACATTAGGAGTAATACAACGGCAAGTCTGAAGGCCATTCAACAAAACCAGTTCCAAATTTGTTTTGAAGAGTGGACTACGAGCTGCTGTCGGTGCCGTAGCTTCCCAAGGGGAGTACTTTGAAGGCGAGCTCAGTGATATTCAGCACTTTCACCGCGATGAGTTCGCGAACTTTATTGTCAGACTAGGTAAAGTGTACCCGCAGCCGTTAAAAGAAAAAAAAATCCTAGAACGGTAAGTCAAAAGTATGCCGCCCTGTTTGTTTCTCTTCGTATCAAAGAAAATATCCACTACGGATCTGTTTCTCTGAAACAAAGAGGAGACTAAGCATTCTGCGTTGAGGTTTTCTAAACCCGAACCACATTCATCGAAAATAGCCATGTTTTTTTTTTCGGATATTTTATTACGTCCAGGCTTCCCTCACGGCACTCTGAATATGGGATCAGAGCGGATCAAAACAGAACTTATGTTCATAAGCTCGACTGTTCGTTGTTACGCTAAACGGAAATTGCGTTAAGTACAGAGTTTCCGTCTCAGAGAATGAATTCCGTAATGCTTCCAGATATGACAGATAGGCTGGCATGTGTGTATAAAAGTCAGAGAGCGAGACGCTATTGCACTCACTGAAGGGCTGATTGTCACCAGTCCAGTTATCTAACTGTCAGACCTGCTTGGGTCTGGCTCGGAGTCCAAGTCGCGGACTTGGCTGAGTGTGCCTATGTAGCGGTGCAGCCGGCGGCACGAGCATGTCCTAAAGACCCTGGGGGGAGGAGGGAGAGAAGCCAACTCCCGACCTTCCGTCCATAGGTCACTGCCCCCTCCCCTTGTGTCTCGAGGGGCGTCACATGCACACGATGAGGAGGCACGAGGATAGATGGGACGCTGTATTGTTTTAGAAGGAAGGAAGGAAGGAAGGAAGGAGAGCAGGGGCCCCCCTGAAGATGAAGTGCCACAGTAAACATCCCTTGGGGAGGGTAGAGGTCCTGGTAGCAGGACGTAGAAGTGGGTATGAAAAATTGAGGAGGCCGCGGGCACGGCACATGGGCGCTGCGGCGCGGGTGGGGGTGAGGGGGGCAGCTGTGGATAACCGGTGTCAGCTGCGGTCACGGGTGGGGCGATGTCTGCACTGTTTACATGCAACAGTAGCAACGGCTACTTGCATGCCCACACTGTTGTTATTCTCACTTTCGAACGATGGGCGGTTAAATGGTTTGTACTTTTATATGCAGGAGAATGGATTGCGCCACAAAGAAACCGAAATCAGAGGAGTTAATACAATGTCATTAAAGGACTCAAGGCAACTGTGAAGATTACACCATAATTAGAACCTCAATCTCAGTAGCTGATTCAGCGCCGTTAAATAAGTCGAGGAAACTGCCAAGAAGGAGAGGGGGTAGGCTTATAACTTGTAAATCTTCGCCGAACTGTAAGCTACCACCTTCTGGGTTGTAACGCCGTGTAGTTCCGTGATAGTCCAATGTTTCGGAGGAACTTATCGCCTCCATCTTCAGGGTCAAAATTTCAGCCAAGGAATGAACCAGCAGAATCAAGCGGCGCCCAAGAAGACCGTACTCTTCCTAAGCGCCGCCGTGATAATCTCAGATCGAACATTATTACGATGATCAAATTAAGAAGGCTGATATAGGCGAGGCATGTAACGTAGAACACATGGAGAGGTTTTGCTGGAGAATCAGGTACGAACACAAGAAGTTCCGGGAAGAACTGTCTGTGTATCTGTCTGGTAAATTGCTGGTGGTTCTTGCCAGCGCAGTCATTCCTTGTATCGGGCCCCAGGGGTCTACTTTCCTTTGATATAACAGGGATCGCAATGGAAACGCCGCTTCCAGTAATTCTATTGGTATATGTGTATTCGTTCTCGCGGAAACGTGTTTACCGAGCCGTTGCCTGTGAACGGTAAGGGGGATGCACATACAGAGAGACAGAGAGCAAGGTGATGTCATAAGTCTACTTTAATCATTTGAAGATAGGGAAGTACGCTAATGTAGTAATGTCAGAAAAGTAGTGCTTCAGGGAGCGGACTGCGTTCAATTCGCAAAGGACGACGTCCACTGATGACTACCGGAACGACTTAGTACACC
This sequence comes from Cryptotermes secundus, assembly GCF_002891405.2. Lineage (NCBI taxonomy): Eukaryota > Metazoa > Arthropoda > Insecta > Blattodea > Kalotermitidae > Cryptotermes > Cryptotermes secundus. The sequence continues at coordinate 590,048 of NW_019736395.1, forward strand.
CCTATGAAGTTACTATGTCACCCACTCATTCACCTAACTTACAAAAGGTCGCTAATTAGTTCCGAACTGCCACCAGTGCCCCCTGCCCCTCCCGACGATCTCAATGGTATCACCTAATTTCTTAGGTTCGACATCGGTCTGATTCTGTAATACTTTGAACTGTCCTCATTTCGAAACTCAGCCGGAGAACCGATTGTTGTGTCTCGGGTGTTTCGTAAATTTCCTCAGCCCCACCATGCCAAAGCTGAGTTAGTATTTCACAGTAAGACACCAGGCTAAAGCTCAGATAATATCTCATAATTGGCCGCCAGGCTAAAGCTCGGATAGTATCTCATAATGAGCCACCAGGCTAAAGCTCAGATAGTATCTCATAATGGGCCACCAGGCTAACACTCAGTATTTCATAATGAGCCACTGGGCTAAAGCGCAGATATTATCTCATAATAGCCCACCAAGCTAAAACTCACTATCTCATAATGAGCCACCAGGCTAAAGCTCAGATAGTATCTCATAATGGGCCACCAGGCTAACACTCAGTATCTCATAATGGGCCACCAGGCTAAAACTCAGATATTATCCCATAGTAGGCCACCAAGCTAAAACTCAGTATCTGATAATGGGGCACCAGGCTAAAGCTCAGAGAGAATCTCATAATGGGCCACCAGGCTAACACTCAGTATTTCATAATGAGCCACTGGGCTAAAGCGCAGATATTATCTCATAATAACCCACCAAGCTAAAACTCACTATCTCATAATGGGCCACCAGGCTAACATTCAGTATCTCATAATGAACCACCAGGCTAGCGCTGAGATAGTAACTCACAGTAGGCCACTCGTGCTTCCTTTCACAACTTTCCATTTCATTTTTCTTTGTCACCCAGTGATTCGATGAAGCACACCAGGAATTAAATAAATAATTTTCCTGGGGAGTAAAGCGCGGCCTGCGCGTAAGGCTGACAACCATACCGCCATCTTTGAGCCGATTGTCTAGATAATGTTGGACCCTCAACGTCTCACAACCCTATGGACCTCCACGGCCTGGTACAGGGATAGCTTTACATTTTTTACTTTTACAGCTATTAAGAGTGCCATTTAATGAAGTACAGAGCACTTCCTTTTATGTTGTGGTCACGTGAATTTGGAAAAGTTATTATTGTTTAGGACGCATTTTTCTGGCTAAAAGTGAATAAGCAATTCATCTTATACGTGGCTAGAAGCTGCCTCCCGGGGCCAATCAAAAAGACAAGATTACTTACTTTAAACGCGTGCTATTTTCCCAAGCCTCATGCAGCACTGGTCTCGCTGAATCGGCCGTCGACTCTCGAACAAATCGATAAAGCAGTGAACCTAGCAGTCACGAGAGAACGCTGAGTCTGCTGTGAAGAAGAGTAAATTGTATGACAGTTCAGACATATAAATTTCTTTGACGTTCTTTACTCTTGACTATTTACCAAATTGTACGTCACGTACCGGTGAGATATTCTCGGGATAATTTCATGAACTCTTTGAAACCCAGTGGTTACTGTATACACTACCCACTTGAACATACTAAAATCCCACATTCTGCCCACACAGTGTATTTGTGTATTCCGTATGGTTCGCAGAACAAACGGCAATTGTTTCCCTAACTGACACACAACGCGTTTCCTATGAGGTACTGACTGAATTTTTATATGCTATTCAGAAGTAATTAAGTCTTTAAAGGGCTGTAACCTAGGATATTAGCTCATTGTGTATTAGTTACTATAGCATTTCTGTCAATAGATGGCACTGAATGTGGATTACCGTTGTTTGGCGGACTAAACAGCCTTTCACAAGAAGTATTTCTGCTGTCGTTAGAAGTTAATTGGGGGACCGTATTATAGGAGTTTCTGTGCAACCGTATCTGTTCCCAAGCAACGTTGATACGTATTTCTAACAGGTGAATCAATGCCGGACCTTGACTTATAAACGGCTGGTATTCAATATAACATTAATTTGAAGTATAACAAAACTTATATCTCGTGTATCTGCAACGGCTTCACGAAGTTTACTGAAGAATAAAGCTGTTTCTTGTACTCGTATAATGCTGAACACGAACGAAATAAGGACAGATAAAATTCGAGGGAAGTACATTGTCGCGTGTTTCCTAGGCAACGCGACAGGAAATTGTGTGGGTCTCGGATTTGAACGAATACTGTTTATTGCTCGATCACTCTTTACACTCACAAATACAATTATTCACACTTGTAACGTCTTCGGACGTTTCTTCTTCAATGCTACAACTCTCTTGCACCGCTAATCTCGGTGAAGTGTCTTCTGCTCTGCTCGGAGCTCAACTGCCCATAGCTCTCGTCGGATATGAATTCTTATATCCTGCACTCGGACTGAATAGGGAACACCTTGTCGAATGGTTAATTTCGCCCGTTGCTATGCAACGAACACGGGGATATGTGTCTGCCTCAAACATTTCGTTGGTGGTAACCCCACTGTTAGACTTTCATCTCCGGGGAACGATTTCCTAGGCTTCGCTGTCTAGGAATTGCTAGCCTTTGACTAGTGATGGACGTCTTAGAATCCGGCTTTCAGGCAATAGTCACATTATGTTGCCATCGTTAAGTTCAGAATCTTTTATCTTACCTTCTGTTGTCTAACGTCGCAGAGATAGAAATACACTATAAAGTTGTACTTTCACTTCACCTTTTGTATGAATCAAGAAATTTGTCCCTCACCCCAGAATAAGATCACTGATTGCAGAGCGAGCCAGAGAGAATAGTTTAACACTCGAATAAGATCTGTTGTAATTCAAATCGGAAACTGTTAGAAACAAACTCCATGAAAAATACGGGAAAGATAACTGTGTACGTTCCTTTCGATGAATACGTAATCCTATACAACAGATGGCAGTTGAGTGATCTGGACTTCAGATAAAAAATAAATGCTTACAGGGACTAATATTTCACCAGTAAACTACACGCGCTTTCTTTCTAGCGTCGCGTATGTTAATACGTATATCTCACCCTGAATGGGCGCAACCTGCGAAACAAACAGCCCCATCTCTCCACAGATAAACTTTACATTGATTCATTTTATATATGTACCTACTTGAATTAAATCACGATTACTTGAGTATTGTGGCATACAGACTCGCTGCTAATCAACAACCGCGAAAGGAAAAAAACAACCAGGCAACGCAAATACTGGAGCCGTTACTCCTTAGCGCCCTGCATGCAACAGTGGTACTACTGTTGGAAGCTGTGTTCTCCATGTGGTCCGCTCCGAGGCTGTATCACTCGACCGACCAAGCTAGTTAATGCAATGCAATGCAGGGAAGTGCACTTGTGGATACGAGTATACGCACTATGGAAAAATTCAGTCCTCTAGGATATAACGCCGTTTAGCCCGTTGAGAGTCAACGGACGTTTCGGGGGATCATGTGGTCTCCATCTTCAGGCTTGAGGAATAAGCGAAATAAGAAACCAGCGTGAATCATGGACCAAGACCTAAGTTCTGAATCTCAAGTTCTGTTATGTGTGTCTCGCTTGGGCGCCAAATTTGTCTAATTATCAGCCTAACGAATTACACAATTTTCGTAATAAAATGTGGAACTGTAGAACATTTTGGACCACTATCTAAATTGTATATTTCCTACCAAGAAGCTACGCAGATGGAGTAGGGATAGCTCAGTCGGTATAGTTACTGGTTACGGGCTGACCGAAGGGTCGGAGTTCGAGTCCCGATAGGTTTAAGAATTTTCACTTCCCCAACTCGTCCAGGCCGGCTCTTGGGTCCACCCAACTTCCTATTTAATGGGTACCGGGGGCTCTTTCCCCGGGAGTAAAGCGGCTGGGGAGTGAAGCTGACCGCTGACCTCCAACTAGTACCGAGGTCAAGAATGCGTGGGTCTATACATCCATTCCCCCATACATCTTCATGGCATAATGCTCAATTAGTCAAGCACAGGTACAATTTTACCTCTTGCGAACAAGCCACCCAAGCAACGACAAGGGACAAGCAGTAAGCAAGGACACAGAATAATAATACTGAAATTTGTTTCTCACGCCTGTGAAACCCGTTTTTTTACTCTGAGGCAGAACGTTAATTTCCTGTACAGATAGAGAGAAACCTGCGCGATGAAACCGGCCTACCAATCTGCTCCTGTTTGAGCGCAGCAGGAGTTCTCTGTCTCTCTCTCATCCTGCAGAAACTGGAGATGAATGGATTGCAGGATCTTCAAGGTCGGTGGTGATTGGGTGGCAGGGGGGGAGCAAATGAACTGCATCATCTGTTGCTCCTGCGGCTGTCACCTCATTTACATCCCGTCAGAATGTTCCTCCTATCAGAACAGTTTTGTTTCTCTCAATGATGTAACGCCGAGCTGCGGGATGTGTTCCCAGCTGTCAGCTTTAAGATCGACCGAGCTTCAATGTGTGTGAGATTCGATTTTAGTCGCATCAAGTTTGAATCTCGTTTAGGAACCGAGTATAATGATGGGGTTCTTTCTTCGTCTCACGGATCATGAGAAGCACAAATTGCTGTCCGCGACAAAACGCAGTCCAGCTACCCCCCGCGCCTCCCGATGTTCAGGGTTTGGTTGTAATAGGACTTGTATTAATTTGGCTTTCTCATACGTAATATGCGTACGGATAAAGACAATACTGCAGTTGCAGATTAATGTTAAAAATTAAAAAAATCTATATTTTGGCGGAAATGCCGCCTATAATATTGTCCACAGTTTAAACTTCAGGACAATATTTGGACACAAGATGGAGAATGGTCCACAACAGTGCCCGCAAAGTCTAAAACGCTGAGATCATGAGTTCGAATCACATTCGGTGGCAGGTCTGCCTGCGTTTATTCTGTGATTGCGTTGATTTGAATGTGTAGAGACGCAATCCCCGTCGCAGAAACCCTACGACATGTGTGCATTGTTAACAGTTTCAGAAGGAAAATGCAACAGGGCAGAGGGCCCAAGCAATATGGGCGTTATATAATTTGCATTTGTTCCCAGATATTACGGTGCTGTATTAGGGTGAATAACTAAAGAAAATCAAAATCGGTGACGTGTGTAGTAAGCATGAGGACGTTCAGAAATGCATTCAGAATTTTAGTCCAAAAAGGTATGCACAAAAATAAGCAGAACATTATGTTAAAATTGAGCCTAGAGAAATACAGTATGTGAAAGCGTGGACTGGATTAATCTGGCTTAACGAAGGACCAATGGATGGTTCTTGTGGGCATAGTTCTCAGCTTTCCATAGAAGCCGTGCAATTTCTTGGAGCGACTGTTAGATTCCCAAGAAGGATTCTCTTCCACGGACCTAATTCAGACATCGGTGTAGGCACTAGTATACACATGGCACGGGCAGGGCGGGAAATTAGACTCCTTCCTCCTATATGGATTTCTGAAAAAAATATAAATATAGTAAAAATTGAATTTTGAAGGTAATTTACCTAATATTCTAACTAAGAATTCAAAAGAAGCGAACTGCTTGTCTTGCTCTCCTGCCTTGAAGATGCAGGGCAAACGTCCCTCTGTGGGTAAACTTCTCCTGGTCTGTACGGCGGCACGTACCCAAGAGATGACACTATTTATAATCGTCGCTTTGTTAACCGACACTACTTTATACTTAGTTCCTTTAAGAAAAGTATGTGCAATTTTTCAGAAATATTCTGTTATTTAATGAAGAACTGAGTAGAAATGTCGCAGCCCCTCGCCCTCCCCACACCCAAAGTTACGGGGAATGGACCTAATGTAATTTCACTGAACTCGGTAAGGAACGGAAGACATCACTACTGGAAGGTTACACTGGCGTAAAGGCCCTGATATCTTCTCCGTTCCTAGTTGCGTCCCCCAAAGTTTTCTTGAATTCAACAGGGCCTGCTTGCACAGTGGAGCGATGAATCGTGTTGGATTTGCATGGGTGTCATGTGTGTGTGTGTGTGTGTGTGTGCGTGTGTGTGCGCGCGCGAGATGCAGTGGTTTTTCTCGACTAGGCCACTAAAATTTATATTTTTATGAGAAGAGTTTTGTAGACACTAACTTTGTCGTTAAACATCTTTACGGCCACTCCATATTTTAACCTACTTCCCATATTTTGAAATAATAAAAGAGGCTTACGAGATCATCTTGCTGTCTCTCTTATCTAGGGTCGTTTCTAGGCAACGGCTCGGTAAACATGTTCCTTCTGCAACGAATTTACACGCGGCAATTGAAGAATTGTTGGACGAGGTGTTTTCCATGCGGTCCGAGTCGTATGATGTGCTCTGTATGTAAAGGTAAAAGGTAAAGGTAAAGCTATCTCTGCAAGAAACCCAGTGCCTGGGGGTATAGCCGGGCCAACCTGTTCCTGGGGAGTATAAATACGGAGACCTAGCGCTCCAGGTTGGGGAAGTCTCGAGTCTGCGACAGTAAAATGTGGTCATGATTCCCCAGGATTCGGGCCTGAGAATGACTGAGCTGTCGAATACTAAAAGCAATTGTAAACGAGAAAACCATCCTTTCCTCAGGAAGGGTGTTACATAAGGAATATAACCTCAGCTCTTCAGTTGGACAGTAAAATTACTGGTCGTAAGTCTCAAAGTGCTTGTCACCAAGACAAAATGATTGGCCCTAAGCCGCCAGTCGTAAAGTAACTCTGAACTATCCCTGTAACAGGTCTTGGAGGTCCATACGGTTGTGAGACTTCGAGGCTTACATATTTTGTAGAAAATCGGCTCACAGATGGCGGTGAGGTCAGCCTTACGCACCGGACGCCCTTTACCCGCAGCAAGATTCCTGGTACTCATTTTTGTTAGAGAATGAGTCCACCCCAGGGTCATAGTGCGGCTGGAAGGATTAAGTCAACTGAAAAAAAAAATCAAATGACCTCATCGGGAAACGAATCCTCTAGAAGAAGTAGGTAATTCTTCACGAAACTTCTTGTTTCTCAAATAATTGCTGCAGCCGTATCCAACACGTGTTCTGAGCAAGCCAACGTCTGATGCCACGAGCAGCCACATTGCCCCAGCAAGTTGTGCCGTCCCGCGGGCAGAATACACATATTGAAAGCATAACTTAATCCGAGAAATCATTTCTTGAGACGATGACTGTGAAGAATACTGCCTTTAAGAGGTGTGACGTCATCTCTCTAGATTGTTTGCCGACCCTTCGGATTAACATACTGTCTCCATCTTCAGGGTAGAACAGTAAGAGGAGCAAACAAATTGTCTTTCCTCCGGCAGAAGCAAGCATAGTCAATTCACCTTTCATAGTAAGAGCAGTTAGGTTCAGCTTGGATAGTGCAACCAGCTCACATGTTGGTAGCACTGTGACACGCCGGGTGGCCTAGCTGTCAGAGGTTGCTGTATCAGTGTACAGACAGCTGAGCTCACAGGTTGGTAGCACTGTGACGCACGGACAGCTGAGCTGTCAGAGGCTGCTGTATCAGTGTACAGAGACCTGAGCTCACAGGTTGGTAGCACTGTGACACTGGTTTTAATTGATTATGATACAAATATAGACGGAAGTGAGTGTACGCTATTATACTTAGCGTTCGAAATTTTATTGGAAGAACTGAGGAAAAACTTAAAACCCCCCTTTGGAGTCTGGTGGTTGTGAAACATTTGGTTCATTGTATTTATTCGAAATAATTTTGTTACGTCGCTACGACGCGGTAAAGTCTCGGAAACCGCGTCTTGTATCCTTCAGTAGAACAGGATATGACGTTCACTGAGGAGACAAGCAGCCTCTCCCCTCTCCTCACCCAGCCGTGTGAATGCATCAAAGTTTGTTTCCTCTTTTTGCTCTTATCCTGCTTAATTTAAAAACAACATCGCCTAAGTATCTGATTAGCCATGACATTCTAACTATTTCCAACAGCCGAAACAAAGCTTAATGCAATGGTGCAGCACGGCATGTGTTCCTCAAGTGTCGCGATTTCCGCGTAACATATGCGCATATAAAAACGTTATCGAGGGACTTTCTCGCCTCACAGTTCAGCAAAGAGCCGCAAATGAACTTAAGGACTTCTGTGTAGACTGTGCTGCTGAGAGCGGTAAAGCTTCAAACTTATTCGTTAGGTCCTCAGTCCGAATCTCTGACGGCACATTAGCTATCCTGAGGTCTCTCGTGGTTTTCCTCAGACCCTCTAGGCGAATACAGATGAGCGCAAAATTTGACAGTACTGTGTACTTTGCAACACTGATAGCTGGTGCCTGTCTGCCCGGTCCTCGCCCCTTCCTTCAGCCTGGGATTCCCTGCCTTGCTGGCTCCAACTTTCGCGAACATGCAGCGTTGTGTTGGCCTGAACTCAGCATCTTCTGTTACCCAGCTACCTGCACACCTTCAAACAGTGTACTCGCCAAGCTCCGTTGTAATCAGCAAATTATTGCGAGATTAATTATGGACCTCCCCCAAGCGAGCCAGTCTGTATGAGAATTGCACTTAGTGCTGTATGTGTTAAGCGTTAAAGTAGCCTCAAGATAACACGAAAGTGTCTAGATACGTCTATCGCCGGTTTCTTAATATTGGGTGTGTCACGCGACAAATAACTTCACGTGGGTCTCGGATTCAGCGAATCTTTACGTATACACCACACAAGTATTATCGCTTGTGGTATCACGTGGCTTCTGCGACGTCTCGACTAGGTTCCAACTGTCTTGTATGAAGGCTAATTAGCTCTGTCGCTCTCGGCTTATGTAGGTGTTCTGCGGACCGGTTGCGAGACACCATTCGCCAAGGTTCGATCTCACTTGTTCGGCAATCCGTTGCTTCGGGAACGCTCTCTATAGATTACGGCGGTAACGTGTTTCTTCTCATCCGCTGTTACTCAACGGAAATTCGTCGCTACGATTTGTCGCTGTGGTATCTCCACAATTTCGATTGTAGCCGTTGCGCGACGATGGACGTAAGATAACTCGTCACAATATTTTGGATGGGGTGAACTGAGTCCACTTGGTACGTCGGCCACTAACTGGCCTATCGTACCAGCCCCGTTTGTTAGGTGATGAGTGTGGAGGAGTCGGTGGGATGAAAATTGGCAGACGAAACTTGCCCCAGTGCCACTTTGTCCTCAACAAATCCCACATGACCTGAACTTGGCTCGAACCCGGGCAGCCGCGGTGGGAAGCGGGCATCTAACCGCCTGAGTTACGTCACGCCTATATCGCCTTTTACCTAGCAGCTGTGTAACTGCTCTGTGTGATGGAAAATAAAATATACTATATGTACATACAAAACAGGAGTAGTTCCATACGTCGTGAATGCAGAATACATTATACGAACGTGAGTTGACCCCGTTTGAATGTTTCATATTGCTACAGCTGAAAGTCACCCACAAATGTTCTCCTTTTGAATGACATGAATAAATTGAGAGCAATGTTACACGAGTTCAAAGAGCTTTCGGAAAGACGGTTTCCAACTAAACGCGTGTTGCTGCTGATCCATCACAACTTCTGATATGTTTGTGTTAGGCATTTAAATGTTATGACAATATCTAGTTTAAATGCCGTCGAATGACAGGTTAATTAAACAAGAATAAATTAGAAATAATTTAGAAGGAAGAAGAAGTGGTGTAGCAGCTGTGCTATCATAGAGTTTGCCTGGAGTGACTGGTTAAAACCTTGAAACGCCCCAGTCAGGATAGCCAGGCACTACTTGAATGTGGGTGTAGAGCATTACTGTTAGAGCGACGAGTAGTGAAACACATCCTGATTCTAACAGCGAAGCACCGCTTCAAGGATGAAGCCCCGAATGTGACAACATACTGCTTGACCAGGGGCATGGCACACCTGACATGATTAATATGGAACCGTGGTGGAATGAAAGGGCCGTGCCGTAAGTCAAGCGGTTAGTCGCTGGTTTCCCACCGCGGCGGCCCGGGGTTCGATCCCGGGTCTGGTCAAGTGGGATTTGTGGTGGACAAAGTGGCGCTGGGGCAGGTTTTCCCCGAGTACTTTGGTTTCCCTGCCAATCTTCATTCCACCAATTGCTCCACAATCACCCTCACCTATCGTCTGGGGCTGGTACAATAGGCCAGAAGTGGCCGTAGTACAAGGGACTAAGTCCCACCCCACTAGCAATACAAAAATAATACTATTAAATAGTGTGCACGATGTGCCATCTAAAATGGAGCGCAAACCGCAGTAGAATATGTAGGCTTACAGATGACGTCAATATTGTCGTCTTACTTTGTGCTTCCCTGTCAGGGCACGCGTATCAAATCCTTCACCAACAGCAGCAAACGATTGCGATCGGAAGTAGTGTCTGGAAATAAACAGACGAACTCCGCGCGAAACAGCGTGCATCCACCTGCAGAGGTTCTGCGCAAATGCCAAGAGCAGCAGCCTAGCAACCAGAGTAGCACTGGCTCAGAATCTCCGACGGAAGTTGGGAGAGTTCATTACACAGGAGTACTACGTGACTACGTAGCTGTTATTAGGGTTGCATATCTCTACTGCACTACGTGACTTATTAAGGTTGCATTTCTATACTGTATTACGTGACTACGTGAGTGTTATTAGGGGATTGCGTGACTACGTGACTTATTAGGGTTGCATTTCTATACTGCACTACGTGACTACGTGACTGTTATTAGGGTTGCATATCTGTACTGCACTACGTGACTATTATTAGGGTTGCGTTTTCAGTGACACCTCAGAACAAACTGCTTTATGGCACTCTCCTGTAACACCCTGTCTCTTCCTATTTCGTCGAAAATGTGTAACAACTTCATGTGGAAGCTGTCTATATTCTGAGATCGATCCCGCTGCTAAATCATCAGTTTATGACATACGTGTATATCATGCATCTAAGAAGGGCAGTGCTATGTCGTTAGGCGCGTAGGTTGTTTGTGGCTAATTTACAACGTATGCAGTATCTCAGCTATCACGTCATATTTTCGCGCAACCTTCACTTTCTCTTCGCTTGAATGTCTGTATCTATTACATTTCACCCAAGTTAGGTCTAAACTTGGATATGCCGCTTTTGTTTGCAACGGTATTATGTCCACTAATGCCAAACGGAAACGCATCCAACAGAAGTTCTCAGCCTTTTGCTTGAATCGTTTCTTTCTCCATGTCCATTACAGTTAGGGCCCCCATACACAGTTTGGCCTCCAGTTCGGCCTGCACAGTTGAAGACCGAAAGGCAAAACTGACGTGTATGGTGCGGCCGGCCGGCCAATCGTTTGGACTGTTGGCCTGTGGGAAACCCGTCAGTCCGTCAGTTCTGCCTGCAGGACCGTAGCACGTGACGTGTGTGTCTCAACATTATAGGCTGGAAGACCGTGATTGTGGCATGAAGCCTGCCGCTTTATCTGCGCGTGTATGGGGAGGAAAGGGAGGGGGTAAACTGTCTAGGCCTGTTCTTTAGAGTAGTTAATATTGTACTCCTTACGTATGGGGAGGTACCTCTTGTTGCACTGTAACTTCTCCAACTCTAGCTTTGGTCCTTCTATTCTGGAGACTTTTGGTCCTCGAGTTCCTGTTCCGTATGTCAGACTTCGCTTTGATCAATGTCTGCCCCTCAAGCAAATGTTGTGCTTCCGCTAGATGCACTTCAGCTGCTAATGCTTCCTATACGGAAATTGACGTATTTGGAGACAGAGCTGTTTTTCTTAATCGTATTTTACAGTGCTTCATTTTTATTAATAAATATTAATTTTATTCAATGTGCCTCTGAGGTCTAGTGGTCAGAGTTCCTGGCTACAGATCCAGAGGACCCTGGTTCGATTCCTACCAGACTTTCTCAGAAGTAGTGGGTGTGGAACAGGGTCCACTCAGCCTCGTGAGGCTCGTGAGGATAACTGAGGAGTTATTTCAAAGAAATAGCGGCTCCGATCTAGAAAACCGAGATTAACGGCCGTGGAAATCCGTTGTATAGACCACGCGACACGCCCTATCTCAAAATGTTGGCACTAACTTCGCCGACAAGCGGCGATCGCTCGGTCGGTATAGTTCGCTTGTGGACCAAGACCACGGAGTTTAGTTTAGTGAATGTATTGTCACGTGTCCGGGGTTCCGTGAATAATAATAATAATAATAACGGCTTCTGGATTGGACGATTATATTTATTAACAACTTCTTTTACAATCTCTCTTAATCATAATCAATTATAGCTAATCCACCCCCTTCACAAATCACTACGACAAACTACAATCGCGTTCCCGTACTGTTCTGAGTCTGAGTCTTACGTTACCAGCGACAATCAGTTGGCCAATCTATCTTGGAATAAAGTACCCATCTGAGGCCTACGACCAGACTTTTATTACTGTCCGACATTTGCGTGGTTGCTGATATGGGAAGTTCTCTTGAGGAGGGGTTTACCGTTTGCAATTGCTGCTGGCCCTCACCAGCGCAGTCATTCTCAGGTTCTAGTCCCGCGGGACTCGTGAACATATTTTACTGTCTCAGATTCAAGACTTCCTTTTTCGTCGCCTCCTACGACTCGCAGGGCTACGGTGGAGACTGACTGTTCTCTCCGACTGACTCCTGTTATAGAGCCTCAGGCCTCAGGTGTTGTTGGCCTCGTGTATCGCGCGTTGCCTAGCAACGGCGTCGAGGAGACGTCAGAAAACACTGTTCCTGCATTGTTGGCCGCGTGTGTGTTGCAAGAGTTGCCTAGCAACGGGTTTATGCGTCACAGCATGTATAAACGTTTTGTTCTTGCCTCGTATGTTCTGGCTCTGTGGTACTTATTGTATTATTATCATAATGACACAAGTTTCCTTATTCTTAGCTTCATTCATGTCTATGTACTTTTTCTCTGTCCTTGCTCATGTTTATTTTATAATTGGCCTTTGGGCTGCTGAGTAAGCATGTAAATAAATAAATAGCCAACTGAAATGAAACTGAATTACTCTGCGCCTTAAGTTAAGAGCAGATACAACCTTGATGCATTGTTCCATGCTTAAGTTTACCTCCGTTTTAAATTCTGTCCTTTGCTTTCGAAAAATGTTAGCCTTCAAGTTCCTGCTCAGTATCTCGGAGACTTAGCAAAATCCCTGTGTTCAGAGGCGACTGTTCAAACAAAAGTTGTCCTTCTGCCAGATGTGCATTAGCTAATAATATTGCTTGTGAGGATGTAATTAAAACAAAAATTGATTGAGAGAGTGATTGACTCTAGCTCTTTTTAACGGGCCCAACTGAATAGGTTTATCCTTCCCTACCCACCTGAAGACGGAGACAGATCCAGTTTCCGAAACGCCGTGGTCTTTTGTCTTTTACATACCCGACGATGGATGAAGTCCAAAATGAGCCAAAAGAAAAACAAAAATTGTTTCAGTCTTATCCTATAGTGAGTCCGTATAGCGGCTGGCTACGAGCTGGGCGACCGAGATTCGAGTCCCGGTAGGGTCAAGAATATTCCCTTCTCAACGTCTTCCAGACTGGCTCTGGAGCCAACCCAGCCTCTTATCCAATGAGTACCGGGGGCTCCTTCCCCTAGGGAAAAGCGGCCGGTGCGTGAAGCTGGCCACTGACCTCCAACTAATGCCGAGGTCAAGAAAATGTGTCTCTTTACAGCCACTTCATGGCGTAGTGCTTAATTAGTTAAGCACCGGGATAACTTTAACTTTACCTATCTTATAGTATTTGTTGTATTGCTAGTGGAGTGGGACTAAGTCCCTTGTACTGCGACCACTTCTGGCCTATTGTACCAGCCCCGGATGATAGGTGAGGGTGATTGTGAAGCAATTGGTGGAATGAAGATTGGCAGGGGAATCCGAAGTACTCGGAGAAAATCTGCCCCAGTGCCACTTTTTCCACCACAAATCGCACTTGACCAGGATCGAACCCCGGCCGCCGCGGTGGGAAGCCAGCGACTAACCGCTTGAGCTATGGCGCGGCCCTACCTTATAGTAATATTCAATTTATTATTTTTAGCAATAATTGTATCAGTATGAATGTATATGTTTTCCTTTTCTCGCTTCATATGAATAACTTTGATTTATTTAGTGAAATATTATTATTATTATTTGAATTATATAAATTACATTGTTTCATCCTTCGACTGTTGTGTGTCCTTCCTTTCTTTTGCCCGTGCTTTCTATGTGATTCGGTCATTGGGTTGTTAAGTGAGAACGCAAATAAATAAATAAATCAATCGGGGCAGGGGCGAACGCAATTATTCTCTGAAGTTGTCTTCCCTGAGCTTCTCAGTTTCGCAGCGAATAGTGACTTATTTCGAAGTGTCCTTCAGTGGCTGTAAGTTAGGACCGACGGACGGTTTTCCTATGGAAACCGTAGCTTTAGGTGCGAATTGTCAAATTGCTCCGTCGAATTTTCAACGGCTCTTCCACTAATTTGCCGGTCACGGTAGCCGAGCAGTCTAAGGCATGTACTGTCTTCGCTCGCTTGGAAACCGGGATTGTGGGTTCGAATCCCACTTAGGGCATGGATGTTTAGTTTGTGTGTGTGCGTTTTTCTGTGTTTGTGTACAGGTAGAGGCCTTGCGACGAGCTGATCACTCGCCCAAGGAGTCCTACCGAATGTGTTAGATCTAGAAAAACCGAAGTGAACGGAGAAGATCTAGAAAAACCGAAGTGAACGGAGAATTTCATGGAGGTAGGCCTAGGCCCACTGGGGCTGTAGCGCCAAGGAAAAAAATTCCACTAATTTAATAATGAAATTTTTCATGAGAAACTGTACAGTAGCCGTAGATACGTTCCTTGGCTATTGCCAAGTTTAGCTTTCCTTCTGTTTTGGCTTTATCTGTGTAAGTGTGCAATATGCATGAAGGCTTGGCTGCTCATCAGACCATAAAGAGATCTGCCAGACAATCTTTATTCCCATATGAATGATATATCTCAGTAATTCAGCGTGCTGTGTGTGTAGTTCTGCCTCCCTTCCTTGTTCTTGCGCGAGACCAACAATAAATACCGTGAAATTCGTATATAAATTCACAAACTGTCATAAGAAGTATCTGCTATTTGGAAACCGCCTACACATGTTCTTCTTCTATGTGTTTTTTACGATCACTCATGCCATTGTGATCTCTACCTCCTGTGTCATGTACAGACGAAATGTGGTTTTATATGAACTTCCAAGATGGATGAAGAAAACATGGAAAGTAGCTTCCATTTCAGATGCAGAGATCGCAGTGTGAGTTGCCATATCCCTCATCAGTTTCAAGTATGATTTTAAGAAGTTGAGACATTACACACACGCATAAATAAGTTTGTCTAATTATATAGACGTAATAATGCAAGAAAAATATAATGGAACATATTTGTGCTAGTAAAATTTCAGACTGGAACTCCATTACTCCAATAGACAGTTATTCACAAGAAATTACTTCATAAATGCCCTTTACGAAATGTATATTGTCACGTTTTAGTGTGCTTGACTATAGACGGGGTGACTGGATTTATGGACGACTTACGGATGTTAACTGCAAGTAATTATAACACTCTCGCTAATTCATGCACTTGTGTTCTCACTACAGCACGCACTAAGTCTTGTCGTCTGTTGTGTCTTCACTAGTCGTTGCCTGGTAGCGGCTTCAACGGCGGACGTTCCTCTTACTCTGGGTTTACAAACTGTACCCGTTCCTCAGCTACTAGCCTCTTAACAGCAATAACTCACAAGGACTGAACCTCAGTAGTCCTCTAGCTGAATGACTGCTTGAAACCAGGAACAGGACGACACAAAAACAAACGTCCACAATACAAGTATACAGCACGCTCTAAAGACAAAACTCACGTCACGGACTCATATTCAGAAAGACGAGGAAACGCACATAAAAACGAAAAGCTAATAATAACATTACAAGTGAACAGCTCCAAATACATAATACAACAGCGAACGCCGGATGATAAGATACAACCTACGACACGCGACAAAATGACATAGAATTTTACATCACACCGACGAGAGAATTTAAAAAATTTATTTTTTTAATTATAAATAATTTTACAACTTCGTTACAGTGATATGTATTATGATGATTATAATGATTAACACTAATATGGATCCATATTATGATATTTCAGTAACATGAGATGTATTTAATGAAACTGCTTGAAGATGGTCCCAAACGAGGCCAGAAACATGTAGCAGTTATTAAATAAGACCAATGTAATCAATTCGGTTGGATTATTTTTATTCTTTTGTTTCAAGGAAATGGCGGCTCCGGTCTAGAAAACCGAGATTAACCGCCGTGGGGATCCGTTACACTGATCAGTGACACACTCTATCCGCAAAAGTTGGCACTAACTTCTTCGCCGACAAGCGGCGGTCGCTCGGTCGGTATAGTTCCCTTGCAGAATACAGGTCACGGAGTTTTGTTTGTTTTGTTGACGGCCAGAATGCCAGAAAAAGAATACGCAGTCTCAAATTTTGCTCAGTAGGTGACACACTCACTCAACCATGTAGCTAGAGCAAATAGGTCAATTGCGGCAAGGAATTGTTACCACTGATAACATCCATCCTATCAGCCAAATACGGTACCGGCGTACTTTCTTCGTTCTCACCCTTCACATATATTGCTGCCATGTAGTAAGTGTTGTTTGTTATTATACTGTAGACATTAGTGTCGCGTGTATTAGCGAGTATTGACGAGATTTGGATTGGATGTTTGGATTTATTGCACTTATACACTCAACTCGTAATAACAAGTAATACAGCGCTTTCGCTGATCTACACCATTGCACACACACTAGGGTTCTCAAGTCTTCACTAGTCGTAACCTGGCAACGGATTTCAACACTGTAATTATACCAGTCTCGCTGTAATTGCAGCACACATGAAGTCTTCTTAGCATAACCTAATTCATTTCTTGTCATCTCTTCACAATCATCTTCGACCGCCGTCTTAAGAATCTCCCTCAATTATTCTTCTCAGCTGGCCTGGGAACCTCGTTACATAGCCTTGGAGCTGACCCAGCAGATAACGTCATTCCCACCGTTATAGCCCAACAATACCCCGATTGTTGCTTGCTTATTCTTTGCAGTGGGAACCTGTTTACCGAGTCGTTGCCTAATAATGAACGTCTTCTCTGACTCCATTATTCAGGCTTTCGGGTGTCATGTCACATTAAGGCGTGAATGAGGTGTGACAAGTAAACAACCAGATTGATTCGTTAATGTAAAAAACAAAATATTGTGATGATGAAAGTGAGAACTGTTTTGTTACAAAAAAATGAAACACTATTCATCCAAATAATTTTAATGTCACTACTAGATACAGCATATGTTTATTTTTCTACGTAGTCCCCATTGCTATTCAGGCATCTATCCAGACTTTGCATGGAGCTTTCATGGAGCTTAATCAAGCTCAGTTAATCGAAAATTCACAGCCGTTTATGAATTTATAGACCATAAAATTCCACTACCATGTTCACTAGACCCCGCTACTGGTCCCTGTCCTGTGCTACACGAATCCAGATGCAAGATGCAGCTTAATCTTATCGGCCTATCCATGGCTCCCAAGCAGTTTCTTCCTGGCGTGTTTAAGACCAGAGTTGGGTATTCATTTCTCTCTCCCGCGCGTTCAACATTCCCTGTCCATCTCATCCTCCTTGATATGACACCACAATTGCAGGCCTACTTAATTATGAGTAAAAATTGCGAAGCTCCTCATTATGCAGATATCAACTGCTTCGTGTTACACGTTGACTGTAACCTGTTATTCATATGAAGAGAGCGTTCTTCTGGTTTTCAATGTCTCACATAGTCTTGACCTTGAAGATGGAGGCAGTTTGTTCCTCCGAAACTCCGGGCTTTCTTCGGACTACACAGAGAAGACCGTACACATCGTAGTCACCGCTATGGGAACCTTAAATCCAACAATTTGTTCGCACGTTGCTTTGAAATGGAGTACTTGTAATTTAATTCCAGTAGCACACACGTCGGCACCTGAGTACTGAAGTGTACTATGTCCTTTCGTGAAACTGTTGTAGGAGCCACCAAAACTGAATCAAGCGCTAGCCAATTAGCGCGAATCACGGCAGCTCCAACGCCCATCGGTTCGCGCACTGCAACGACAACGTACCTCCAGCACGATAGTCGCAATCATAGCTAGGAAATATTCACTGCCAACGGCTTAGTAATCTGGTATCCGCGGAAAAAGATCAGTACAACACGGAAACAGAACTGTAGAAGCCAATGATATCTCTACGGAGAGCCGGAAACTTCACAGAGTGGACGAATACAGAAGACTTCCATCGTCTGAAGGGCTAGCACGCAACGACTTAACGGAGAAACAACAGACTGAAGTTCAATACAGCAACAATAAATATCTGTTTAGAAGCTGAATACAATCTCACACTGTGTTTGCAGTTAGTGAATCAGCTGCAGCGTAAATATGACTTAGAACAAAACCCAAATTCTCAAATCTCACACTTGCAATTGAGGTAGACTTATGGATTTATGTGGGGATGGTGCAACACGATACAGAGAATAAGAAAAGTGTATTCTCCCATCCCCTCCCAGAGAGGAAACAGAACACTCCAGCAATCAGGAGACTGTTCAGATTTTATTGCTCAGGACATGCGGAGACGGGCCGTGGTTCACACCCCCCTGCACAGACCTGTAATGAAGAGGATGCGGGTCCATCATTTGTCCGTTGGCAATACGGAATACAGCATCCCCCCCCCAAACTTCTGCTTAGTGCCTCAGCGGAGTGGCACGTGCCAGAATTGTTTAAAGACGCTGCTAATAAAACCACGATACTGGGCCCAGTTCATTGGGCAATTTGATACCAACAGACCGGGGAAATCTTTTTTACAGGTATTACTGTTATTTTTATAGCGTTCGCAACATTTCTAGATAGCAAGAATTTAATGAATGCCTGCTGCGTGTCTTGGTTCCGTTTGACGTAGGTCTGTAGTGTGGAACGCCAAGACTAACACAAGAAACACTCCCTTCCGTTGGCATTGCACTTACGCCTGAATGTTTGTGTCCAGCAGGACGAGGCGGGCAATGCAGAATACGTCAGTGGCTTGCTGTGCCATAATACAGCACTTTCAGTGTACCGTATTGAACCATGAAATTTTATCGCTTCACTGCAGACCAAGTTACATATCATAACACTGTAAATAATTTTAAACTTATTTATATTGTCGCGAGTTTATGGCTGCGTGACTAATAATAACGAATTCTAGATTGGATTTATTGACACATTATTTTGGAACCTCTCTTAATCGCAATCAATTACAACAGCTCACAATAAATGGCTGCGTAAGACTCGCTCCATTCTGGCTGGACTACTGCTCTCTTCTCTTCTAGTTTTCCTTCTACTGCGACTGGCTTGGTTCTGCTTCACGAATGGATGACGAATGCCGAATCACGAAGGACGAATGAATGCCTTCTTATCTGCACGGCCTCTTATATAATCTCCCGTATCCTAGGAAGTATTTTCTGAATGTTCGTTTACACGGAAACCTTTGTTGCACCCGAGTTGTTTTCCAGGAATCCAACTCCATGGAAACGCGTTTTGTGCTGAGTTGCTTCCTAGAAGCGGCCTACGTGTCACAATATTATAGCGTTAATAACCTGTCGCTGTGTGTGTTCTGCATTACCCTCACTACACAGCTGTTGCAGGAAATCGATACGAGAAGAATAATATTTATATTTTTTTGTAAATAATACGCCTGTATGCAAAGGAGCATAGCATTTGCTCACTTAATACAAATATTTCTTCTGTTCTGACTTTCGTTTATCAAGACATTTGCAAAATCAAAATGGTATTCCATAATATCCCATTCTCGCTTAATATTTAACAAGTAAATTGTACTGAACCGCGGTGGCGAATAAAAGGTAAAGCTATCCCTGTAACAGGCTGTACAGGCCCATAAGGTTGTGAGGCATCGAGGCTTACAATTTATCTAGACAATCGGCTCACAGATGATGGTGAAATTGTCAGCTTTACGCCCCGGCCGCGCTTTACCCCTCAGGAAGATTCCTGGCACTCATTTCTCTTAGAGGCTGAGTCGACCCCAGGGCCATAGTGCTGCTGGAAGGAATAGATCAGTTGAAAAATTCAGTGATCTCATCAGAAATCGAACCCGCGACCTTCCGGCTTGTAACATAGTGCCCCCACGGTGGTGACTAATACTGACGCGAAATGAATGCATCTGATGTACGTACACGCTGCTTCGTGGCATGGGGGTACGAAGTAAGTGTTAAGTTAGATCCAAGTTTTTATCCTCAGCAAGAGACAGGGGCATTTAATGCATGGAGAGAGTGGCTAACTGGAAAGTACTAGCGGCTCTATCGGATATCGAGCCCTGGTCAGTAGTCAATATAGCATTTTGAATATCGACATAAAAGTGAACATTTATTCTGAAGTAAATATTCCACTTTAAAATGTAATAAGGTACAAAGGTAGAGATGTACTTGTGTTTAATTAAGCATCACGCTATGAGGATATATGAAAGGTGGAGTTATAGCTCCATCCATTCCTAACTTCGGTATTGAATTGAGGTGAATGGTCGGCTTCATGACCCAGGTACCATTATATGAAAGGCCGAATGGGGCCCAGAGTCGATCAGATCGCTCTGGGGCAGAGAAATATCTCTTGACCTGCCAGGAATCCTAGTCCTGTTCCTCAGTCGTCCAGCCCATGGTCTGGTCACTACACTGACAGAGCTACTGACTAAATTGTTTCTGCACGTAAAAGCACATTAAACTGTCAGTGCTGTAACCAAACATTCCTTTATCAGTTTGGAATTGTCAGTGGGTGGGATTGCTCATCAGAATGGATAATTACGGCGGTTAGGTGCAGGAACAGCTGCTGGAAGGGTCACTCAGTACGGCTAGTGTGCAGTGTGCCTGCAAATCTAAATTAAACTGTGAGCTACTTGCATACTTTGAGCAGATGCAATGGACTGTGTGTTTACCATGCAAAAATGCTTTCAGTGGCGTATGAATACAGCTCATCGGCCCTGTTTATTCGTTAGAATTATCCTTTTATACATATTAAAAGTTTTGGGGCACGCGGTAGCGTAGTTGGTTGAGGGGCTATGCTACAAGCCGGAAGGTCGCGGGTTCAAGTCCCGATGAGGCTATTGAATTTTTTTCAATTGACCTAATCCTCCTAGCCGCATTATGGCCCTGGGGTCGCCTCAGCCTCTAACAGAAACGAGTACCAGGAATTAATTAAATATTTTTCCTGGGGAGTAAAGCGGGGCCGCCATCTTTGAGCCAATTGTCTAGATAATGTGGGACCCTCAACGTCTCACAACCCTATGGGCCTTCACGGGCTGTTACAGGGATAGCTTTACTTTTTTCTTTTTTACATATTAAAAGTTTAGTGAGCTTGAAATTTATCATTGTCATTGCTCAGTTTCAGGTTACGACAACAACAGATTGTCGAACGTTAACACGAACAGGTAAATTACGTAGTGGCCATCGAACGAGCGAGCAGTGTTTTATTTCAGTGTACAATGTCCATTCTGTGAGAAAGCCTATTGGTATTATTTTGTTGTGGATATGTGAAGTGAAGTGTGGTGAAGTACATTATAGATAGGAGACAGTTTACGTTGAACCTTTATGTGTATTATGTGTGGGAGTTAGCGTGAAACATCATCCTCGACATAACACTCGATATTGGGAAAGGAATATAGGAGAAAGTGCTGGAAGTTGGTACGGAATCTTGTGCAACAAATGATGAGATTTTCCGCTGAATAAACACGGACTGTTACAACAGTTTCACTTCAGATACTTCCGCTGTTCTGTGTGGCTGACAACAAGCAGGGTAAGTGAGGTTCGACTCAGGTCAGAGGCAGGAGATCTCATCTTCATCGGTGCTGAGCGTGCTGAGACACACCCAGTATTCTAGCGATGGAGCGTACAGCGGCTGGAACGCTAAGCAAATCACCTGTTTCCATTCGGTGCCGTTTCAGAGCGTCGTGCTTAAGAACAATCTTGGATTTACGTCTTACATTTATTCACTGTTTTCAGACACATAAGGTGAATTAATTTAAAATGAATTGTGAATACCGGCTAACGTTGCTAACAGTGAATCCCAACATTGCAACACTAACGTGAGTCAATGATCAAGATTTTTTTTAGGAAACATGACTCCGCACGTTCTGGTAGCTCGTGCTGGACAGCAGAAGGAGCCCTTCTGTCTCACGTATATACAGAAATGGATGGATTATAGATGTTTAACGCGGAGTTTAAAAACTACTTCAAAGTTTGCCTATCACTCACTAATACTAAATTAAAAAGTAAGTAAAAGTAAAGGTATTCCTGAAACAGGCCCTGGAATCCCATAGGGTTGTGAGACGTTGAGGTTCCCACATTTTCTAGACAATCCGCTCATAAGTGCCGGTAAATTGTCAGCCTTACTCGCCGGCTGCCCTTTACCCCCAAGAACATGCCTGGTACTCATTTCTCTTAGAGGCTGAGTCGGCCCCAGGGCCATAGTGCGGCTGGAAGGATTAAGTAAATTGAAAAAATCCAATGACCTCATCGGGATTCGATCCCGCGACCTTCCGGCTTGAAGCATATTGTTTCAACNAATATCCAGCAGCTTTCTGCTAACCAACACATCCGGGGCTCTAGCATGTCTTGATGTTCTTTCATCATGGATATCCCAGATGAAAGCGGTCCCCACGCTTACCACTCAGAGACAGAGTCGAGATATATGAGTCCATAACATGAAAGTCTAATGACAGTTTGCATTTCATGGATTTGTAGGCATTGAAGAGTTTCCTAATAAATGACCCTTTAATTTTCTGCCTTCAAATTTCCAAGGAAATTATTAGTCACAACTTCAAATGATCTCCAAGCTGCACATTCCGCTTCAGTTTCAGTGTCATCAAACGTGCGTTCTGTCAAGACTTACGTAATTTTTCGGCCCACAAATATCCCTTCTTTTATGCCGGCCTCGCTGGTTCTCTGAAATTATGTTCTAGATACAGAACCACACTGCCATTTCAATCCATAGCCTTAACAAAAGTTTCATGAAACAAAGTTTTATGGGGGCAACAAGAAGTTTTGTGCATATTCAGAGACTGACTGCTGGTTTTTTGTTTGCCTTGTGGCCAGTTCTTGTCGAAGTGGCCATTGTTTCTTTGAGTATGAGCATATGGCTCTTCCATCCTGGGTTGTCCCATTCACAGAGGAAATTTCATAATTCGTATTCCTCAGTGGTAAGCCAAGAAGAAAGAAGATCAGTGCCAAGTCTAAACAGATATGCTAAAAACATTTATCACACTGGGTATGCTCTAAAAGATTGTGGTTATTGTCATGTAATTCCTTCACATGAAAGGCGAAGAATTGTACTGAACGACCACATTTAGACACTGCTGTTGTGTACACCAGTTACATGTAGAATTCAGTATAAAATTCCATAATTATGTATTTTATTTCAGTGTAAATTTTAAGTAACTTTTTGTTAATAAAACCATTATTGGGAAAAAAATCTGTCTATCCCTGTTGCGGCCACTGTGATCGGCTCAGGAGCCCTAGCTACTGGAAAATCTTCCCCTGTGTGAAGCAAGTCAAGTCCCGTTTAGCCAGCTCATGAGAAGCATCACGAAACAAAGCATACACGTACACAAAGTGCCCACGCCATGTCCAGATCTTCTGCCTGACAGCAAAATAAATGTCGTGCTTTTTTGGCGAGAGGGGCGAGATTCTTCCTTTGGGATTTGAAAGTTAACTTTTCACACACAGACAACAAAATTTCTGGATGGCCCACGCATTTATGTAGCGGAATTCTGGCGTTGAACAGTACACGAGCACTTGCAGGGAAAGGTGAAACATTTACACAATACTAAAAATGAAGAACGAATAAAATATATGAGTAAGATTTGAGGTTTTCACGGCCGTGACTATGAAGAAAGCAGTCTTCTGGGATTTGGCACCGTGTATATGTGGTGTTAACCGACGTTTCGGAGGAACGTATCGCCTCCATCTTAAGGGTAGAAAGAAAAATAAAAGAAATCCGCAGGCGAAGAGACCGTGATAACCGGTACAAGCAAGCTTGTACCACATATACACGGTGCCAAATCCAGAAGACTGCTTTTCTTCAAAATATATGAGGTTCACTGAACGAAATAAAAAATTGACGAATGAAATTCAACGTGTGTGCTGTGCGACAAAATGGAACAACTTTGGACATGTCTTAAAAGCGGGGGAGGAGCAGGCCGCCCTCCGTATCTCTTAATATCTAAATCCTAAATAATATGAATTCACGCGACACTGTAAATTTGGAGCTATTAGAAAATTTCATTTTCTAATTTGTAATAAGCGTAACAGAATGTACGTGGATAATTCGTGACGCCGCTGACGTTTCGGAGGAGTCTACAGCTTCCGTTCTCAACAAATGACATCGCATAATTTGGTATATATTTACGAACGCTTGTGTTCTTTCTCCTTGCAGGTAAGCAGACGTGGCGACAGAACATATCTAGAGACAGCGTGGGAGCCAGGGGATCAGGTGAAAGTAACAGCTCCTTAAATGCTGCTTAAATATGAAGCACAGGGCCAGTTCTGGTGAGCCAGCGGGGCTTGAGAAGCTAGTAGTCAGTCAGTGGTCAAGTCATGCACTGACCTTCACGGAAATCAAGCTTCATTTGCCGTTTTCATATGTGTCCGCGACGAATGACAGTCCGCGCATGCGTCTCTTTCGCTGCTCCACCGGATTCAAAATACTGGATCAACTAGTTTGTCCTCTCGAGGACAGTTCCTGTCTCTCCCGCTGTGCGCGCTCGGGCTTCCCGTCTTTATCTGACACGCTGTGCGGTGTCACAGACCTTATGGGCTCTTCCCTAGAACGACCGTATGAAGCCAGGTTTGTAGTGCCCTTGACCGGGCAGTAGATTAAGCTGCATACGGCGAGGAAGATGACCCGCTAATACAGTAACGTCCGTATATTTCAACTTTTCTGTAGTACAGCGATAGGGACTGCGTCGGTTTTCGAGCTTATAAACGTCACAAAGCGCTGTTTCTTAAGACAAAGATGATGCACAAAATGTAGGCACCCTTGTGAACGAACTGGCTGGCCTACCCGTAACACTTCAGACTCGTATTCGAGGAGCTCTTTGTTGGAATCTCTTTTGTGCATTATTTTGTGACGATATCAGTTTCAGAATCTACGACCGCCTCTCTGGTCTAGTGGTCAGAGTTCCTGACTACAGATCCAGAGTTCCCGGGCTCGATTCCCGTCGCTACCAGCTTTTCTGAGAAGTAGTGGATCTTGAACGGGGTCCAGTCATCCTCGTGAGGATAATTGAGGAGCTATTTCAAGGAAACGGCGGCTCCGGTCTAGAAAAACCGAGGTTAACGGCCGTGAAGATCCTTTGCACTGACCACGTAACACCCTCTATCCGCAAAAGTTGACACTATCTTCGCCGACAAACTGCGGTCGCTCGGTCGGTATAGTTCGCTGTCGGACTCAAGTCACAGGCTTCGTTTTTTGTCTTTCTATCAATATCTACGCTATATCACATCCAATGGTAGAATGAGTGATGAGTCACAAATTTGAAAGAATCTGGAAGAAAGCGGCCATGCCCTAATCCGAGGCATTATCCCGGTATTTGCCTGGCCAGGCTTAAACTGACCACAAAATTTCAGTACATATGCGGCCGGAGCTGAGATATGAACCAAGGACCACCCTGATACAAATGTAGAGCGTTACCGCTGCACTAATCTGCTCGGCGATGGAACTGTTACATGTGCAGCATGCACCCTTGCAGATTACAGTCTCAATTTTTGTTACATGATAGATCACTAGATCACGATCTAGAGATGAATGTACAATGCAAACGCCAGAGTCATGAAAATATCCCCAACTGAGCGCCACCCTAAAGTGAGGATACTGCATTGTCAGTTCGGGCAAATAACGCTTAGGAGTGCGAGATCTTTAATTCGATTTATTGAAACCTTACAGAACGTAACTACAAGTAACTATAGCGCTATCGCCAATTCACACACTCAGCAGTTCACTACAGTACGCCCTAAAGCTTTTCGGTCTGCTATATCTTCACCAGTCGTTGCCTGATAACGGCTTTCAACGACGGAGGTTCCCCTTACTCTGGGTTCCCGAACTATCCCCGTGCCTCAGCTACTAGCCTCTAACAGCAACAGCTCACAAGGACTGAACTGCAGCAGTCCTCTAACTAACTGACTCACCAACAAACCAACTAACTTGCTTCCCCCACTGCATTGCACTCAATGCCTGTTTATAATATCTCAGCACTGACCGCACAGAAAACACTGTCCCTCTGTTGCTCTTCAATTGTTGCTTGTTATGAATCTGTTGCCTAGCAGTGGCCGTTGTTTACAGACTCGTTACTTAGCAATGGGTCTACATGCCACAGTATGCTGAAAAAAAGAATATAGCAGCTTCTGACAACGACGTAATGATCAACATCACTGTCTGGTGATGACGCAAGGTGGAAGCTATCCTGGACTGATTAAAATGTCTGTCGTTGAGTTAGGGAAACATTTTGTTGTTTCAGCAGCAACTGCGCTCTGGGAATGAAGCAGATCTGGACAGCCCTACGTTAACTTGTTAGCAGAGCAAGCAGCTCCTGTGGGAGAAGCCACTGAGATGGAGAGGGGCGGGAGACGTAATTTATTGGCGTTCTGTAATGTTTTCAACACCGTCCCCAAAATATGCCGGAGAGAGCGGATCCGAGAGCTGCACTGCTTGCAGTATTTGTACGGGAGAACGTCCACGAAATCCCGCCATCCACCCCAGCCAGTTCCGAGGCTAATAGCCGACTCGTGGCACCATTAATAAAGTGAATAACTGCCTCATACTCTACCATTTTTGTTTTCATTTGTTGGGAGAGAAGGGAGGAGCAGTATTTTTGAGCTTCGCTTTTTCAACAGAAATTTAGTGGAATCTGTGTTACCTATTGTACATTTCTGCTTGGAGCGTTGGATTCTTGGTGATGTGTAAATATACCAGCATCCACAACACTTTCACGCATGCGTATGAAATACAGAGTATTTCAGACGGAGAAAACCCAAATAAATAACTTCAAATCACGCAGTAATTTACGGGTGAAGACGAAAGTTGGGAACACTGTGCGCTTTCTGGATCACGCCACTTCCCTCAGTATGTGATCCCTCTCACCTCTCATGCTGGCTGGTGATTGAGATTAGCTCTTTCTAAGGGGCCCAACTGCGTAGGTGTCTCCCTCTTGCACATCTTAGGACGGAAACGAATCTAGTTTCCGAAACCTTGTGATTTCTGGTTTCTGGAATAGGGGACGATGGACGAAGTAAAAAACCCCAGTAATTCTGAATATTATACACCTTCGTCAGAACCCTTTAGAATCTACTAGTGCCACCATTTTTTATTGCTAGTGAGGTGAGACTAAGTCCCTTGTACTGCGGCCACTTCTGGCCTATTGTACCAGCCCCAGATGACAGGTGAGGGTGATTGTGGAGCAATTGGTGGAATGAAGATTGGCAAGGGAAACCGAAGTACTCGGAGAAAACCTGCCCCAGCGCCACTTTGTACACCACACATCCCACTCGACCAGATCCGGGATCGAACCCGGGCCGCCGTGGTGGGAAGCCAGCGACTAACCGCCTGAGCTATGGCGCGGCCCTAAAACGCAACTTAATATCGTTTTCAGTGAGAATTGTCCGAATATTTACTCCAGAAACTTCCAACACAGCTCATGAATGAAAAGGGGTCCTGTTAATATAGCACGTCATTTTTGAAGTAAAACAGCAACTTAATTTAAGAACTAAAGTATACTATGAAGTGTACTATCTTGTGAGATTTTGCGCCGTATAGTCTGGCAGAAGTTGGCCGACGATGAGAAAGAGATGATCGGCCTATTCTTCTATTCTTTCGGTGGGACCAGACCAAGTCCCTCTCTACCTAGACTAAAATTAGGCCCACCGTACCGGTCCCGGATGATACATGAGAGACTGGAATTCTGGTGAAATATTAACCGAACTAACGCAGGGAAAACTGAAGCACCCATCACAGTTCCCATACAGACTGCGCTGGGATTGAACTCTGGCCTCTGCGGTCACACACCAGCAAATAATCTTCTGAGCTGTGCCACAGCCCTTCAGAGAAATATGCTTCCTCCGTCTTCAGGGTATAATTGGGCATGGTGAGGATTCAGTTAAGATACATAGGCCGATTGCAAGGTAGCTGTCTTTAGTTTCTTGGGGTGCGTTGAGACTGAGTCCACTTGGCCAGTCCTATTGTACCAACCCCGGATGGTAGATGATGATGAGTGTGGAGAAGTCGATGGAATGAGAACTGGCAGTGGAAACCGAAGTACTTGGAGTAAACATGACCCAATGCCATTTTGTCCGTCACAAATCCCACATGACCTAACCTCGGCTCGAACCCGGGACGTCACAGTGGAAAGCCAGCTACTGACCGCCTGAGATATGGCACGGCCGTGATTACAAGCTATATGGTCACTTTGGCTCACCGTGGGTGTGAGGATCAAGAGGAAATGGGATGTTGGTTTCAACGTATCCTATATTCTGGCGACGAGATATTGCTTGCTGCCTGCTTCACGCTGGTTTCTTGCTTGGCTTACTCTTCGGCCCAGAATATGGAAGTAATAGATTCTTCCGAAACGTCGGGCTGTCTCCGAATTGTATAGGGTTGCAGCCCGGGAAACAGAAATTTTGTCTATGTACCTTCCCACGAATT
Source organism: Cryptotermes secundus (assembly GCF_002891405.2). Taxonomy (NCBI): domain Eukaryota; kingdom Metazoa; phylum Arthropoda; class Insecta; order Blattodea; family Kalotermitidae; genus Cryptotermes; species Cryptotermes secundus. Next base: position 618,600 of record NW_019736395.1, read on the forward strand.
TTAACTTTAGGGACGGTTGAGACATGACCCTGCAGGGAAGTGCAGAACAACGCAGCAGATCTTCACAAATTTGCTGTGTGAATGCTGTTGGAACGCAAGCGAGGAACATGGCTGCATTGCAGCTGGCCTCAAATTATCGTCAGTAAGAAGTTTCCAGCTCTTAGGGGTAGATACATCCCTACAGACAGCTCTTGAAGAGAAATCCATAGTAAGGGGTTGCATTCCTAAGAGGTCAAGAAACGACCAAAAGAACGAAAGTCACCTATCTGATTACCCGAAACGGAACATAAAATTCGCCGGAAGCAAATTGGATTAAGCTTATACTACAATCATTTGAGACTCTAATGTGACATACAGAATGTTAAGAATGTTGAAACCCAGTGAAGTCTTATACAAGGTGCACACCAGAGAAGATCTTAAGGCGAACAGATTGGACGAGACGTTGCGTTCGTTTGTTTCCAACTCCACACGCGTTTGTTTTCTGTTTGAAAGGGATTTCGTATGAGCAAGCCCACATTTGGATGGCAAGCCAAGCCGACGGTAAGCACTTCATTACAATATCTCACATTAGCGAAATTTCGGAACCCGAATCTTCGTAAAATGGAAAACTATCCGTACTTGAAGCCACATTTCTGTTCTCGCGGTCAGGTGACGGCCGAGTTCACATTTTTAATTAATTTAGTTCCTGTGCTAGAAAGCCGAGATTAACTGCCATGGGGAACCGTTGCGCTGACCACGCAACACCCTCTATCCGTAAAAGTTGGCACTAACTTCGTCCACAAGCGGCGGTCGCTCGATCGGTATATTTCGCTTGCGGACTACAGGCCACTGAGTTTTTTTTTTAATGTGTCGTTATACGAAAGTTACTATACTTTGGCATGTATGTAGTCTTCAACGACTCCTTTCAGGCCCCTTTCTTGTTCGGGAGTGAATATGTCACACCGAGTGCTAACGTGAAACTTACTGCATAACCAGCCAATGAAGCTCCAAATTTGAAGACCGGGGCTGCGATACGTGTATCACAGGGGGCGGCGATCGATGAGTATGGAGCGATTGGAATGGTAATTAGGAAGGGAGACCGAGCAGATATAGCGTAGTCCGTATAGCGGCTGTCTATGGGCTGGACGACCAAGGGATCTGAGTTCTAGACCCGATGAAGGTAAGAATTTTCACTTCTCCACGTCCTTCAGACCGGCTCTTGGGCCCACCCAGCCTCCTATCTAACGGGTACGGGTAGCTCTTTCCCCGGGAGTAAAGCGACCGGGGCATAAAGCAGACCACTCACCTCCTTTCAGTGCCGAAGTTGAGAAAATGTGGATCTATACATCCACTGTCCCATACGCCTTCATGGCGTAGTGCTTAATTAGTTAAGCACAGGAATAACTTTTAACTTTAACCGAAGAAACTCTGAGAAAAACCTGTCTCCATGTCATTGCGTCCAACACGATTGGCACGAGCCACTAGAGGCCACCCGACAGTTGTAACATTCAATTTCATGTCTGCAGTAACACCAAGTTGGCAGTGTGCGAACTTCTGAAGTGGGAGCTGGTCTCTAGTTATCGTATCGTCGGCTCTGTGTTGACGTCATTCGCGTCTGGCTAAGGGAGAGGGATGATCTGCCCTACAGCAATGACGCTCTGAGTAAGTAACTCAGCTCAGTCTAGACGCCTCCTTAAGTGACACAGCACGGCTAAGTAAGTAAACAGATTATGAAAAGAAATTTATATACAACTAAATAAATATTTGTTGGTGACGGCAAAGGTAAAATTATCCCGATGCTTAATTAACATGCCATGAAGACGTGTAAGGCAGTGGAAAAAAAATCTTAACCTCGACAGTAGATTGAGATGAGCGTTCAGTTTCACGTCCCGGCCGCTTTATCCCCTAGGCAGGAACCCATTATCAGGCTGGATGGACCCTGAAGCCGTCCTGGAAGCGATGGAAAAGAGAAAAATCTCCTTTGCTGGGAATCGAACACCGATTCTTCGGCCGTAAAGCCCGTGGCCTGTCACTGTGCCCACTGAGCTATGATGTAAAAGTAAAGGTGTCCCTCTAACAGGCCATCAACGCCCATAGGGTTGTGAGAGGTTGAGGCTCCCACGTCTTCTAAACAATCGGCTCACAGATGACTGTAAAGTTGTCAGCCGTACTCGCCGGCCGCCTTGAGCTATGATGTAGTGTCTTGAAATATGGCCTGGTGATACATCCTCGAAAACTATGCAGCTTTGTGATAGCAATCGTTTCTGCAGAATGCACAACACTTCAGGCGTGCGGTGGCTTACAGATTGCGAGCATGCCTGCAGATTCTGTTTGAATATTGTGATGAGAGGAGACAGAGCAAAAACACAGATCGGTTCTGGGAGCCACTTGCAAAATTAGAATCAGATGGGGGAATAGCATTAAGATGCGTTTTAGCTAAGTGATTACTAAAGATCTGATGCAGAGTGAACTGGCTTAGCGTAGCATCCAGCGGCGAGCTCTGACAACGGCAGTGAAGTTTTTGAGTTCTAATACAACAGCGGGTAATTCTTACAAGCGTGGGTGCAGTGCAAGGCTGGTAAATGTAACGCAAGGAATACTTGTACAGCCAGAAAGCACACGCGGAGGGGCCACTACGTTTTATAATTTGTATTTATTTGGTAGCGTAGTTGGTTGAGGCGCTATGCTACAAGCCGGAAGGTCGCGAGTTCAAGTCCCGATGAGGTAATTGGATTTTTTTTAATTGACCTAATCCTTCCAGCCGCACTATGGCCCTGGGTTCGAATCAGCCTCTAGCAGAAATGAGTACTAGGAATATTTTGGGGGATAAAGGGCGGCCGACGCGTAAGGCTGACAACCTTACCGCCATCGATTGTCTAGAAAATGTGGGAACCTCAGCGTCTTACAACCCTTTGGGCCTCCACGGCCTGTTACAGGGATACCTTTACTTTTACTTACTTACTTATTTACAGATTTTCATGGGTGTGACTGTTCATTCTGTAGTGTTCTGGGTTCTGTGAGACCGTGTAGTCTTGAAAGCAGTAGCTTGTCTCTCAATTCCAATTTCTCGCCCAAGGATCCATGAAACTGGCCTTCCTTACTAATTCTCAAGTCAAAATTTCCCTCCTGCGAGGGCACTGACAGTCGCTGTCACTTTTTCTCCTCCATAAATTATTGTGTCCCTGGAGAGGACCGTCTTTTCCTGTTGTGCCACAGCCTTGACGAGAAACAAGAGTATGTCCCATAAAAGGGCCGTTTCTCCACGCATTTGTTCCTTTGGGCAGGTTCAGGCTTCTCTCTTTGTCTTTTTCCTCGGACCTCATGACATCCTTCCGCGCAACCTAGTCCATTCCTGAAGCTCAACGCTGAACATAAAGGCAAAATGTTCTTTCCGAAACGTCAGCTTCAAAACCCAGAAGATCACAGCCTAAACATATTCACTGCAGGTTCTCCCAGCGGTTTCTTGCTTTGGCTTATTCTTCGTCCCTGAAGATGGAAGCAATACGGTCAATCCGTCATTCACACAATTTCATTTTAAAGCGGTTGAAGGCTATATACTGCTTATTAATTTACTTCGTTTCAGCTCTCACCTTCATCGCGTTTACGCGCCAGTAAGAAGCAACATGGCGGAAGAATAAGTGACATGGCTTGAACCAAATCGTATAGAAAAATGTTATTTTGGCAAAAACTGATGTATAAAAACTCTCACATTGTCTTAATTTGCAATTTACATTTAACAAGAGTATGAAATCTTAAATATAATAGTCCTTAAACTAAAATAAACTAAGCAAAACTTTTTATAGATATTAACGTTTGTAACCTTCCGAATTATCCTGACCCATGCTCGCATGTCCCAATTGTTCTCCTGTTCTTATGGAGAATTAGCTCTTGAATTTATCGATTTTAACTTTCGCGATGTTTTTGTGGAACGGATCTACCGCCTAAATCGAGAAATGACTGTAATTTCATCCGAAACGTTGGCGGAATTCTACTTACCTACACTGTATTATTTTTTATACATCCCAGAAGATTCAGTATCTTTACCTATAATTCTTGGCAGCCTCGCTGAGTATTTTAAAGTTAAGTAAGCATTACAGCTCTTCCCAGAACTTACACTTGAATCCCCTTCTCCCATTTGCCGACCTCACAAGCTGTATTACTGGTCACATGAGATTATTTACCATAATTACACAAAGCTTTGCGTTATTGAGCTACCATATGCGTTTTGTATATATGTGGCAATTAGGTTCATAACAAAGGATAGTTCGTGCATTGACTATACAGACATACTATATTACTATTATGAATAGTCACACCCACTTCCGCTTGCTCCCTCCCCCCCCAAACACACACACACGCACATATGCACTCCCCCTCCCCCGGCCGTGAAGCATATCTTATATTGACGGTGCAACAGCAGCTGCTTTACTAGGTCGGTGGAGCATGCGCACAAATAATGATACGTCATCGTGTACGTAATGGATCTGACGTCAGAGTGAATGGATATCACTTGACTTAGCGGTTGAATGGACACAGAAGAGAGAGAAACACGCCGGATTTGTTTGCGTACTCTAGTTTAGAGATTGCCATTCGTATGCCCTTGAAAGAACTGTGGATGCCCACAAGAATTGTCTTCTACAAGAACCTAAAATCTTACTATTGTGTCTCATTTTGTCCTCCCAAGAGAAAGCTGTAATATACGTAGTTGTTACGGGACGGACTGCCAGGACAGGTGAGAGAAGTTGCTTCACTCTCGACCTATACCAAAATCTGATATCCAGCTGCTGAGTTTCAGCCTCCCACAGTGGTTACTTCAGGGTACGATATTCTGGGTTCTTACGCCGTGTATTTCAGTAGTTTACCGAAATTTCGAAGGAATTTAGCGCCTCCATCTTCATGGTTGACAAAGGAAACCGTCACGAAGCAAGATGCAAGCAAGACTCCACGGCATCATAGCCCAGAACCTAGTTTTGAAACATCTGTTGTTGATATATATATACGTATATCCGTGATATGGTTTCAACGTGGGTCAGTGGAGAGCTTATCTGTGAAAACTGCAACTACAAATCAGATGAGATTACCTATGTTGATGGACTTTGTTCTTTTTACAATTCCCGTTGAAATTTCAATGGGATTTATACAAGTAAAAATAATCTGATAATTCTGTTCATATTATCGCTAAACGCATAACGATTCTCGCTCTATGTACCCAATCTCTGCCCAGTGCCAAGGTATCTCAGCGTTCAGATTGCGTCCAGGGGCCAGATTGTTTTCAGGAATTTAGATGCCAATAATGCTGATTGACGTTTTGTAAGAAATCGACTTGCTGTTCGTCAGGTAATCGAATTATATCGGATGGCATTCTCTTTCTCCATAGATTCAATGATGCCGATCTAAATTATATATCCACATGATGAAGTCGGTATAGAGACTGGCTACAGGCTGGACCACCGAGGGGTAAGAGTCCGAGTCCCAGTAGGATCAAGAATTTTCTCTCTCCAAGTCGTCCAGACCTGCCCTGGGGTTCACCCAGCCTCCTATCCAATTGCTACCGCGGGCTCTTTCCCCGGGGGTATAGCGGCAGGGGCGTGAAACTGACCACTGACCTCCAACTAGTGTCTAGTTCAAGAAAATGTGGATCTGATGTCCACTCCCCCATACGCCTTTATGGCGTAGCCCTTAATTAGTTAAGCACAGCAACAACTTTACCTTTCACCTTACAGCCTTTTCCAGTTTTTCGTGAACCAATAAATTTTAGGGAGCCCTACGAGTATTGTAGCATCTTACGGCTAGTACATAGAATAACAGGTCGCTTTTAAAGAAAGCTGCGAACTGCTTACTTATACGTCACGTCACGTCACGAAGAGGTATGGGTAGTGGTGATATTTATCTGCGCACTCGTAATTTCGGTACTGGATGGTTGTAACTGGTCGGCTTCATGCTTCATATATATATTGTGACGTGTTGCGCTATGGATGACGCCCCTCCCTCCCCACCAGCCGTGACGTGCCGAGCGGAGCCGAAGTGAGCCGAGTCCAAGCACGCCGGTCGCTATGCAAAGCGAGTAAACAGCGGTTGCTAAGCAGAGCCAGTCAACACCCCGTCTCTCCCCGCGGTGACGTAACACGGTATGCCGCGGTTGCTATGCAGCCGTAAACAACTCGCGACAGCATTGCAAGGCTATCGGCAAACACGGCGTAAGACAACAGTGGTGCCTATTACGTAACGGTTTTCTGTGTTGTCCGTAACGGGGCTAAATAAGGAGCAGCGAAGACTATTCAAGTTAGTTACGAGTTAGCCAGGGAGTGAGTCAACCAGTCAGTTGTAGGCCAAGTAATTGTAATACTGCAGATAGCAGTAGCTGTGAGATTGTAAACTGTGTGATTGTAAGAGCGAGTGTGAAATAAAATTCGCTATATCCAATACGGCGTGAAGTTATTTGTCGCGTTATACACCCAACACGTGATATGTGTGTGTGTGTTCGTGTGCGTGTGTATATATATTTATATAGAGAGAGAGTCGCCAAGTTTTGTAACTCTAAGTGACTTCAGTTACTGGCTTCGACATACCTGGAAACATCCCAGGAAATCATGTACCGAAATTTCCTTTCAGTACTGTTGTTAGACTGATCTGAATGTCTCAATATAATTCAAATTTACATCCCGTGTTTGTACACCTGGCGTCTAATTTGGGCATGAGAACTATGGCGAAAAATAGATGGAAATGTTTGCAGTAACGGCCGTGGGGATTCGTTACGCTGACCACGCGACACCCTCTATCCGCTAAGTTGACAGTAACTTCGCCGACAAGCGGAGGTCGCACGGCTGGTATAGTTCGCTTGCGGACTAAAACCACGGAGTTTGTTTCTGTTTGTTTTGGTTGCAGTAACATGGAAAACGGGAGGGAGAGTGACGCACTGTAACTAAGGGCCCACACATGCCCTGCAATCTCTTACGAGTGTCCCAGCTAGTGGACGCACCAAATTCTGTTCAGAACTGTGAGGTCCGCCAACACGTGCGAAAGCCATTAGGTACAGTCCTCAGAACTGCCGTTATATACACTTAAGGCAGCGACAAATGAAACAGATTAAACTTCCGCGGGGATCAAATACGTAATGTCTGCAGTTCATGTTCCGGCTAGTCAGATCCCATTGCAAACTGCGGAACGGAAGTTGTTTTAGCAGAGCAGAAAATCGTTGCTCTGATTATGACAAGCAGAAGCCAAGCTCCTCATTTTTTTTATGGGGTAGTGTTACTGACGTGCGTGACTGCTCCAGCAGCCATCTTGCTGCATTAGGAACACGTGTACCGAGAGGCACTCATCCTTGGAGTGTGTCTGCATGCGGGCCCGGTGTAATATTCCCGTTTGTTAAACTGGGACGCCATCTTACTATTGGTTGTACTGCAGACAACACAAGGAACAAAGTCTGATGTAGGCGCCTGCGCACTGAGCTCTTGAACACATGACGGATCAGAGGTGACCTTGAAGAGTTCGATCTTCTGGGTTGTAACCCCGTATAGTTTGGGGAGAATCAGACGTTTCGAAGGGACATATCGCCTCCATCTTCATGGTCGAACAGTGAGCCAAACAAGACTCGGCAGAAGCAGGCGGTAAGCTGATCTCCGAAACGTCGGATTCTCTCCGAATTACATAGCATTTCAACACAGAAGACTGTATTCTTCACGTTCAATATACACGTGTACTTTACGTTCAGAGTAAGATGTACAATTTATAATTATATACCGGTAAGGATATACACCTGTATTTACAATTTTGTATTATATAGTACTTGTATTATTATATTATATGTAAGGGGCCCCTAGTCACCATGGCATGGCGCGTCCTCAGGTTGCGAATGGAGAAGACAGCCTTCAGATATGGAACGTAGTAAAGTAAAGTAAAGCTATCCCTATAACAGACCATGAAGGCCCATAGAGTTGTGAGACGTTGAGGGTCCAACATTATCTAGACAATCAGCTCAAAGATGGCGGTAAGGTTGTGGAAGGATCAGGTCAACTGAAAAAAATCCAATGACCTCAACAGGATTTGAACCCGCGACCTCAACCACTACGCTACCGCGTGCCCCCAGATATGAAACGTAGCTGCGAATATACTGAATAAGCAGTCGTGAGTAGTCGACAAGGGGTGGTCCTCCGGCTGAGGGGGATGAACATGGGGCTAACAATTCCTCATCGTAAAGAATAAGCTTGTTATGAAATGTCAAAAAGCCTTGGATCTGGACGGATTCTGTGGATAAACGACCTAAGCGAAAGAAAATGGACATACTGGGAATGTTAGAAGTATGTATAGGTCAAGGTTCACTCAGGATAGTGGCGGAAGAAATATAAGGCAGTACAGGAGGTCAGATGGGACGGAGGTGGCGCCGAACTAGCAGACGAATATACATTTTCATGTGGAAAGGGGAATGATAATCATGAATTAGGTACAGGTTTTTTCATAATAACAGAATCGTATCAGCAGTTAAAGAGGTAGAGTTTTTTAGTGATATGTACTGACAATGTTCTGAACAGAATGCGCGCTGGATGTGCGCATGTCCACTAATAGAGACAAGAACTGCATGGCGTCTGCGCGTTATATTTATTTATTTACATCACAATGTCAGCAGCTCGAACTCTGTACCCTCCAAAGATCGGATGATAATGAATTGAACAGGATGTGGATTGAAGAGGTCGTAGCCTATTTTAAGATCCTATTCTGGCACTTCCTCTGGAGGGACTCATGAAAACCACAGAGAATATCCATCACCCAAGATTTTCAATATCCTGGCCGAGGTTCGAACCGCGGGCATTACGACTTGAGCCAACTTTCTTCTTGTGTAAGGGTTATAACTAGGGACCGGATTTTAATGCAAATGCATGTTTCTTTTTTGCAACCAGAAAGTATGCTCGTTTGGATATGTGTATGAATTACTTCATTTCTTAAATTTTGGACATGGTTTGATGGTGCATATAAATGCATATTTTGCCTGTTTTATGAGTAAGCATCATATCTTCGAAGATCTCTATTTATACTGCATATTTCCTTTTTAAAATATTTATCATATATATTTTTTTAATTTTATGTTCAAATTTTCAGTCATGGTCGTGTGTATACAAATTTTCTTTTCCATATTAGAATATGTTGCATATCTGACTCAACATTTCGTCATGATTCATGTTTCTGATGCAGTACCCATGACGGGACTTACTACTGCTTTGTATCAGTCGTTAAGAGTGTTCGAAACCACTGTTTCCAAATTGAATTCGGTTCCTGGAAGAGTTGGCGAAGTAGTAAAGGAAAAAGTACACAGAATTCTTTAAAAAAAATCCAGGATATGAACAAATTTGTGAAATTGAAGACATTTTAGCCGGTAAACGTACTCAACTACCAAGTAAAAAATCACTAACAGTGGAGCAAAAGCGTATTTTGCACATGTGCCCCTAAGTTCCTGCGAGGGGGAAAGAAGTTTTTCCCGCTATAAGGACATCTTACGAGACAATAGGAGGCGACTAACTATGGAAAACCTAAAATATTTAGTAATTGTGAACTGCAACAGAAGAGAAGTTGAAAGTTCGGAGAGCTAAATGTGAGTACCAATGGTTTTTTTCAATTTGTAATGGAAATATGTTGGCTTTGTTGCATGATTTGTATTTAAGTATAGCTTTTTATTGCAAGTGAATCATTCAGTGATTACATAAAATGAACTTAAATATTGATTTGTTGGTCTTAAAATAATGTAAAATCAATTTTAATATTTGGTATAAATTTTTATGTGCATATTTTAGTGCATATTTCGGAAGTTCTTCATGCATAAATGCATACATATTTATGGGATTATTAGGGCATAAAAATCCCTTTCCCTCGTTATAACAGTGCTTTTAGTCATAGTGCGTTATTCCTGTTATATTCCTTATGTTCAACCCAGAGGCCAGGTCTAAGAACACGGCCTCTACAAACGTAAAACGATTTCTGCCTTATTTCTATCGTCATGCACCCCCCACCTCCGCCGCCTTCTGTATATCTCGTTCCGTCTCTGAATGGCAGACGCTCCTACACACCGACAACGCGTCGTCGTTTTATTCTCGTCAAGACAGGGAAGGAAATAGAGTCGTCAATGCTAAGCTGGCTGCAGATACAGCGCCTACATCAGGACGATGTCTCTCATTGCAACTTTCGTTTTTCTTTCCGTATAGTTCACGTTCCCTGCGCGAGATATCGCAGCTCGTTCACTGAACCCCATGAAGGAAAGCGAGACATTTTATCTACGCCTCTCATCATTTCAAACTGAAGTACGTGTCGGAATAGAGCTTCTGTAAAAACTGCATTACGTGATCACGTGATTCGGTCCCCAAAACTATTTTACAACAAAGAGTACGGTCTTCCGGGTTGTAACGCAGTGTAATTCGGAGAGAACCCGACGTTTCGGATGAACGTATTACCTCCAGGCCAAGAGTAAGCCAATGAAGAAACCAGCAGAAATAGGCAGTGCTCGCCTCCCACTTCCAATGGTTTCCTTATTGACTTACTCCACGGCGGTAGAAACCAAATGACACCCTTCATTGTCAACGCCTGACATCCTCAAAGTCAACAATATTTGACAGCGGATTACTATGAAATTTGGCATTTGCAATTTAAGGTGAACGTAATCAGACGATTTCAGTTGTGGCTTTTATAGTCCAATAACGCTTTATTTTACGTTTGGTTCATATCGGATTTATTTAAGAGTACCCTGAAGGTGGATTCTTTTAATTTACAAAATCTTCCAGCCGCATTATGACCCTGGGGTCGACTCAGCCTCTAACAGAAATGAGTACGAGGAATATTCCTGGGGGCAAAGGGTGGCCGCCGCGTAAGGCCGACATTCTTACCGTCATATGTGAGCCGATTGTCTAGAAAATGTGGGAGCCTCGACCTCTCACAACCCCATGGGCCTCCACGGCCTGTTACAAGGATACTTTTCATTACCCTGAAAGAGGAGGCTGTACGTTTCACCACAACGTCGGTGAACTTCTACAGGGTAATATCTATATGCACAGACATATGTAACTACTCTAGCAGCTTGGAAAAACCAACAGATAATGGTGCATACATAGTAACATTGATAGTAACATAACATCCTTACGAACTGCGCAAATAACGCGCGTAACACCCACCCAGCAAGTGGAATTCTGCACGAATAAACCCAAAACGAGAAACAGTCTCAAGCAAATAGTTTTTAAACGAATGGACAACGACCGCAATGGAAAACATTAACATGTTAATTAATTTTAATTGCAGTTAATTAGAAAATATCGCGTTCACACGCGGTACATAATTTTGACATACAATGCAACAATTTTAACACGATAGACAACACCTGATGATGGCCAGGCGAAACATGTAGTGAGGAAGATGGGAGACTAGATAATAAGTTGAATATAAGGCGGAAATATTTTTTCCCCCTTGGCACTACAGCCCCAGTGGGCCTAGGACTACCTCCATGAACTTCTCCGTTCACTTCGGTTTTTCTAGATCCTACACGGTCGGTAGGACCCCTTGGGCGGGTGATTAGCTCGTCGCAAGGTCTCTACCTGTACACAAACACGGAAAAGCGCACACACACAAACTAAACATCCATGCCCTGAGTCAGATTCGAACCCACGATCCCGGTTTCCAAGCGAGCGAAGACAGTACATGCTAAGGCGGACATATACATGTACAAATTCTACAGGAGTATACGGCGTCACATCCCTGAAAATAATCCCCGCCGTGGGAACTTCACATCTTAACAGATGCACTTATTTTCTCAAAACAGTTTCTTCGCAAAAAGATGACACCGGGACATAAAATGTTATAAAATGAATAAATGAATTTAAGAGGGGTTACCAGCCTAGCAGTAACTTAGTGAAGGATCAGAATGGTGATCTGCTTGCTGATTGTCACAACATTTTGAATAGGTGGAGGAACTACTTCTCTCAGTTATTGAATGTACATAGGGTCAGTGATGTTAGGCAGACAGAAATCCATACAGCTGAGCCGTTAATACCTGATCCTAGTCCTTTTGAGTTTGAAATTGCAATTTCAAAATTGAAAAACTATAAATCGCGAGGTAATGCTCAAATTCCGGCAGAACTGATTCAATCAGGAGGAGAAAATCATACACTCTTTAATTTTATTTGGAGTAAGGAAGAATTGCTTGATCAGTGGAAGGAGTAACCGCCGGATTCCATAAAATGTTGGGCAATTCTTGAGTAGCTGCGCAACTGGCGGCTCCTCTAGAAGGGCTCATTATTTAGTTAAGTCTTTCAGTGCTTGGAATTTCTTCAGCGGCTCAGCTTCTGAAGAAGGACGCGGCTCCTTGAGATCAGCCAGTTTTGTTATTCGAGTTTTCAAGTGCTGGAACATTTGCAGTAGGGTCAGATACACGGCTCCGGGGGTTTCACTTCTTTGACTCTCAAAAAATCGGACCCCATCCAGTGGGACGTTGAAGTACAGAATACCATGCGGGTTACTGTATGGGGAAGGCGTCCATTGCTTGAGAACTTCATTAAATTCATTGTCGCAGTGCGTAGGGAAGCTCTTTATAACTAAAAGAAATTAATCACACGTGATCGCCCTGTAGTGTGTTTCTATTGAACCTTTCTTTAATTTAATATTGGCCACTTCTCAGAGAACCCTCATCTCATTTTTTTTTGTCCGTTAAGTAAGTAAACACGAGTCGCGATCTTAATCAGTTGACAGACCCGATGAAGGCATTGTCCATTAGTATTGCAGCCGTCCGCCGACTTACAGTTGCCACGACTGTCACTCGANGTCTTTACGCTCGATTTCAGAGTGTGTGGGTCTGCAGCGGGGATCTGGTAGGGCTCATTGGTGTGGGACAACACAGACAGAGAGAATACCACCAACGAACATCGCTTTACCCTGAACGGGATTACAGGGTTCTAGCAACAGAAGACATTTCACACCTTACCCCGCGCGTCCATTGTGATCTGCTGTTTCGAATTCTGCGTAGAGTAAATTGAACATGTTAATCCGCTGACGTCTGAAATAAATTTTGGAAGACATTGGAGAATTTTCAGCAGGGATTAATGAAGTTTGCCTTTTATGGGTGTCTCACTGCGGGAAGCGTCTGTTGGTACCGTGGAGAGCCCGCAGGGTTCCAACTTTACTGTGTTTAGAAATATCCGTCTCAGAGCACATAAACTGGCGCCCTGCTGGATGCAGTTTGATAGCCCAGTCGCGCCATGCAGAGCAACGTCCGGGTGTAGGGCAGGAGCTCCAATGCTCCCCAGGAGGCGTCATGAGTCTTTAGAAGATCAGATGAGACAAGCGTCACATTTGAACAGCAGACGACTAGGCCTGTAAACATATCACTGAAATTAATTGAGCTACTTGCCATGAAGACATGTAAAGTGTAGGTACACTTCCAAGCATTCTACACCTCGGCACCAGATGGAGGCGAGTACTGAGGTGGATTCTCTCCCAGGTTTTCTCCCGTAGCAAGATTCCTCCTCCCACGGTACCCTTTGGTTAGCAGGCTGTATGGGCCATTCAGTCGGTCTGATCGCTGTGAATAAGAAGAAGATGAAAAATTCTTACCGCAGATGCGAATCGAATCGCTATTCATCTGTTGTCCAGCCCATAGCATAATCAGTATGCTGACAGTGCTAACGCAGCTTCCCCATCTGTTCTATGCATTTTAAGAAAGGACACATTTAACAGGGCAGACAGCATGCGTGGGAAGATAAGGCCAGGAAACCTAAACGGGAGTGCTATGTTGGAAAACCCAGGCATAGGTGGGAGGATAAAACTAAAGTGAATATGAGAGAAAGAAGATATGAGTGAATAGATTGCTTTCAACTGGCTAAAGATAGGGTCTAGTGCAGAGGTTGGTAATCTACGGCCCTCGGATCGGGTCCAACAATTTTTCATCTGATCCACGGAGCTACTGTGAAAATTGCCTGTAGCCTAATATTATTCTTTATTTATATTAACTTTTTTTTTGCAATTATCAAGTAATGTAAAAAAGGAATTTTGCACAGGAACATAAGAAGTATATTTCAAGTGAGTTTGAAACAAGAAACAAATGTGGAACGCTGTTCCCGAAGTGCGGAGTGACATCACATGTAGCCGCTATATAGTGTGCCCATCGGTGATCTGAACCACTAAATCCCTAACTTCTGGTGTTCGTCGCCTACTTGGGATATTATTTCCATTCTATCTCACTAGAATTAGAGAAGAGAACAAGGGCTTACAACAAAGTGCACATAATTTTTAAATAATATAATTTATTGTGAAAAATCATAAAAATTACGTAAGGAGAATGATGTTTTGTTACAAATATCATTTTAAAAACTTCACGAAAATGCATGTTCTGTGTGCACTTAACAAAAGCTCGTGGCACACTGGTTGAGAACCACCAGTCTAGCCCCAGGCTCTTGTGGAAACGGTAGTGAACGTTAGGGAACTTCGTGACAAGCTGACAAATTAACAGCTTCTAAGTAAGATGCTTGTTGGCCGCGCCTTAGCTCAAGCGGTTAGCCGCTGGCTGGGTTCGATCCCGGGTCTGGTCAAGTGGGATTTTTGGTGGACAAAGTGGCGCTGGGGCAGGTTTTCTCCGAGTACTTCGATTTTACCTGCCAATCTTCATTCCACCAATTGCTCCACAATCACCCTCACCTATCACCTGGGGCTGGTACAATAGGCCAGAAGTGGTCGCAGTTTATAGTCATTACTTAGCAACGGGTCTACATGCTATATTGCTCCCTCCTTAAGGCTATTCGCCCCAATTAGCCTACAGGCATACTGTCATTTTTCTTTTCATAGGTCCACGCTTGTGACGCCTGTAATCGGCCTTGCCTTCCTTCATCGTGGTTCGGTTCTCTCTGTGATGACTCCCCAACTACTCCCGCTGCTCCCTCCTTAAGGCCGCTCATCCCGAGCTGTTCCCTAAGAAGGCGCGAGACGGTCCAGGAGTACCACATCATCTTTTTTTCTTTTCTGAGGGCTCTTGTCGCCTACTCTCTTCTCGTTTCCGAAGGGACCGACCCCATCACAGTGTCCAGTCAGTCACATACTTGCAGTAGCCAAATCGAAGGCCCGACTATTCGCTTTTATATCTCCAGCTCTACGGTCTTCCTGAAGATCCTGCCGGACGCCCTCTCCTTCCTCAGTCCTAGCTGCCACCTTGCGCCTCGGACGTTGTTGCCCTTCCGTCGTCTCATCTGTAACGTCGGTCCCTTATGATCGCGTCCCTTACGCCGTACGGGAACGGCAGGCTGGATCACCGAACTTCGGGTGGCGGCCCACTTCTGCCGGGACCCACCATCGCCCTGGGTCCGTTTCTTCGGCGGGCGGCAGCGCCCTACAGCTAGATGCCGGTCTCCATATCGATCCACGAGTGCTCCGATAGTTTCCATTGCGACCTCTTCTTTAGGCACTTCCTACTGCTCCTCTACGACGAGCTACTTTTCTGGATTGAACTCCAGATCCGTGGTGTACATTTCATCCAACCTTTCTTCGAAGACAGAAAACATCTCCCAGCAGTTCTTCAATTGTTCTATCACGTGGCTCTCGCTCGAACCGCATAGAGAATACCATTCCTCTGTTGCTGTTTATGGCCATTACCTAGCTAAAGCTACCCAGTGTTCTGGGTTGTAACGCCTTGTACGAGTATTTCAGAAAAAGTCCAACGTTCCGGAGAAAGATATCGCTCCAATTTTCGACGTCGATGAGTAAGTCAATCAGGTAACTCCCAGAAGCAAACAGTAAGCTGAACTCAGTTTAGATACCCGAAGATGGAGGTGATATTTTCCTCCGAAATGTCAACCCAGAAGTCAGTGCTCGTCACTTGTTTGTTTCACAGTTTATTAACTTCCGCCTAGGGCGCGCCATAGCTCAGGCGGCTAGTCGCTGGCTTCCCACCGCAACGGCCCACGTTCATACCCGACTCTGCTCGTGTGGGATTTGTGGTGGACAAAGTGGCGCTGGAGCAGGTTTCCTCCGAGTACTTCGGTTTCCCCTGCCAATCTTCATTCCACCAATTGCTCCACAATCACCATCATCTATCATCTGGGGCTGGTGCAATAGGCCAGTAGTGGACTCAGTCTCACCCCATGAATAATAATAAAAGCTCTAATTTTATCATGGTGTTTGCTCTTTTCAAGCGTGTCCCTTTGAATGCAGTGCCCACTGACGTCATGATGTAGCTATCGGCCTGTCACTGGCAGGATCGGGAGCCTACCCCGCCCCCCTTCCCAGCAGTGGGGCTAGCAGTTATTATTAGAACGGATTAGTGTGACTTCCTCGCCTTTTGTCCAGGGCTGAAAGGGGGCTCATAAAATACTACAGGAGTTGTGCCGATAGCAATGTCTGCGCGGTTTAAGGCGTGTGCTGGGATTGTGGGTTCGAATCCCGCTCAGGATTTGGATATATATCCGCGATCTTGGCGGATTCACGACAGACCCATTCTCTCATCAGAGAGGATGTTACATAAAGACCATAACCGCAAGTGTTCAGTTAGAAAATAAAATTACTGGTCGTGAGTTTCAAGGGTCCTATCGCCAACGATAGGCCTCTGACTCTGACTCTGACTCTGAATCTAGTGAGTGCTGAGTGCTATGTTCATTTGAGCTCTGCAAAAGGAGGCTGAGAACAGATGGGGAACCAGTTCACTTGAGGGAATTGACAGGAGTCCTGCAAGGGCGGCTGTGACAAGCGGACCTAAGCGCGGGAAGCTGAAGGATTTCCAATGTTAGTATCCGTTGCCGGGAAACGACTGGTGAAGACCTAACAAGGCCGGAAAATGCTTAGCAGGCGCTGTGGTGATTTGTAAAATGTGGAGGTTACCGATAGCGCTGTAATTACTTGTAGTTCTGAGTGGTGTATATAAGTAGTCAGTATATCAAATTCACCAATCTCTACCCCATCAATAGTCACACACACCTAAACGTTAGAGTATTCTCAATAGTTTCTCGCTCAGACCTTCAGGTTTAAAGTGCTGGGGAAACATAGGGACGTCACGGCCGTAAGTGCGGTAACACTTCCCGTATTGTCAGTCTCGGTATAACTTGCATGTTTAGCACGAGATTGCGAGTGGAGACATGCGCATTCTGATTCAGTGGTCAAGCTAAAATATACGTTCTGTACCCGTCTGTGTGAGCCGTTGAATAAGTGTTCAGTTCTAAGAATCTTTTAGATCGCCTCTTGGTTCCACGCAGCCTCCTGTCTGATGGATACGGGTGTTGAGGCTGCCGACGCACGAAGCTGACAGTTCTTCTCCATGTACTTGAAAAGCTAAGAACGCGAGGAACTATATACCTCGGCTCCCCCCTATTGACGTGGTGCTTAATTAAGCAGAGATATAACTACCCATTTAGATTTTATGTAAACATATTTTAGGGGGTAAAACCCAGTGTGCATTTGGAGATGACGATAAATAATATACTTACTTATCGAGCTGAGCCCTTCTGGAGGAGCCGCCAATTCTGCAGCTACTCAAAAAAAAAATTCCCAGCATTTTATGGAACTCGAAGGTTCATTACTGTGTTCGCAAGAGCCCTCCACTGGTCCTTATCCTGAGCCAGCTCAATCCAATTCATCCCATCCCATCCCATCCTATCTCTCTAAGATCCATTTTAATATTGTCCACCCACCTACACCTTGGTCTTCCCTGTGGTCTCTTTCCTTCTGGCTTTCCCACCAATATCCTATACGCATTCCTCGTCTCCTGCATTCGTGCTACATGACCTGCCCACCTCATCCTCCTTTACTTGATCATTCTAATTATACTTGGAGAAGAGTACAAATTATGAAGCTCCTCATTATGCAGTTTTCTCCAACCTCCTGTCACTTCATCTCTCTTCGGTCCAAATATTCTCCTCAACACCCTGTTCTCAAACACCCTCAGTCTATATTTCTCCCTTAATATCAGAGACCAAGTTTCACACCCACAGGCAAAATTATAGTTTTGTATATTCTAATTTTTATATTTTTGGACAGCAGACGAGAAGACAAAAGGTTCTGGACTGAATAGTAGCAAGCATTACCCGAGTTCAATCTCCTCTTAATTTCCTCCTGAATCAGGTGACAATAAATAATATAAATAAATTAAAATGATAATGCTTTTCCTGGTACATGTAACACCTTCGTGCGCGCGCGAACGTAAGTAACATACAGGTAAATCTATAAACACTATCCCTGTTACAGGCCGTGAGGGCCCATAGGGTTGTGAGACGACGAGGCTCCCACTTTTTCTCTAGACAGTCCTCTCACAGATGGCGGTAAGGTTCCCAGCCTTACGCGCCGACCGCCCTTTACCCCCCCCCCCCCCCNTTGATACTCATATCTATTAGAGGCTGAGGCGACACCAGGGCAATAGTGCAGCTGGGAGGTAACATACAGGTATCCTTTCTATGTCTGTTCTATAATCGTACAGTTGAATGCGCGCCACCCATTCCAGTCATTTTGTGAATTTAGCACCAGAAGAAGCTAGCTAATATGAACGAATTTCTAGATCTGTTTATGGCACAAAAATTTCACATCTTTATTTTAAGCAAGCTTGAAAAGTAAGAAAATTGTAAAATTAGGAATTGTATGCTACAGGTCAGAGCCGTATTCGTCCTGTTCTGTTAAATAACGCAAAATTAAAATGTCCTATTTGGGAGTATTTCCCTCTCTCACACACGGAAGGCCAAAGACCGCAGAGAGGCTACAAGTTTCGTTTGTACTTCTAGGGAGACAATAGCACTCGAGAGAATAGAAATTGGAGTCAGATATCTGAATAAACTTTCATCTCTTTACACCTCGCCAAGCGGTGGTCAAATACAAGAATTCCAAATGGACAGGAATACGGAAGAAACAAGAAATACGCACACAATTTTAAGTGACGAGTTAGCGACTTTGTTCATTCATTGAAACGTAAAGGGAAAAATAATACTGAAATGGCAGAGGCACTGGGTTATAGAGTCGCGAACTGGACTGAACTGCAGTCTCACCTAAGGTGACGTAACAAAGATCAGTCACACTGTTTTGCCGCCCCCCCCCCTCATGGGGTGAGACCGATTTCATTTGGTACTACGGCCACTGTTTGGCCTATTTTACCAGCCCCGGATGGTAGGTGATGAGTATGAAGCAGTTGGTGGAATGCGAATTGGCAGGGGAAACCGAAGTACTCGTATAAAACCTGGCCCAGTGCAGTTCATCCACCACAAATCACACATGTCCTGCCGGTGACTAACTGCCTGAGCTATGGCAGGGCCCCAGTCATGCTCTTACGAATTCTGTCTTCTGGGATATGAGGCAGTGTAGCCCGGCGGAAGTAGTAATATTCTTCAAAATATTTCCATGATAATTTATTTACATTTTTGCACGGATGGAAAACAATTTGTGAGATTCTGGGGTTCTCGCAGCTGTGACTGCGAAGACTGAGATGTGACGTCATGTACTCTCGTTGGTATTGCAGACGCTTCGGAAGAACCGGATGCACGCCTGCTTCATTTTACAAAACCGTGTTGAAATGTTCCTCCAGTAATTTGGAAAATACCTGCCAGGACAGAGGGCACTACACCCCACAGGACAGTCACCTCACAAAAAATAGGGTGTCTACGAAATGAAAGGGGGCGCGCGCTACAGCAGTTGATTGAGGCACTAAGCTACAAGGCTGAAGGTCGTGTGTTCGATTCCCGATGAGGCCATTTGATTTTTCAATTTACCTAATCCTTCAAGCAGCACTGTGGCCCTGGGGTCGACTCAGCCTCTAACAGAAAGGAGCAGATATGAGTATGAGGAATATTTCTGGGGCAGGTGCATAAGGCTGACAACCTCACCGCCATCTGTGAGCCGACTGTCTAGAAAATGTGGGACCCTCGACGTCTCACAACCGAATGGGCCTCCATGAAGTGAGAAACTTGCCAGTGCCTTAGGTTATTGCACACTGCACCAACCTGTTATACGGTACATGTGCAGAGCAAGTTTATATGGCTTTATTAGTGTGGATATACAAATGTAAACTGGGTATTCTCCTGCACAGTCAACTCTGTGGTCTGAATGTGTATATATTGTGTATATTGCCCTTGTAAGCTTCTTGTTGGGGACGGTAGGAGGTTTCGATTTTCTGTCTGCTGAGTCGAGAAGAGGTGATAGAGACAGCCTGAGAGTGGGGGGAAGGGGAGGAGACTGAAGTGAATGAGGAAAGAAGGAGATGAAGCATACAGCCATCATCCCTTAAGAGAAGGGGTGGCTGTAGTGCAGGATAAATACTAAGAGAGAAGCAGACGAACCCGAAAGGAAGAAAGCAAGGTGAGGGGAAGGCTTTGCGCTCTCACGCCGCAGATGGCGATAAATTACGATATCCCCCCCCCGCACAGCCACCTCACTTCGTATCACGTGAAATGAACAGCGAGGTATGTTCCATTTGACTTGTAAATCAATTTATTTTGGAATTATTTAAACATTTACTCTCCTCTGTTTGTGTGTATTCATGTAGAGAAAAGAAAATGTCCATGCCTGGAATCGAAGTCGCAGTTTCTCAGTTGTTCAGCCTGTAGCGTAGTAACTATTTTACTGAGCTATCCCGGCTCAAGGATTTGCACAACCTGGAGCTGCATAATTTATAAATATACAGTGATTAAGCGAAAAATGATTTAGATAAATGTGACTCATGTCTAACATTAGTGGGCGAGGTGGGAAATGCATGCAGACCTATGGCCAGTGAGCGTCAAGACGCTGTTCACATGCTTAATAATACGGGACAGCGTTAATTTTGTATTTCTGATGCACGGATTAGCATAAGAACTGTAATCACAAAATATACATGAAGTAGATTATTGTCTTTTGGCATGTCACGACATGTAACCTGGTAGAAATACATTAACGTTTCGGAGGAATCTGCTGTCTTCATTTTCAGGGTAGAGAAATATTTCTTTCTTGTAGACAGAAGTTGCATGTTTCCCCGAAACTTCATTAGCTGACTGAATACTCTTTATTCATACGCCTACGTTCGACTAAACGTACGGTTAAATAATCAGATAATTAATCCGGAAAGAATAGTCTAAACACTGAAATGTGCGATCTTGTAATGCCATGTAATTCGGTAGAAACTCGCCGATGTTTTGTACAAACGTGTGGACTACTTCTTCAGGGTCTAGGAGCAAGTCAGGAAAGGAAGCAAGCAAGAAGCAGGCGGCAAGCAAAGCGAATGACAAAATTCATTAAAAATATAAAAAGTAAGTTGAAAGTTAGTGCCGCGACATAGCTCAAAAGGTTAGTCGCTGGCTTCCCATCGCGGCGGCCCGGGTTCGATCCCGGGTCAGGTCAAGTGGGATTTGTGGTTGACAAAGTGGCGCTGGGGCAGGTTTTCTCCAAGTACTTCGATTTCCCCTGCCAATCTTCATTCCACCAATTGCTCCACAATCACCCTCACCTATCATCTGGGGCTGGTACAATAGGCCAGAAGTGGCCGCAGTACAAGGGACATAGTCCCACCCCACTAGCAATAAAAAAAGTTTAAAGTTACAGGTTTCCTCTGCTTGACGGTTGCTTCTTTCAGGCTCCTTCCTTGGCTTGCTTTTCAACCATGAAGACTGAGGTATTATGTTCCTCCGAAACGTCAGTGAACTGCTGAACTACACGGCTTTACCTCCCACAAAATAGCTCCCTTCATAGTCACAGGTGGGACAACCTCATCAAAGCCAACAACATATTCCAATCCCTGTACGTACTCGTACTGTTACGACAGTCCAAACATTCTACTGTTCGACTCAGTGCAAGCGCAGTAAATGGATACACAGGAGGCGCATGCGCATACTAGGGACGTCAGCACGGTCAGCACTTTCATTTCGGTCAAGATCTAGGGCTGTTCGTGTGTGTGTGATCGAGGTCCCCATGGGGTGTCCCGCGTGAGGAAGCTGCCAGGCGGGGCAAGACATCTGTCAGAGGGTGAGGCAGCTGTGTTGAGGCCACCAGCCTGGTGAGGGCAGAAGAGCAAGAGAGAGAGGGACTGCTAAGTCACTACCTGTCTTTATTTGTGGCTCGATATCGGCTCGCTCCGAAACATCGCCATCTTTCTACGTGACTACACTGCGTCATATTCCGAACTACATTTGTGTTCACTGCAGCAAAATACTGATTTTCACTAACTATGTATAAATACATGTTTTGATGGTATATAATTTGAGTGTTGGGGTCCTTACTACATACGCAGCTGAGTAAGAGAGACGAGTGGTTCCAATTAATGAGGGTCTTACATTCAGACAAGACCGCCTCTGTGGTCTAGCGGTCAGAGTTCCTGGCTACAGATCCAGAAATTTGGGTTTCAATTCCCGGCGCTACCAGATTTTCTGAGAAGTAGTGGGTCTAGAACGGGGTCCACTCAGCCTCGTGATGATAACTGAGGAGCTACTTGAAAGGAAAAGTAGAGGCTCCGGTCTAGAAAACCGAAACTAACGGCCTTGGAGATTCGTTGTGCTAACCACGTGATAGGAAGAATGCAGGAAGGACACTACTTGGAGAACGTAGGCGCAGTTGGGACGATAATATTAAAATTAATCTTAGAAATGTGTGATGAGACGGTGTAAACTGGATTCGTCTGTCTCAGGATAGGGACCAATGCCGGGCTTTCGTGAATGCGGTAATGAACCTTCGATTTCTATAAAATGCGGGGAATTATTTGGCAGTGCACTTCTTATGTAAGTTACTTTCGGTAGAATATGTAGGTCTACGTAAAAAATACTCAGTCAGCGCAAGTAGACTTGTGGGTAACAATGCAGTTACAAAGTCCCACCCCCGAAATGCCCTGCGGCCCGCGATCGCTCAGAAATGGATTCATCCGGCCCCCCGAGATAGGAAATAATTGTCCACCCCTGGTTATGTGTATGTCCTGTTTCAGGTTTATTTAAACATCCTGGCAGTAGCTCAGACTGTACTATTTAGTGTCGCATTGTAGGGTGTTTTTATTGCTAGTGGGGTGGGACTACGTCCTTTGTACTGCGGCCACTTCTGGCCTATTGTACCAGCCCCAGATGATAGGTGAGGGTGATTGTGAAGCAATTTTTGGAATGAAGATTGGCAGGGGAAACCGAAGTACTAGGAGAAAACCTGCCCCAGCGCCACTTTGTCCACCAAAAATCCCACTTGACCAGACCCTGGATCGAATCCGGGCCGCTACGGTGGGAAGCCAGCGACTAACCGCTTGAGCTACGGCGCGGCCCTAGTTGTGGCCTAACTTGAGGTATTACCACGGAATTTGCCTCGAGAAGCTCAGGAAGAACAAAAAGAGCCTCAGTTGGCACAGTCGGTGCACCGACCGCGATTCAAACCCGACACCGCCCGCGTAATTTCATAAGTCACAACCGTTACCGCTTGTTCTAACCTCTGGCTTGATGTTTTGTATCATGAGTTATTTAAGGTCGACATTAGAAGCAGGGATAGCGAGTCGCTACGGGCTGAACGATCGACGGGTCGGATTTCGAGTCCCGGTAAGGGCAAGAATTTTCTCTTCTCCGCGTCTTCCAGACCGGCTCTGGGGTCAATCCAACCTTCCATCCAATGGTTACCGGGGACTCTTTCCCCGGGGGTAAAGTGGCCGGGGTGCGATAGCTGACTGGTCACCCACAACTAGTGCCGAGGTCAAGAAAATATGGATCTATTCATCCACTCCACCATACGCCTTCATGGCGTAGTGCTTAATTTGTTAAGCAGAGGGACAACATAAAAAGGCCGGTAAGGTAACGTTTTCCCTGTGCTTAACTAATTAAGTACTACGCCATGAAGGCGTATGGGGGAGTGGATATATAGATCCACATTTTCTTGACCTCGGCACTAGCTTGAGATGAACGGCCAGCTTCACTGCCTAGCCGCTTTATCCCCGGGTACCCATTGGATATGAGGTCTGGTGGACCCCAGAGCCGGCCTGGACGAATTGGAGAAGAGAAAATTCTTGACCCTATCGGGACTCAAACTCTGACCCCTCTATTGTCCAGCTCTTGGATAGTCGCTATACCGACTACGCTATCCCCGGTTCCCAAAAAAGGCCGGTATAAAGTAAAAGTGAATCGATTAAGTGCTTTAGATTATTTCTCTGTCCTTTCTTCTTCCCTCTTTGCCGTCTCATAGGGAGTTCATCCCTGTTGTTCTTCCTGTAACAAAGACGATTCGTCCTCGACCGACTGCACTCGCGCCACTGCGTCTAAAATGCCTGTACAAGTTTCAGCATTTCATTTTTCTCTCCCACTGTCAGTAACTCGCGGACCCTCATGGAGAAGAGCCCTTCTTAATAACCTGATAGTTGCTCAGCTAATCATAAAAAACTCTGTCCCTGTTTACGCATCCCAAATACTCTTCATCGCGTTCACAAGAGACATGCACTTCTGCAGTAGAACCAGAGCGAACACAGTCCCATATATTGATTAACCCTCCCTTCCTTCCTTATACCCTTCTCGGGGAACGCATCCCTTTGCACGCCAACCTCATCCCCTTATTACATGTTGAGTAATGACCCCAAGGGACGGAATTGCATCCAGCTTGTCAGGTCTGCACGGATGTTGAGGATGTTTCCTACGTCCGACCCGTGATTCCAGATCAAGTTGCTGCGCATGAATCACAGTCAGGGCCTTTCACCTAGGTCTGTGGCATTTGTTTTGAGGCACAGCGATACGCCCCATCAGTGGTTACGGAAATTGCGATGGGGGGAAGTGTTTGACGTTTGCAGCTTAACTTATCTGAAACTACCACACAGACACGTCTCTTGAGGAACTAGAGAAGGCAGATCAGGCTCCCTACATGTAACGGTTATGTAACCCCGCCATAGAACGAGGTGCTACAACTTCCAAAACTGTCTTGGGATAAATTCAGATGCACAGAAAACCCCCACAATAAAAAAGGTAAAGTTGTCTCTCTGCTTAATTAATTAAGCACTATGCCAAGACGACATAAGGGGGAGTGGAGGTATAGCTCCACTTTGGTACTAGATGGAGGTGAGTGGTCAATTTCACGCTCCTGCCCCTTTATCCCCGGGAAAGAGCGCCCGGTATCCATTGTATAAGAGGATGAATGGGCCTCAGTGTGGGTCTGGAAACTATGCAGAAGAGAAAAATCTTGACTTGCCGGGAATCGAACCCGGACCGTCCAGTCGTAGCCAGTTGCTCCCCCGGTAAAAACCCTACCAAACATTCCTCAGATGACATTCACACAGAAACAAATATATTTCTTCTGAAAGCTGGTTCCTTCCTGTACATATTGATATTCCCACTGTGCTACAAGCCGGAAGGTCGCGAGTTCAAATCCCGATGAGGTCATGGCATTTTTTTCAATTGACGTAATCCTTCCAGCCGCACTATAGCCCTGGGGTTGACTCAGTCTCTATCAGAAATGAGTACCAGGAATTAATTAAATAATTTTCCTGGGGAGTAAAGCGCGTCAGGCGCGTAAGGCTGACAACCTTAACGCCATCTTTGAGCCGATTGTCTAGATATTGTAGGACCCTCAACGTCTCACAACTCTATGGGCCTTCACGGCCTGGTACAGGGATAGCTTTACTTTTTTACTTTTACTTACATGTTGATATTCCACATGTGTTGTTTTGTACCAATTGATTAGCAACGAGCCTGCCTCTCCGGCTGTGGAGGTTTTAATGCAAGTACCCAAGCCAATTTAATCGGTAAGTTTGGGTGTAGAGAGTTAATAATCCATGGTATGTCTTTAGCACTGAGACTATGATCTTCTGGGCTATGCCACCGTATAGTGTGATAGATTTGTGAAATGAGTCGCGACAGGAGAGTGGCTGGCCACTGGCCGAACGATTAGTTTTATTTCTGCTGCCCTTCTCATGGGGCCCTTTGGCTGATGTTCTGGGACTGCGTGTCGTTATGTAACCATTCGCGCTTTCGCCAAGCACTCGCTGGCACTGCGTGCTGCGGTCGCCATGCGCCCCTTATAAGATTCGTCTGTGTAATGCGCGAACTCCTGCAGTCTCGTGTGCTCATGGCACTTGTCACGGTAAAGTTTCTGTATATTGCTCGAATTACGAGTTAAAATAAAGTTAAATTACAATTAAAATAAAGTAAAATTGATGCCGTCTTGTCATTATTCCGACCTTAGTGCGGTTGTATTTTGCAGTTGTTTGTTGTCCTTGTTTCTGTTGGTTAATATCCTTTATTTTGTGTTCCTTCCGTTGTCAGACACGTGTGATGTCTGATTCCTGGATGGAGACGAACAGTTCTCATATAATTCTCTAGTAGACACCAAGGAAAATAAATCATACATATTTATTTATATGTTTATTATCAAATGCTAAAATCAAGAAACATTTTATTCCACTGTTGCGACATATTCCGGCCCTATAAGATCATCCTCAGACAACTGTTAACTGACTGAAACTACCGCACTGTATCAGCCCTTATGTCAATATTTACCTGCTACTTCTGCACTTTGAGGATGTATGTCCACGCTTCACTCACGCTGCCTTCTCATTGCCGCCTCCATGCTCTGTTCCTTTGGTGAGCGTTTAGTTGTTTCTCTTTGTACTCGTACAAGAATTTTATTTCATTCTTAATCAGTAATATTTGTGCTTGTGTCAGTGTTTCCTTCGCTGCCTCGTTAATTTAATTATATTTTTAAGAAATTTAAATGTGTAAGATTTGAGGCTTTCACGGCGTGACTATGAAGAAAGCAGTCTTCTGGGATTTGGCACCGTGTATATGTGGTGTTAACCGACGTTTCGGAGGAACGTATCGCCTCCATCTTCAGGGTATAAGAAAAAATATAAGAATTCTGCAAGCGNTTGCATTAGAAACGGAAGGCTAATTGGATTGGTCATGTTTTACGCAGAAACTGCCTTCTAAAAGAAGTTATCGAAGGAAAGATAGAGGGGCGGATAGAAGTGACAAGAAGACGAGGAAGAAGACGTAAGAAGATGCTGGATGACCTTGGGGACAGAAGAGGATACTGTCATTTGAAGGAGAAAACTCTAGATCGCATCAAGTGGAGGAACTGTTTTGGAAGGGACTGTGGAGCTGTCGTCTTGACAGATTACAGATGATGTTGCATTAGAGACGGAAACAGGTGGATAACTGATGTATCAATGCAACAGGATACTGAAATGTAATATTAGATGAGCAACTGTTAGTTTCTCAAGAAAGGCTCTGCTGCACGAAGTAAGTCACCAGGGAAGGTTTCGGAACCTTGGCCCTAGTGAATAAGATATCAACCATTACACGGACAAGCAGCAGTGTCGCCCCTAACCAGCGGAGTGGAATAGCGACGTTAGCGGGACCCTCGGCCAACTTCCGTGCACTGACTTTCCTGATGTCTTGGAAGAAGGGGTTGGAAATATTACGCGTGTACAATGTACATTCAGCTGCTGACAAGTAAGCGTATGCTGTCGCTTAGTACCACAAATCCCACACTGAATATTCCTTATTCGACTACAGAGGTTACCTTGATAGTTAATGGGCTGTTTGCACATTTCCTTTGGGAGGGAGACAATAACAATGACAAATTCTAATTCTCTCGGCTGCGATATTACGTACGTTTATGATCTACATGTTAGCATGAAAGGAAATTGGATTCAAAATATATTCGGTTGTTCTTAAAAAATAACAGTAATAGAAAAACATTGAAGTTTTATAAGTTGTGGTAAGTTGGACAGTGAAAACAAAGGACAGAACGAAGGTACGGGCAGCTGGGATGGAATTGCTTAGATCTGTGGACGGTTGCAGTGAAATAGTACGAATGACAATATAAGATAGAAGGAGAGAACTGAGAATTTCCTCAAAGAACCAGAGAAATACAGGAACACAGGGAGAAATGGAAGGAGCCTCTCCGAAGAATGGATGAACCCGCATTCCTAATCAGACTCTTACAAAGTATAGGGTAAAAGAGATAAAGGTAGACAGAGGAAGAGATGGAGAGATATTTATAGGAGGACGCAACGGATTGGCGTACTGAAGAAGAATGTTTCCATCGCCTTACACTACGCCTGAATTGTACTCCTACAAATCCCCAATTCTGTTTAAGAGGAAAATCACAGTCATTTAAATGAATCATTCGAAACCCATAAATATATTAAATTTGCAAAATGCATTGATTTCAAATGTTATAGTAGATAGTACATATATTAAGCACGGTGCTGTTCGGAGAGCATATTCTGCTGGCCGTGTTACCCTCTCTCTGTATCGCAGCCTTTCACATTGCGCGGTTTTTTTCACAGTGGAACTTGTAATCCCCTGGTGTCTCCTCCTTGCAGACATATCTGTCAGGTTTCCACAGGCAGTCATCGTATTGTACGTATGTCAGTTTCTGTTATCTGATTTAAAGCTTTCATTACTTATCCTTTTTTTGTAAAAAAAAAAACTCTTTGTCTGGGGAAACGGGTAAATTCCAACAAAAAATTTCTCTACTAGAATGTCTAGCGGGAAATGTTGGGGCTCATCGGAAAAGCTAGAAAAGAGTTTTACTTCCTCAAAGAGAGATTTAACTTGCTGGCGGCTTAAGCAGCAAATTGTATTACTACTCTTAGGGTCTGTACGTGAAGATGAATATCAGGGTACGTATTGGTGGTTCAGATTCACGGACCTCTATAGACAATGTACACTAGAAGTGAGCCGGTCACGGTAGCCGAGCGGTCTAAGGCATGTACTGTCTTCGCTCGCTAGGAAACCGGGATCGTGAGTTGGAATCCCACTCAGGACATGGATGTTTAGTTTGTGTGTGTGCGTTTTTCTGTGTTTGTGTACAGGTAGAGGCCTTGCGACGAGCTGATCACCCGCCCAAGGAGTCTAACCGAATGTGTAAGATCTAGAAAAACCGAAGTGAACGGAGAAGTTCATGGAGGTAGGCCTAGGCCCACTGGGGCTGTAGTGCCAAGGAAAAAAAAACACTAGAAGTGAAGTTAGTCAGCACGGAAGGTAATAGCTGTACATCAGCGGTACAGTTTCAGGGATCGTTATAGACAATGAAGACTGAGAGTCATTATTAGTCAACATTAGTCATAATTAGTCACGCAGCCAAAATCTTCTGGACAATTATAGAACTATGTACAAAGAGCAGGCCGCGCCATAGCTCAAGCGGTTAGTCGCTGGCTTCCCACCGGGGTCGATCCCGGGTCTGGTAAATTGGGATTTGTGGTGGACAAAGTGGCGCTGGGGCGAGTTTTCTCCGAATAGTTCGGTTTCCCCTGCCAATCTTCATTCCACCATCATCATAATCACCCGGGGCAGGTACAATAGGCCAATCAAGTGGCCGCCGTGCCGAGTGGACCCAGCTGGACTCCACCCCCCACTAAGTGAAAGGTATAAAGAGCTTTTAAGACAGTGTAATTCAGAGAGCCCCGCTTGTCGATGGACCTTAATTCCTCCATTTTCAGAGTTCAAAAGTCAAGCCAATCGAAAACACAAGCAAATCTGAGCAACTTTTCGATTATTTTTGTTTCCTGCTTGGTTCCTTCTTCAACCCTGAATATGGAGGCGATACTTTCTGCAAAATGCGTGGTTATCTACGAATTACACGACTTTACATCCAAGGTTAGGTGGTACTCTGCGTAGTTACTGCCACGAGATCCTCAAATCAACATTCTTCCAGACTACACCGCGTCACATCCCACAACACAGACCACCAGCCCCAATTTGGGCCTTGGCCTACCTCCATGAATCTCTCCATTTCACTTCGGTTTACGAGATCTTAGATACTCGGTAGGACTCCTTGGGCGGATGATCAGCTTGTCGCAAGGCTTCTACCTGTACACAAACAGAGAGAAACGCACACAAACACACAAACACCAAGTATCCATGCCCTGAGTGGGATTCGAACACATCCCGGCCTCCGAGCGAGTGAAGACAGTGCATGCCTTAGACTGCTCGGCTACCGTGACCGGCACAATAAACCCACTGAATACGAGGCAGGTTTTCGGTAGGCCTGAAGAGTCAAAGAGGTCTCAGCTGCACGAGGAATGTAAGACGAAAGTACAGAAAATTAAGTTATCGGACTTATTACTTCGTACGTGTGAGAAGTTCTCTGAAGACGTTCATGTAAAGCTGTAGACCTATTGCTAACTTATATATTTGCGTTCCATCGGTTTTAATAGCCTCCTAATAGTCCAACTGAATCCGAGCTGCTAAGTTCATTACACTGAAGAATGCAAAATCCTCGTAACTGCGAAATAAGACAAGCGTATGCCTCCATTTCTGCAGCGCGAAGGTCTCTCCCTCTCTGTCTACGCTATCATACGATATAAATTGGTTTTCCTTCCTGGATTAAATAACGAGAGCCCGTTAACTTGAGATAGTGGGATGGAAGTTACGAAAGACTGAATATTCTGTGCCCGAAACGTCTTCGAGGCGGCGACCGAGACGTCATCATTACAAAGTTACTGAATTTTGATTTCAGCACACGGTGGCACCCAGTTTCGCCATACTGTGTATCTCACTGAAGAGACAGAACTGCTGTGAGTATGATCATCTTCGTTGCAATGTACGTAGTGTGCTTCGGCAGAATTGCACCGACGGTTTGGAGGAAATATCGCCCCCATTTTTGAACCTGAAGCTGTAGGCGATATGTCGCACCGAAACCTCAGCAGATATATATCAAACTACATAGCTTGAAAACGACAAGGTCATGCTTTTCTCCATCACTTCTGTGAAAACCTGAGAAACAGTACAGGACATTAATTATGTGAGGCTTCCTGCTCAAAAATGTGTTCTAGATTTCTTTCTTCTTGTTCTTTTTCACATATTTATTATGCATAACCTGCAGATTCTGCAATAAATATGTGACATGACGCCTGAAAGCCGGAATAGTGAAATCAGAGAAGACTGCCATTGCTATGTAACAACCCTACCGGCTTATGAATACCGGAAATATGTCGAAAATAGGATCGAATAAGTGTTTAACAATGACGTAACCTTCTGCGTCACTAACTGACGTTGAGGCACCCTTATTTCTATAGTAAATTGACTATAAATTCCGTTTACTTAGTTCCAAAACGCCTTTTTTTTACGAAGCTACGTATTTCCAGAGCCTGAAGACGCGACAACTACCGTTGCCAGCAGTGATACATGTAAGCGCGGATTCCCGAACATGTTCTGTAATAATGTGCTTTATAACATGCAGTGGCCATCCCCCGTGCCCTTCTGCTGATCTGGGGGCGTGTGCCTACTTCTGAAGAGCCCTTTCCGTATCTGCTGGGAACATATTTGCATGCAGATGCAGACGCATGCGCGTCTTGTTTCTGTGTGGTGGAACAGGCCCTTCACTGAGGATAGTACACGCATGGGGGAGATGAGATACTGCTCCCACTATCTGAGAGGACAGTGAACACGTGCTTGACCTACAAGTATATGGGAGGGTAGGATCAGAGTATTTCTGGAAGACAGTTCTGTACGTTTTGAGAGTTGTAAGGCTGAGGCCACACGAGGGCACGAAGTACGTCCGTTGCAACGTACGTACTTTATGACGGACGTTGCTGAGGACACCACACAGTTGCAGATTGGATGCAAATTTTTTTTTGTCTGCAGTGGAGCCAAAAGAAAGTGTAGCATTCGCCTCTCTTGTTTATTCATACAACGGACGTCACGACGTTTGTTACAACGGACGCATTTTGTGTGTTCGTGTGGCCCCAGCCTAGAATCATTTGACTCTGGGCAGTTATCACTTGCATGCTGTCTGGGACAGTGTACTTAAATTTGTTACCAGAGAAGGTCGAGATATGCTGGGCAGCTGAGCAACTGTTCTATTACATTAGGTCACATTATATTTTTAGTTTGTAATATAACAAATTGCTAGTATGTCAGGTAATGTGTCCTCTGCACGCGATGCTCTAGTCTTTCGCTGTTCTTTTCGTGGAACTTTGGCGTAGGTTTCTAGCTTATGTCGAGGTTTGAGGATACACATGCCGCATCTCTGCGTAGATGTGGCGGTCACGTGAGTTTTTGTTCCTCTTGCGCCTTTGCACTGTGCGCAAATATGCAGTGTTGTTAATGCTCCGGAGGTACGAGTACATCTTCAGAGTATAAGATAAGTAAAAAAAGTGTAGAGCTGGAGACAGCGTGTTCCGGCCGCCTGCCTCAAGTCGACCCGTGATGCGCTGATATCAAGGCTAGTTCGGACTCTGCTTTAAGTCAGTAGGGTGAGTTTATGTCCAAGAGGCCCACGGGGGAAAATGGTGATTGGTGCCCGTCGGGACAAATATGGACTATGAAAACGTGGACAAAATTGTCCTGGATAGGCCCATCAAGCAAACAAAACCCATCGGTGTGTGATGCTGGTAGGTAGCCACTCATCCAAGTGTGCTTGTTCAATCGTCCCGGTTGAAGTGCGCCTGCGCAAGCGCGAAGGTTTACCCCCTACACAGAGTACTGTAGATCAGTCACATACGTGTGTCACATGATAGCAGAGTAGCGCTTGAGGTTTGTTGGGTTTCAGCACTTGCTTTGGTGCATGTTCCTCCTCGATGCTTGGCTTACTCGACGGACCTGAACTTGGAAACTCCGAAACGCCGCTGAAGGGGTACCGGAGTCACAGAACTCGTCACATGGTCCTAATTGTGCAAGTTTCGGTGCAGCTGTCGCGAGCCACTCCAAATCTCTCACCTGCGCCTGCGCCGTACAGCCGCTAACAGATGAATTGCATATCCTGCAGCATAGTTCTTCTTCATCTCCTTTGACTCCATTTTGCGATACCCGCAAACACGCCATATTTGTGACCAGCAGCGTAAACATTTAGCTTTTTCTAATTTTTTGCTTTATTAGTTAGACATTGAAACGTGATTGTAGGGCAGTAGTTTCCAAAGTGGGAGGGTGCTGCTAGTTGGTTACATGGGGCCCGGAACACTATAGTAGAGTTATAGCAAAACTCAGTTGACTGTAAAACCATGATTTTTTTTATTGATGGTGAGGTGGGACTAAGTCCCTTGTACTGCGGCCACTTCTGGCCTATTGTACTAGCCCCAGATGATAGGTGAGGGTGATTGTGGAGCAATTGGTGGAAAGAAGATTGGCAGGGGAAACCGAAGTACTCGGAGAAAACCTGCCCCAGCGCCACTTCGTCCACCACAAATCGCACTTGACCAGACCCAGGATCGAACCCTGGCCGCCGCGGTGGGAAGCCAGCGACTAACCGCTTGAGCTATGGCGCGGCCCTAGTCACCCTTTAGGAACAGTTCTGGCACTCTCTGGTGTGGAGGATGGAGCGAAGGGCGTTAAGAGGCGAGAGGGTAATATTTGCACAAGGCAACCCAACCGCAGAGCCCATAAGCCAAGTTGCACCGAGATAAGCATCGCCAAATTACATCCGGGGAGGGGGATGAGTGAAACGAGCCAAACCGTTCTGACTGTGTGTGTAGTGTCAGCCGGGGCGGGGACCACAGACTGACCCGAAACAAAAGAACGGCTGTGAGGGTGTCTGTCTCTTGCGAGATCAGAGCCACATGAAGACTAACACGTCTGGAGGAGTCGCAGCAGTAGCCAGATGATTGCAGAATCTTTGAGTGCCACTGGCTGACTAACTCCATCTTGATAGTCCCGCAGTTAACCAGTGATTCGACGCCTATGTTCATCGTTGCATTTATCGAGATTCGCATGCATCCATTCTACCGGTAGAGATTCTAATCTTAAACTTGCGGGGTGAGAAAGCGTGGTGGGAGATGAAGGGACCGTCAAAGGAGGAAAAGGAATGAAACAGACTTACCTACTGTGTGTTGCATCAGTTCGGAACACACTGGACACTCGTGTACTTATGTAGGGCTCAAATGGATTGAATTAAGCAATTCAGTTTTGGCTCAGGTAGTAGTTGTTGATCCATGCTGCTACCGCGCCTCTAATGGTCCTTACTTCCTGAATTCCTCACAGTTCACGAGATCGGAGACCTGCTCTGTAAGATTAAGATTAATTTAGTTCAGATTGTTTTGACGATAAATGTCTTAGCATATACACATATTGCCCGTCGCTCTCAATAATTGGTTAAGTGGTTTTGATATTATCTTCCCATCTACCGGAAGGTTTCCCTGCCCCTCCAAGTGTTCCCCCTTCTTCAGGCTTTACGAATGATTTTTTGTATCCATTTTACATCTCCCCTTGTGCGTGCTACGTGATGTTCTCGTCTCATGCTACTCCATTTGGTCATCCGAATAATGTTTAGTGAAGAGAAGGAAGCTTAAACCTTCTCGTTATAAGTTCCCCCCGTCCCGCCCCCCTTCCATTATGGCCATAGTCCATTTATATAGACGTCATGTAATTGTCCTATTTCGTACGAAATCACTGGCCTATAGCAGCTTCAGAAACCTGTTGGCAATCGCATTGGCTCATATTGTGCCACTCAAAGCAAAGTCTGGGATATTGCCTCAAAGCAGCGTACAGTCTGTTCCTTCCATATCCCCTCCAGTTAATCATCTAAATTTACCTGTAGAATGTTCTGTCAGTAGCTAAAATACATAACTGGAATCGTAAGATGACAGATGAATAATGAGTCGCAAACTTTTGGAAGTAAGCACTCGCGGTCTGATCGAGTTATTATTTCGACATTTGCCTCGAGGGACTGAGGAAACCCGCGATAATTTCAATGAATCACTGCGTCCTGACTGAGATACGCTCGAAGTACTTTCCTAATGCGAGTTTTGAGCTTTGCTGCCTACACCAACCCGCTCGATAGCATTTGCAGTCTTTCCGCTACCCAAACAAGAAAACAAACTCCTTGATTTTAGTCCGCAAGCGAACTATACCGACCGAGCGACCGCCGCTTGTCGGCGAAGTTAGTGCCAAATTTAGCGGATAGAGGGTGTCGCGTGGTCAGCGCAACGAATCCCCACGGCCGTTAATTTCGGTTTTCCAGACCGGAGCCGCTATTTCCTTGAAATAGCTCGTCAATTATCCTCACGAGGCCGAGGATCCACTACTTCTCAGGAAATCTGGTAGCGCCGAGAATCGAACCCGGGATCTCTGGATCTGTAGCCAGGAACTCTGACCACAGAGGCGGTTCATTCCGCTACCCAAAGTTCTGTAAACTACACAGCTGGTGAAGCGTCGTTGAATGAACTAAAGTAAGAGCTAAAGCTATCCCTGTAAAATACGGTAGAAGCCCAGACGGTTGTGAAACGTCGAGGCTCTCACATTTTCTAGGCACTCAGCTCACAGATGGCGGTGAGATGTTTGTTTGCGGCACATCTCAGTTATCTGCCACTGGCTACTGTTTTGCTCGCAGTAAAGCAATGGCGTCCTGTATTGCAGAGCAGGGACCGCAGTGAGCTCATGTTAGGACAGACTTGAGCTGTGAAACCGCGTCGCCTGCTCCTCGTCACAGCGACAATTGAATCAGTTGCAGCGTCCATGAACCTCTGTCGTGTTTATTGAAGTAGGTCACACTGTGTGAAGTTGCACATCTTTCTCATTATGGCGGTCGTACGCAAATTTTAAAAGCCCCGAACATGTTGGAGAGTACAAAATAAACGTCACAAGCCAATTTGTTGTTTTTTTTTTTTTTGCATCAGTAATGTGAATTAAGTTCTAGCAATTTAAAACAAATGTTACAAAAATTTACGTTAGTAATGTATTCTTGTAAGGCGGTTGGCCCAGAAGCAAACACTGAACTTAGGAAAATATCCTTACATAAAGATAACTAATAAATCCTTTGAAAATGTGTCAGAATTCATATATTTGAAAAAGACAATGATAATTCAAAATTTTATTCATGAATAAGTGAAAAGTATGTAAGTTTTGAGGTTTTCACGGCGATGACAATGAAGAAAGTTGTCTNGAAAAGTAGATTAATATCATAAAAGGTTATCAACTCCGTCCAATGTGATTGATAAATGTTCTTCTCCTTTTTAATCTTTCATCCTTGAATCCTTTTATAAAAATGCTATTGTGACGAATGAGGATGAACCAAATCAATTTAAATTCAGATAATGCTTGCTATGATTCCGTTCCGAATCCTTCTGCCGTCTAAAAATGTACAGATATCATCAAGAGGATCAAGAGTGTTATAATTAATTGTAGTTACGACCTGTAAGTGGTCAACAAATCCTATTACAAATCCGAGTGCCTTCCTTAGTCACTAACACACGTAAAAATATTAATATCAAAAATTAAAATTACCTTTCCACCGTTTTGTAAGCTTGACATCTCCCACTCTCATTAAGCAATTTCTGGTTGCCGTAGCAACTAA
This sequence comes from Cryptotermes secundus, assembly GCF_002891405.2. NCBI lineage: Eukaryota > Metazoa > Arthropoda > Insecta > Blattodea > Kalotermitidae > Cryptotermes > Cryptotermes secundus. The sequence continues at coordinate 654,708 of NW_019736395.1, forward strand.
GTGTCGTGCGTTAACACGTTGCATGAACTTCAGTTCACGAACGTGGGGAAAGTCTTTCAGTTCAGTGTATCATGTTTGTTCAGTTAGCACTGATAATGTTTTCGTATAGTATGCGTAGTATACTCCGGTCTACAAAACCGAGATTAACGGCCGTGGGGATCCATTGCGCTGACCACGGGACACCCTCTATCCCCAAAATTTGGCACTAACTTCGCCGACAAGCGGCGGTCGCTCGATCGATATAGTTCGGTTGCGGACTAAAAACCACGGGGTTTAGTTTAGTTTTGTGTAGTATGCTACATAGGACTAAAGGAGGTGCTTTAGAATTCACTATTTTTGTGTGTTATTCTTGGAAAATGGCATTAAAAGTCAGCCTCATCGCAACGTTCGATAATAGGTAGGACCGAAAAGTAATACAGAAGAAAGTGTGGAAGTTAACAGAACTGAGCTTAAACTTAAATTTTCAAGAAAATTTTCTGGCCTCTTCCTCCCCCCTGGCGGCGCCCAAATGTCGACAGAACTGTGCACGTTACAGGATTTATCTTACAGCCTCTGAGTGAAGAGATGTTATCACGGCGGAAACTATAAACATTGCTTCTCCTGGGATGTGACGCCGTGTAGCCAGCAACCCCCACTTTCAAAGTACAAATACGGCAGATAGTTGCCAGTGGTCCGAAAAAACCTGCTACCTCCACCTTCAGGGTAAATTTTGGTTGGTAATTATCAGCATTTTGGAGAAACCTGCTACCTCCATCATTAGTCTGGAATTTTTGTATATATTTATTAGCGTTTCGGAGGAGCCTGTTTCCTCCTTTTTCAGGGTAGAGGAACCTCAACAGTGGTGACGACATTTTCTCCAGACAAATGTTCTCATCTACCAAACTGCACGTTGCAAAAGACCGTATGGCTATGAAAACATCAAATCTCCTGTACTAGACGTAGATCTGCGTTTGTTTCAGACGTTTCGGTGACCACAGGTATTCAAACAGGATCAGTATTTCGATCAGAGAGTCAGATGCCTTCAGTCCGTTCATGCTCCATATTGCACGTTGGGTACAAAAAGAGTTGTAATGTGATTTTATGGCCCATTTTCACTCCCACCTTTCCCCCCTCTTGTTGTGTTGTCTCACCCTCTCATTAACCATTCGTCCCTATCGCTACCAACTAAATCAATGCTGCCTGCAGCAAGTGACGTGTTGCCGACAGTCATGTTTGCGTGTTGAGCTGCAAAATCCGTGACAGATTTCCAGCAGTTAATCACCTCGATCTGCGAGCTCCTGCTCTGAGAATGAGGATGCATCCTTGTCTCTTAGGCAGCGTCTACACGAGCGCACAAAATGCGACCGTTGTAACGAACGTACTTTATGACGGACGTTGCTGAGGACACCACACAGTTGCAGAATGCGGTGCGTAGTTTTCTGTCTGCAATGGAGCCAGAAGAAAGCGTAGCATTCGCCTCTCTTGTTTATTTCTACAACGGACGTCTCGACGTTCGTTACAACGGACCCATTTTGTGCGCTCGTGTAGATGCTGCCTTAGTAACACAAGCCGTTACGTCATCATTAGCAAGTTACTCTGGGGCACGCGGTAGCGTAGTTGGTTGAGGCACTATGATACAAGCCGGAAGGTCGCGGGTTCAAGTTCCGATGAGGTCATTGGATTTTTTTTTCAATTGACCTAATCCTTCCAGCAGCACAATGGCCCTGGGGTCGACTCAGCCTCTAAGAGAAATGAGGACCAGAATTATTCTTGGAATATTCTTGGGGGTAAAGGGCGGCCAGCTCATAGGGCTGACAACCTTGACGCCATCTATGAGCCGATTGTCTAGAAAATATGGAAACCTCAACATCTCACAACCTTACGGGCCTCCATGGCCTGTTACAGGGATACCTTTACTTTTACGTACTTCCGCCGGTCAAGGGAATTAGCCTACCTCTCTTCTCACTCTCCCTCTATGCAATCACCGCTCGTTCCGCACCGGTAGACTGGGGCAACAGACATTCCCTCCACCTGTGGCAATTCTTCGGCCGGCTCGTCTATAGGTTCGAGTTTCATGGGCCTTCATACATCGCTGGGCTCTGCTTGCTGCCTGATTCAGGCTGGTTTCTTGCGTGTCTTATTCTTCAACCGTGAAGATGGAGACAGCATGTTTGTCTGAAACACTAACGATGCCCAATTTGGGGGTGGGGGGCGTGAGAAGTAAATACATTTTTATGTAACATTCTGCTGAAGTATCTCCTCTGAGCTTCATCCAATTATCTCTTACTTAACAAGTCAAGAAACCTCCCACTTTTTATGTAATCTCATTGTCAGTGTTAGTTACTTTATTCGCAAGTGTTCGTCTCCCATCTGTATCCTGAGACACGTCCCCACACATTGTTTCTTTAAGATCTGTTTTATTAATATTATCCTGGCAAGTACATACACGTGTCCCCGATGTACCCTTCGTGTGTCCCATCCATGTTCCACATCCCTCCCTTTCCTCTCTCGTTGATTTGATTAGCATAGCTTGCATCTCTTCTCCCAACCTTGAGTTCAGTCCAGGGTAACTTCATGTGATGAAGTGGCACTGCAGCAAGTTTTCTCCGAGAGTCTTCCGTTTTCCCCTTCTACTCATCAGTCCACAATTGCTTTATACCCATCTCATACCGCGGCCTGATACGTGCAATGCAGCACCTTATCACATACTCGACAAGTGACTGATTACAGACTCACGCAGTTTGTACAAATTATGAAGCTCTTCGTTATACAGCTCTGTCCTGTCTCGTGTCCCCTCTTCCCATTAGTTCCAAATAATTTCGTCATTTCCCCGTTTGAAACACGCTTCACTTATGTTCTTCCCTTACTTAAGAGCATAAACTGCTGTCTTTTACCGAGCAGGTTAGTCTAGAAGTATAGAGCTGTAATCGTGAAGTACTTGGTTCGAATCTCGGCGGGGACACCAACTGTTCTGACAGAAGTTTTTCGTAGTTTTCTTCAGTCTCTGGGATATAACCACGATTAAGCCACGACCGCTTCCTTCTAGATCCTTCACATGTCACCTGTCTTTCCATCGTTCAACAGCCTGTAGTCTCGATACCGAAAGCGTCGTTAAATATCTTGTAAAGAAAATAAATGAGTAACTGTCTTGTCTATTATGGCTTAGATTCTAAACTCTTAACCTAAGAAATACGTGTGTGACCAACGCATAATCTTCAATTGCGTTTTTATGTAGTCGTGTCCGTTGTGAAATGTTTCTTTCTTATTAATTTCTATCTGCACTTGCAACAGGAAGTTGAAGGCCTTATTACCACCTGTCACGTGTCACATGTCGGCCACCTCCACCTTAATCGTTTGTTACAAGGACACAGATGTGGCCACTAGATCTTTGACCTTTACCTATTAATGCAATTTACTTTCTTCAGACTAAAAATCCAGTCCGCACCTCATAGGAAACACATTACGTCTCCGCTACAAAGCCCAGCCGGTTGATGCTGTTTAGGGAAAAAATGTTGTCTACTGTGAGAACCATATTGAACACGCAGGTACACGGTGTGGACAGAATGCTGAGTTTTAGAATGCTGAAGCTTATGGTGCGTAGTAACGATTGGATTAAACGCTAAGCAGAAGAAATGTGTTTTTCAGTTCCAGTAATGTTCCGCCCACTGCGTTTCTATTATCACTTGGAGTAAATCTTGGGGGATCTTATGTCTAGCGTCTTTGAAATAAATTCTGCAGAGACGCCGCAAACACGAAGGTTCAGAGCCCTCAGATGGTGAATCCAGAAGCAAAATTTTAACACAAGTCGGGGTACGACAAGCTGTTCCACAAGGCCCCTGATCATGCACAACGTTCGGGCATCTGATGAACCGATGTCCCTGTTGAGCTTACATCTTTGCTTCATTAAGTGTACAGTTTTTCAACCACCAGTTCAATCAGGTAATTTTGATTTGAGGGACGACACGAAACCGACGCGTAGATCTATTAATTTTCAACTTGGATGCGGCTTGGCGTTGGAAATTTATTCACTTTTCAGTCTTACATAAGCCAGTTTCACATAGTGATTAACAATCAAAACATTTCTGTCTGACACGGAAGGCCAGTTTCAGTGACTAACATGTTAGCAACTTAACGAGACCAACTTCGTTCTTTGGCTTAATAAATTTAAACAGTTGTTAACACTGAGCACGATGGCGCAGCAGTAACGCTGTGGGCTCGAAATTGAGAGATACTCAGTTCGAATCTCGGCTGGGACACCGGCTGTCCTAACTGAGGTTATTCGTGCTTTTCCTCAGTCACCCAGATAATTTCTGGAATAATGTCTGCATAAGGCTACGTCCATTTCATTCCAAATCATTTTAAATCCATAATTCATCAGTCATTCCATCATCCAACTCTACGTGACGTCAATGTTCTCCGGAGAAGGCACAGATGAAGGCCGGCGACACTTCCACTCCAACACTGAACCATCATTATTAAACTGATTATAAAGTTTATGAACGGTTCTGAATGAAGACACCCACTGCGTTTGAAAATGGGCACGGAACCGCCTCTGTGTGACCACAACACTTCTTATTTCAGTAAAGAACAACGCTGTTTTTATTCGTTGTTCTAGAGACAGTTTTCCTTTGTCAGCCATCTTGTGTAAATTGGCGCATGAGCAGGAACAACGCGACACTAGCGCGCTCAGGAAGAACAAGAACTAATCTCCATGATCTACTCTGTTACCATTTACAAAATATTGTTCATTGCATTGTTGAATAATTAGTACTAAATCAAATACTGGTTCATTTAGTGTAGATACCGACGGCGTGGTTAAACTGCCACAAAAACAGCTGTCACTCTAGTTAGAAGTTATGTTTAGCAGTATGAACGACGGGATCTTTCAGCGCAGCATTACTGTAAAGCAAAGTGGAAGTTACGTTATCAACAGAAGAGAAATAACGTAGTTTGTATGGGTCTCCTCTTATTTCTGTCAGTCTGTATTTTCAAAGGTGAATTGTTTAACCATTTTAACGGAATCGATATTGTTTTCTGTTCCACAGAAAGGCAGCACAAACGCACCGACTTCAGCGCGCTGTCTCTTCTAATTTTATACTGAGAAGCGGGAAGCCATTCATCTCCTGCTTTACGATGCGAGAACAGATACAGTCCGTCGCAATTGACACGGCGTTCTGTGGATCCCCCCACTACTCCTACTCAAGGCAGCAAGACGCAGTTCTAAACTTCCCCCACTCTTTCAACCCTTGCGCCACGGCTACTCTGACGGACTGTAGCTGCAAATGGAGCTTCCCCGTAGGCGTCTCGTGTTCGAGCATGTTTAGAGTAGGCTGTAAAGTTTCACTTCTGCGTCTGGCGAGGGACAGACACAAACAAATTCAGGAACACACTTAGCAATTTGTGATTTCGGGCAGAACTGGAAAAGGGTGTAGACATGGGTAGACGCCATCTACTTAGTTCCAGAAGCTATTTTCAGTGCGTTAAGACGTCATAACGACCGTTCCCAAAAGCGATAAATATAGTAACGAATTCCCAAACCTGTATTGCACTAATTTGTTGTATAATATGTTCTGGTCTCTCCACTCGAATTGTCTACAGATCTGCAGGGGTTGCCAAGCTCTACCTAATTACATCCACTATTTCGGAACATTTTCAGCAACTTAATATCCAAACGAAATTCCCTTACACTTATTGTAACGTGAATTAGTGTCTGTAGACGAGGTTTGGGTTGGCGAATAGATTTATTAACACCTTATACAGTCAGCTCGTACTTACAAGCAATATAGCGCTATCGCTGACTTACACAATTAACAGTTCACCGTTACACATGCACTAGGATTATCGGTCTTCACTAGTCATATCCTGGTAATCGAATTCAAGCAGTCTCTGTGACTAAATCTTCTGTTAACACACTAAGTCTACACAGTCTGACTTCTAATTCTTCTTCAACTACTAACTTCCCGTGGCTATCTCCTACCAAATGACTGACCTCACTTTTCATTCCCATATTCTCTTATATAGCCGCAGCACGGACCACCAGCACAGAAAACACACGTCACTTGTCAGAATGTGTGTCTATTAGTCCGCTACCCCGCAGAGCATTGCGCGGACCACATAGAAACACCTCTTCTGTTTTCCCTTACAACCACCCACAACGGACCATGGCAGAAAAAACAGCCTCTCCACTGTTGTGTTACGGTGTGACGACACCGCGTACGCGAGAACGTGCCTAGCGCACGCTGCATAGTAACGGTCCGTGCGCCGACCACAGGAAACACAGGTGTTTGAGAACAGAGTGTTGAGGAGAATATTTGGATCAGAGAGAGATAACGTGACAGGAGACTGGAGAAAACTACATGAACAAGAGCTTCATAAGTTGTACTCTTAGCCGAGTATAATTAGAATGATCAAGTGAAGAAGGATGTGCTTGGCAGAATAAGTAGCAGGCACGGGGATAAGAGGAACACATATAGGATATTGGTGGGAAGACCGGAAGGAAACAGACCACTAGGAATACCAAGACATAGGTGGGTGAATAATGATAAAATTGATCTTAGAGAGGTATGGTGAGATAGTACTGATTGCATGATGAGGCTTAGAATAAGGACAAATGGAGGATTCTTGTGAACACGGTAATGAACTTCGGGTTCAAAACATTACTGAGAAGTTCTTGAGTAGCTGCACAATTGACGGCTTCTCAAGAAGGGCCCAGCTCCTTGAAGTTATAATAAAATGTATCACACAATATGAAGTGCACTGCGACAGTATGAGATAGCAGGTACACCCTGTGTTTTGGTGCTGTACCTTAAATATACTCCGCATTTACGTATCCGCCATCACTTCCGTCCTGTGTACGTGTATATCTCGGATTATCCACACAAAAACGAACTCTGTGGTTTTAGTCCGCAAGCGAACTATACAGACCGAGCGACTGCCGCTTGTCGGCGAAGTTACCAACTTTAGTGGATAGAGGGTGTCGCGTGGTCAGCATAACAAATCCCCACGGCCGTTAATTTCGGTTTTCTAGACCGGAGCCGCTATTTCCTTTAAATAGCTCCTCAGTTATCCACACAAAACATTTCTTAAATTCAGTGCGATGAGGGAACTGCTCCCTTCACACACGCTGGGCCGGACCTCAATCCGCCCTTACCCTGTCTACAGCAGCGCTTGTTACTTCCTGAGTGTGGCAAAGAATGTGACGGCGAGATTGCAGGGAGATGAGGTGACCATTGTGTCTGCGAGATTGCAGGGAGATGAGGTGACCATTGTGTCTGCGAGTTTGCTCCCTCAGATCCCAGCTTTTTGACTACTTGCCCGATATTCATGACATCTGGTGCCGCTAGGGGCCACTCCAGCCCCGATAATGACCTTACGGTGGACGCATGAAGTTATGAGGTGGAGATGACGCCTAGGGGCGGTTACTCAAGGGTGCTGAAGTTAGGTTGCGTCAGGTTTTCGGAAAATATGGAACGTAATTTGTTTACGAATAAAATGTGAGACAACAAACTGATAGCGGCGTAAGATGTTTGCTTGGCTTTCTGTTGGATGGCAGTAACTGACGAACAACTGGAATTAACACAAGTCGCACTTGCTATGAAGATACAGCCAGATAGTCTGTGGGGAATATTCTTCGTAAGTCAGTTACAAATGTGGCAGCGGTGCAAATCTCTTTAATTATTTCAGACGAATTTAGCGATTGTAATATGTTTGGCTATTATACAATATTAACTTTTTAATAAAAATAAATGAATATTAATAATTAAAGCAATGTGTAATGTATTCAGAGTTTCGTGTAGCAAAAAAAAAATCTTATTGAACTAGGATTCGATCTGTGACCCCACGCGCACGAATCTTGCTCGCTAATCCCTGTGATATTTGCTTGTCATTGTCAAATTCACAGTTCCTAACCATAGACCGAGACAACACAAGGTTTGACTATCTGGACGACCTTGCAATATAAAAGCGAGCTGTATGGGTTTTACCGCAACTGCTGGCTCCTCCTGTCCATGCTTTTGCCAGATTTAGAAGTCCAGTGGCCCAGCTATTTTACTACCAGCATTTTATGGAACCCGAAGATCCGCAAATGTTCCCTGTCCTAAAGCCACACGGATCTAGTCCACACCTTGTCGCTCTACTTCATCCCTTCTAATATTGTGTCATGTAGACCAGTTGCTAGACAACGACAGCGAAACAAACGAGACAAAGGCCATTGCTAGGAAACAGCTTCGTAAATACGTAACAGTACTGGAGCCGTTGCTAGGCAGCAGCCCGTGCGCAAGAGTGGAAGTACTGTTGGAAGCGGTGTTTTCTATGTCACATGACTCGCCCATTTCATTTTCCTTGGTTTCAATGTGTTAGTAGTACTTGACGAATCGTTCAAGTTAAGACCCTCATTGTGAGAATTGCTTCTAGACTCCTCTTGCTTCATTCGTCTCAGATCCAAACATTTCCCTGTCAAGCACCCTCAGTCTGTGTTCAACACTTAATGTGAGAGACCATGTTCTCTAACCATGCTTAACAAATGATAACATGGTTGCCTTGAGTACTTCACTCCAAATGCGTTTAGATAGGAGACGAGAAGGCAAGAAATACTGCGCCGAATGATAGCAAACATTCCCGGAATTTAATCTATTCTTCATTTATTCGTGAGTGCAATCTGGATCTATCTGTCCCGTTCCAAAATATTTTGACTTTGTTCTATTTTCAGCGGACTTTTTTCTATACTTGTATTTTGCATTTTGGTGGCGAGATTTTATATGTACGTAGTTCTCTCTGCGCTTGCTTCTAGACCAGCTTCCTTGGTAACATCTAACAGAGCCTGTAGCCCCTTCTGCACTGTATCAATGCTTTCTCCCAGCAAATAAACATCATCAACATATGCCTTAACCCAGGATGTTCACCAATGCAGACTAACAAGCGGGTATACCCAAGCACAATGAAGTATCTGCACTTGTTATTGGCTAGTCAACAGTAAGCCACTGAGGTGTACAAAATCGTAAGGAACTGATTCATAGACACAGCCTGAAAGTCAACATTCCTGAGCCGTTTTCATTGGGAACGACGATAACAAATCAAAACCTGATTGAGGAGGAAATTAAGAGGTGATTAAGCTCGGGTAATGTTTGCTACCATTCAGTCCAGAACCTTTTGTCTTCTCGTCTGCTGTCCAAAAGCATAAAAATTAGAATATACAAAGAAAGCCGTCTTCTGGAATGTGGCGACGTGTAGAAATTATGTTAACCGACATTTCGGAGGAACGTATCGTCTCCATCTTCAGGGTAGAAGACAAGAAGATGGAGACAATACGTTCCTTCGAAACATCGATTAACATAATTTGTACACGGCACCACATCCCAGAAGACGGTTTTCTTCATAGTCATAGCCATGAAAACTTAAAATCTTACATGGAATATATAAAACTATACTTTTGCCTGTGGTTCTGTATGGGTGTGAAACTTGGTCTCTGACATTAAGGGAGGGACATAGACTGAGTGTGTTTGAGAACAGCGTGTTGAGGAGAATATTTGGACCAAAGAGAGATGAAGTGACAGGAGGCTGGATAAAACTGCATAATGAGGAGCTTCATATTTTGTACTCTTCTCCAAGTATAATTAGAATGACCAAGTCAAGGAATATGAGGTGGGCAGGGCATGTAGCACGAATGGGGGAGACGAGGAATGCGTGTAGAATATTGGTGGGAAAGCCAGAAGGAAAGAGACCACTGGGAACACCAAAGCGTAGGTGGGTGGACAATATTAAAATTAATCTTAGATAGATAGGATGGGACGGTATGAATTGGATTGATCTGGCTCAGGATAGGGACAAGTGGAGGGCTCTTGTGAACACGGTAATGAACCTTTGGATTCCCTAAAATTCTGGGAAATTTTTGAGTAGCTGCAGAATTGGCGTCTCCTCCAGAAGGGCTCAGCCCCATGAGTAAGTAAGTAAGTAAGTAAGTAAGTAAGTAAGTGCCCCTCGGTCCCAAAGTCAAACTTAAGACATGCCTGATACCATTTTCAGTGGCGACTTAGTTATTGTCTCGTGCAAGTGCTCATTGTTCTCCGTATATTATAAACACAATAGAGCCCATATCATTACTTTTGCGTTGGAGTTAGTAATTACCGTGGTAACCGTATCTGCTGAGTGAATTGTTGTCAGAGAAATGCGTGTTCGGTACTATACGCCGGAGTTGGAACGCGTTTAGCGAACCTTAACTTAGTAGTGGGTGACTTCACTGTGGGAAAAATGTTTACCCAGCTGTTGCCTGGGAGTGGACGTTTGCGTCGATTTCACTATTCCGGTTTCGTTGGACGAAATGTGGACAATTTATTCTGCATGAACTACATTTCGTACTTTAGCTCTCATAGACCTATCTTGAGCACAACCAATCAGCAAGCTTCTCAACTCACTGACGTAACTACAAACTGAACACTTTGGGTAATTTCAATAAATAATGTGCTGTACATATAGTAGTGTTTCAAAAAAGCTTTCAGTTTTAATATGCAAAGTACATTTATTCCAATAAAAATCCTAATTTAGTACAGTTTTCAACGTTAATCCTGGGAGCCAAGGTTCCCCAAGCACTTTTTTCTTACAGGTCTTCAGTAATAACACAAGATAAACTGCAACACATTTCTCCCTACCGAAACTCAGACCGATAAATCAAGTCTCCTTCCCCCTTCGGGAGGGCGTTCAGTTTCTTTCTTCCACCATCTCGCCCTATTTCGTCTCTCCCGCCTATTTTCCCTCGGCGCCATTGCTGTCATTGCAGACAATTCACAATTCCCCTAGGGCTGAAACCATTTGCTGCTCTTCCTGATTAGTCCGTGGCCCTTACTGACTGTGGTCCTATACTGTGTCTGAAATATCTGTGAGGGTGTCATTTTTTGAGTAGACAACATTACGGAAGAAAGGATGTCTCCAATGTGGAACTCCCAGGGATCATTCCATATAGATTGTACAACTGAATACCAACCTCCACGAAATCAGTAAACTATTTTTATTTGTACATAGGGTTGATTCCGATAGTGACACATCCTGTCACATTACGCTTAAGTGCATTGCTCTGCGTAAAAACCGGTATTCTAATCCATCAGAAATTCTAAACTCCGTGGCCTGTAGTCCGCGCGGGAACTATACCGACCCAGCGATCCCCGCTTGTCGGCGAAGTTAGTGCCATCTTGAGCAGTTATAGGTTGTCGCGTGGTCAGCGCAAAGTTTTGTATTCAAGCTATGACGTACGTGTACCTTCAAAGATGTTTTGAATAGAGCGTAGTGTCTTAAACAACACCGTTATACAAACTAATGAGCACCTTCAGCGTGAATACGGGGAGCGAAATATAAATTGTTCTCCCCAAGACTTTTGTTGGCATGTACTGTCTTCGCTCGCTTTGAAACCGGGATCGTGGGTTCGAATCCCACTCAGGGCATGGATGTTTAGTTTGTATGTGTGCGTTTTTCTGTGTTTGCGTACAGGTAGAGGCCTTGCGACGAGCTGATCACCCGCCCAAGGAGTCCTACCGAATGTGTAAGATCTAGAAAAAAATACCGAAGTGAACGGAGAAGTTCATGGAGATAGGCCTAGGCCCACTGGGGCTGTAGTAACAAGGGGGGAAAAATACTTTTGTTAGCTTTAAACTCATTCTTCAAACCATTAGCATCCAGTGACGGCTGTGAGACGGTCTTCCGTATGGATTGTTTCCTAATTTATCGACTGTGAAATGTGACTGGAGGAAAGTCGAAATAGTTTAGTTATTTGACGGAAGATGCAGTAAATGTATACGGACGTTTAACGATAATTCTCATTCATTTATTTGGATTCATTTTAACGCCAGAATCTGAGTAAATAGTAGGCCAGTAGGTTAATGGTGTAATTTAATTGATCACGATCCATAATCGCTAAATGCTGACAAGAGCTATGTTAATTAAATTGTCATAATAAAAAACATCAGTGACTTACTTTGCGACCGTGGGAAGGGAAAGGAAGGGAAATAAAGCGAAATCTGTCTAGTGCCGTTTGTGCTTTGAAAAGCCCACCCCCCTTCCGCAGCCTGCCTTCCCCCACTTCGGGATTCAGTGTAATCTGCTTTCAGCCCTCCGGGTATGTGTTCGGAACAGAGTGGGGAGGAGGGGAGCAGAAGCGAAACAAGTGTATAAAAGGAAATGAGACGAGAGAAATGCGCACGGTGTATAGCGGTAAATTGCAAAAATGCTGGAGTGGGAGTCTGCTGGTTTGAGCAGCAACCTGCACGTCAGGTGAATCTGTGGGCAGTCATGCGCACACTGAAGCTGTTTACGGGCCTGCGCTTATGTCATGTTACAGGCGGGGGAGTGCAACCCCACATGGTTTGGTTTTGTTTTCGTTTCATAGTTCGATGATTAAAAATGGGAGCACAATGAGACAGCACATCAGCTAATTATAAATTTCAAGAAAGCCTATGATTCAATTAGGGCGGTAGTTTCCACCCCCCCTTGGCACTACAGCCCCAGTGGGGGCCTACCTCCATGAACTTCTCCGTTCACTTCGGTTTTTCTAGATCTTACACGTTCGGTAGGACCCCTTGGGCGGGTGATCAGCTCGTCGCAAGGCCTCTAACTGTACACAAACACAGAAATACGCACACAAACATCCATGCCCTGAAGGCGGTAGGTATTGTACAATATTCTCATGAAACTAGTTAGGCGTATTAAAACGTGTTTAAATGAAACATATAGAAATGTCCGTATAAGTAAATAGTTTCTTAAATGTTTCCAATTCAGAATGGTCTAAAAGAAGGAGATGCTTTATCCCCATCACTTTTGAACTTTGCTTTATGTCATGCCATTATGATGGTGCAGTAATCGGGTGGGACTGAAATTAAACGGGACACATCAGCTGCTGGTCTATGCTGATGTTCAAATCCATTGGCAGATGACATAAAGTATAATGGTAAAGTTCTTCCTTTGCGTAACTATTTAAGCACGAGACCATGAGGACGTATGAGGGAGTGGAGGTGTGACTCTGCCATTCTTGACGTAGGCACTATATGGAGCTGTACCCCCGGGGAAAGAGCCCCCCATTTCCAATTGGATTACAGCCTTTTAGGAAATAAGTTCAGTAATTAAATACTGAAGCTCTGATTGACGCTAGTAAAGAGGTTGGTCTGGAAGTAAACGCAGAGGAAGCTAAGTATTTGTTGATGTCTCGTAACGAGCAGGGCAAAATCATAACATAAACATAACCAATAAATCATTTGAAAATGTGGCAAATTTCGGATAATTGAGAACGACAGTAACAAATCCAAATTTGATTCAGGAGGAAATTAAGAGCAGATTGAATTCGGGTAATGCTTGCTACCATTCAATTAAGAAATTTTGCCTTACCGTCTACTGTCTGAAAACGTAAAAATTAAAATATTGAGAATTATAATAGCGATCGTAGTTTTGTATGGGTGTGAAACTTGGTCTCTGGCATTAAGCGAAGAACACGGACCAAATATATATGAGAACAGGGTGTTGAGAAGAACGTCTGGGCCGAAGAAGGGATGAAATAATTGGAGACTGGAGTAAACTGCATAATGAGGAGCTTCATAACTTGTATTCTTCGTCAGATATAATGTGACATGACGCCCGAAAGCCGCAATAGTGGAGCCACAGCACACGTCCTTTGCTAAGCAACGGCTATGTAAAAACTTTCCCGCGGCAACGAATGCGCAAGCAATAGTCGAAGAACCGCCGTTTCTATTCAACGGCGTGGTAAACATACCTGTATAGCGGTAGAGGAATTGTTAGGAAACGGTGTTTTCTGTTGGGGCAGTCCCGAGGCTATACGAGGCTATATCTCGTATATCGAGAAGAACCGAGGGAGTCTCTGGATTCGGCAGTCGAGGATGGTTGAGAAGAGATGGCAACGAGTGAGTTGGCAGTTGCAGCAGGGAATTGGATTGAGAGTTCCGGAGTTGACGTTTGGCAGATGTTGGATGTGTCCAGAGAGTTCAGTTGACAACTGAAATTCCTGCAGTGAAGAGAAGACTTGCTCTAGTACAGTGATATTGGGAGTGTGTGATTCACTGAGACTTATAGTAGTTCCAATGTTGAAAGCCTTTACCAGGAAACGAGTGCGGGATGCAGTAGCGTAGTTGGCTGAGGCACTATGCTGCAAGTAGCGGGTTCGTTTCTCGATGAGGTTAATGGATTTTTCGATTTACCTAATCCTTCCAGCCGCACTATGACCCTGGGGCCCACTTAACCTCTAACAGAAATGAGTGCCAGGAATCTTCCTGGGGGTAAAGGACGGCCGGGCCATAAGGCTGACAGCGTCACCGCCATCTGTGAGCCGATTGTCTAGAAAATATTTAGAGCCTCGACGTCTCACGACCCTATGGGCCTCCAAGCCTGTTTTCCTTTCTACTTTTACCAGTGAAGGAGTAGTGGAGGGTATAATAGACTGAGGACACTAGTTTGTATGTGTAACTGTGAACAGTAAAGTGTGCAGATCAGCAATAGCACTGTAATTGCGTAATTAACTAATCCATACCCCATCTAATACTCACATAAATCTAACACGTGACAATAATTAGACTGATCTATTCAAGGAGCATGTGATGGACAGGGTATGTAGTGCGCAAGGAGGAGAAGTGGAATCCATGTTGGATTTTGGTGAGAAAACCAGGTCAGAGACCACTAGGAAGACAAAGACGTAGGTTGGAGGATGATATTAAAAATGGAGCTTAGAGAAATAGGATGGGGTGGTATGGGCTGTATTGATCTGGCTGAGGATATGGACCAGTGGCGGGCTTTTGTGAACACGGTAATAAACCTTCGGGTTTCCTAACGTTTTCGAAAATTCTTGAAAAGCCGAGAAACTCGCGGCTTCTCAAGAAGGACGTAGTTCCATGGAGTTAGTAAAGCTATCTCTGTAACAGGGCGTGAAGACCCATAGGTTTGTGAGAGGTCAAGGCTCCCACATTTTCCAGATAATCGGCTCACAGATGGCGGTGATGTTGTCGGCCTTATGAGCCGGCCGCCCTTTACGCCCCAACAAGATTCCTGGTACTCATTTCTCTTAGAGACTGAGTCGTCCATAGGGCCATAGTTCGGCTGGAAGGATTCGGTAAACCAAAAAGATGCAATTACCTCATCGGGACTCGAACCCGCGACCTTCAGGCTTATAGCATAGTGTCTCAGTGATGTCAGTTAACTCGTCCAACGGGATGGAGCACAAATGTCGGCTCCTTTAATGTTAGCTACCAGATGCGACTCAACGTCTTGAGACATGTATACACCGACTAATAATGTTATCTCTCTTAGGGATATTCAAAATATCTTTTTCATATTCCTCGCCAAATACGAGTATAACATTTACAATTTTACAGTATGCTGGTAAAATTACTGACTCTGCAATTGGAAGTGATTTGATCTTTTCTTCCATGAATTCGGCAACACCATAGCTTGCTTCTTAGGCTTTGTCAGAAATAGTTTTGATTAGGATACATTGTTTGGCCTTGCATGTGTGATCACTGATCAGCTGTAATCCTTCTAAAATATTCAGTTGGTTTCTCGCATAGAATGCTTCATTTGAAGATATCTTTTCAGCTTACTTGGAACCGTGGCTTGGTTTGTCAGTTTCCCACCACAAAGAGCACCCTTAGGATGTAGCTCCTGATCTCAAGATGAAATTAATATGAAGGACAGATAGTCTTCGTTAGATTGGTGCACGATGTTTTAGAACTAACACTATTTTTTTATTGCTAGAAGGGTGGGACTAAGTCCCTTGCACTGCGGCCACTTCTGGCCTATTGTACCAGCCCCAGATGATAGGTGAGGGTGATTGTGGAGCAGTTGGTGGTATGAAGATTGGCAAGGGGAAACCGAAGTACCTCAGTCAGGATACTGTGACTGTCCTTCTTATGGCCGGACGTGGGACCACTTTTACAGCCCTTCTGTCCTTGTAATGCTGCTCACCTGCACCGTGTTCCGGGACACCTTCGCTGTTGTGGCACTGCACTTCTTCTTGCCTTGTGGTTGTCGAGGAGATAGGTGGGAAG
Source organism: Cryptotermes secundus (assembly GCF_002891405.2). Classification (NCBI taxonomy): domain Eukaryota; kingdom Metazoa; phylum Arthropoda; class Insecta; order Blattodea; family Kalotermitidae; genus Cryptotermes; species Cryptotermes secundus. Next base: position 670,712 of record NW_019736395.1, read on the forward strand.
GAGGGGGAGCTGTGATTGTTGGTGCTCGTCTAAAGTTTTCTTTACCTGCAATCAGACGTCGAGCAAGTAGGGAAAAGTCGGGAGTAGCTGGGTTCTGCTCAGTAAGGTCCGAGATGAGTGGTCCTCTAGTGTCTCAAGGGCCTGGCTCTGGTAGGGAAGGAAGATCCTCAGGCTACTATCACGTACACCACTCCAAGAAAGTTTCCACTTGAGGTACTTATTTATTGGCTTTTAATAACTGAACAATATATTTAACGGAAACCAAAATTTTCTCACACTTTGACTTAACTTTCTACAGTTTATAATGCCAGAATGAGTGCTTAGACGAAGTGACGTATTTTTATATCTGACTTAGCCGAAAGTTGGATGAAGACTCCCGAGGGAGAATGAACTCTCTGGAATCCTGAGGTCCACGAACCACAGCATCCAAGAGAAATCCACTCCTCCAAACATATACTATTGGTCTAATTTGAAAAATATGAGGTTCCCTAAATTAGTGACTTTCCAATTATGTTACTTTGCTACGCGATTCTGGCGGTTACTGACCTAACGCCAAAGTTGACAGCGCCTTGTTATATTAAGATCATGGGATGAGCCTCAGGCACTCTCTCTTCTAAATTATGACCGTTCCAAAATATCACCTCTCAAATTCTCAAAGCCCTTCCAACTCAGCTGAAACTGCCAGAATTCCAGGAAATGTACCAAATGTTACTTCCTCTCCGCATAGCAAAATTTGAAGTACGTCGATACTCAGAGCAAAAAGGTGGTTATGTGCCGGATCTCTGTTTGTAGATTATGTGGCTTTAATTTAATACAATTTTAATTAATATGAAAGATCCTGGTAAATTATAACGAACGGTTACAATACGCTGTGTCCTGACAGACTTTAGTACCAGACCACATGTCTACAGCGTTGCCTCTACGTCATTCCGCTCAGCGGAAAGTTTGTTGCAAGTGAGAAACGTATGAATGAAATCTCTCCCGGAATGCTTCGTTATAGCCACCGTTAAACACGTTAGCAGAAATGGATGGACAGAGGCGGTGGAGCGCGCAGCAACACTGTGGTCATACTCCGCGGAGGGCGAGGGGCAGCTCAACGTCAGGCTGTTCCTTCCGGGATGTGACGCAGCCACTGCTGCCAGCTGGCAGGGCGCGTTTCCTGTGTACCGTTCCCAACCTGGAACTATCGTACCATTCCTCATCAGCTGACACAAGGTGGCGTAGCGGAACCGCTCTAGTGTTGTCGTATTCGGGGGGTGCTAGGTTCAAATCTCGGCCGGGACGCCAGCTATTCTGATCGAGTCTTTTCGTGATACTCCTCAGTCCGTCCAGTCAAATTCCGGGATAGTACCTACGTTACGTCACGAGCTCTTCCTTCGCAATCCTTTCTATTTCATTATTCATCCTACCGTTTGGCGCTGCATACTCTAGGTCAGCCTTTCTCAAAATGTTACCTTGGAAGAACCCTTCAAATAATTTGCAAGTCTCAGGGAACCGCTGCATAAAAATTATTATAAAGCCAGGCTCTGGGTTTAATGAAAATAAATGCCGTAAATTGATCGCAGTCAGTGCTAACTTACTTACTCATGGAGTTGAGCCCTTCTTGAGAAGCCGCCAGTTGTGCTGCTACTCAAGAACTTCCCGGCGTTTTATGGAGCCCGAAGGTTCATCACAGTGTTAACAAGAGCCCTCATCTCTTCAGCATCACGTGGCATGTCATCAGTACGTCTGTTATCATATTGTCTGAAAAGCGGAACATTTTCAATTTCTCGTACTGCATCTTGTCCCAGCATTTGTTTTTTTCCTTGGCACTACAGCCCCAGTGGGCCTAGGCCTACCTCCATGAACTTCTCCGTTCACTTCGGTTTTTCTAGATCTTACACGTTCGGTAGGACTTCTTGGGCGAGTGATCAGCTCGTCGCAAGGACTCTACCTGTACACAAACACAGAAAAGCGCACACACACAAACTAAACATCCATGCCCTGAGTGGGATTCGAACCCACGATCCCGGTTTCCAAGCGAGCGAAGACAGTACATGCCTTAGACCGCTCGGCTACCGTGACAGGCATCCCAGCATTTTACTCACTATAATTTGACATGCTGGTATTATTAGGTTCTCTACAACGGTGTGGCTTTTCCTTTTCCGGGTAATAAGTTCTGCTTCTAAATAACTTGTTTCCTGAGCCTTTTCGCTGACTGTGACTTTACTAAAAAACCCTGATTCTGTTTGTTTTGAAATAATCAGCACTTCTACTAGTGGCGTGGCCTTGATTTGTAGTTAAGTGTCGTTTCAATTTTGCTGGAGCCATTTCTGCATTTGTAAGTCGTTTGCCACAGGCGAGGCACAATAGAATGGGACAACTTGAACCACCAGCCCATGTAAAGTCATTCATAAGTAGCTTTCATTGTAATGAGGAACATTTTGTGTCCGTTGTTTCATTAGTTCAGTGAAATTTGTCAGAGGCTCGTGTTTTTTCATCACCAACCTCACCAGAATTGTCTGTTTCCCTAGGACTAAAGTCCCTTTTTCACACACGCCTCCTCTTAAAATATTGCCACATGGGACGGTCAGACATTTTGTAATACATAAAGGTTAAATAGATTGGCACAGTAAATAACTGAATGAGAAAAAAATTAACATTTCACAATGCTCATGACCTTGAAAATAGATCTTATGCACTGTTTATAACAAGCAAGAGCAATATTCCTCCGCGACCGTGTTGCCAACCATCAAATTCCTGCCCCCCAGCCATGTCTGCTTCCATTCGATTCCCTTCAGTACAAGTTACCACAAAGAAGTTAAAACAACTGAAAGGAACTATTTATTTCAATTTTGGTGGACTTGTTTCCAATTAATTTAAATATTAATTGTTGTTATGCTATTAAGGTTATTGAAACAAACAAATAATGCATTTATATACTGAATAACCATAGTTTTCTAATCATCAAAAAAGATAATAAGCCAGTATTACTTTTATGTAAGTTTTAAACACCAAATGTGGGAAATACCTTTAGTATAATTGTTAATGTAAACACACACGAGCGTGAATGTGAAAACACGATGTTTATACACTTTTTTTTTCACGATCTCTCACAGAACCTCTAGCGACCTTTCGAGAAACTCTAGGGTCCCGGGAAACCCCGTTTGATAAATGCTGGTCTAGGTACTGAAAACATCGTTAATTAAGCCACTCACTGTACAAAGTGAAAAGAAAGGAAGAATAGAAATATGAATTAATGAAGAAACACAGATAGAGAAACAAATATATAAAGAATAGAAGAGGAATTCGGGGTTTTAAAGGGTTCAGATATATAAAGGCAAGATAATGTAGAAGCAAAATTATCCCAGTGTTTAGTTGATTAAGCACAAAGCCATGAAGACGGATTTGGGAGTGAAGGCATAGCCGCATCATTCTTTACCTCGGCACTAGATGGATGTTAAATTCAAACATATTGTGACATGAGGCGTGAGAGCTAGCCTAAGGGAAGCAGAGAACCAGCCACTGCTATGCAAAGGCTGTGTAAACACGCAAAAATACCAGAACCATCGCTAATCAACTTACCCACGCAACACCGGAGGAAATGTTGGAAGCGGTGATTCCTATACAGTCCGCGCCAAGGCTAGATAAGGAATCAGTCTCGGGAGCTAGCAGCTGAAGGCGTTACCAGCTGAAGCCAGTGGTCAGAGTATGAGGTTGGCGTGAGATGGTCGCCAGCCTGCGAGGACATGAGCCCGGGAGCAGGGGAACGCCGCTGTTGGAAGCTGTTTCCAAGCAGCGTGAATGGGAGCACTAGCCTGTGCATGATAATGATCTGTAAAGTGTAGTCACGAGCTGTACAAATTCTCAATAAATCCAATTACCAATCTAAACCAGCCACTGAATCACGTGACAATATACATGGTAAAAACTGCAATGTCCTTAACGAAGTAACATGAAGACGTATGGAAAAGTGGATATTCTGTTCCCTGAATTCTTAACGTGAGCTGCAGATGGAACCTCACCGCCATCTCTGAACCCATTGTCTAGAAAATGTGGGTGCCTGGACGTCTCACAGCCCTATGGGCCTTCACGGCCTGTTACAGGGATCTACATTTACCTTACTTTTACTCTTTCTCATTGCTGCTTGTTAATGGTCACTTGCTTGGCTTACCGTTCGACCTTGAAGAAGGTAGAAGTACATCGCTGAAACGTCGATAAACTTCTACCGTAATACAAGGTCTCACATCCTAGAAGATAGTTATCTTCCTAGCCATCACCATGAGAACCTCTAATCCAACAAAGATATCGCCATGTAACCCGTTGAAAGCCAACCGACATTTCGGAGGAACATGTTACCTCCATCTTCGGTGTCGAAAATAAAGGCAGATAGCAATCAGACTGTGCTTGAGAGCCCGAACTCATCGTCGTCATCATCACATCCAATCACTTGGAGCATCTGACAGCCGATTTGCTTGTAAGGCTTGCATAATTTCATCGCCTAGCAAACTTTCCCTACCGCGGTATGCCATCTTGAAACTGGATTAGACGGAAGGTAGAAAAGCAAGAACTACAGTAATTTTAGAAAAGAAACAAAACGCTGTAAGAAAATAGTGTTTACATCGACATCTAGAAACATTCTAATCAACGTACACATACAAGTTTAATAAATCTCCGTTAGATGGCAGAATACTATAGGTACGGGCATGATACATATAGGGCTTTGGTAGGAGAAGACCTGAAGGAAGGAGACCTCTAGGAAAACCTAGACGTAGACAGAAGAATAAGACTAAAATACTGGAGTTAAGGTTTTCTCGGCAGTTCTCTCTTACTGTCGGGCTTATGCTACTTTGTTGCTTGTCATACTGTTCGACATGGGAGATGGAGGCACTATGTTCCTCCGAATCGTCGGTTGGCTCTCACCGGACTACACGGCCTTATATCACAGATGACAGAATTATTCGATATTGAAATAGATCATAGGCAAATAAGATGACTGGACTGGTCTGCCTCAGGACAAGGACCAGTGAACACTGTAGTGAAACTTCGGTTTCCACAAAATTATGGGAATTCTGTAATATTTTTGCAGCTATTGGAGTCTCAAGGAAAACTCTGCGCCGTGGAGTTAATTCGTGTGCAGGATATACGAGTACCTGCAAACGTGGGCATTTATTATTCATATAAACAGAAAATTTCATTTTTGTAATTGGTTAACGCAGAGAATGTCCACAACAATCTTGAGGACTGGGTAACAAAATATGTATTGACACAAAATGGTAGAGAACGGTAAGTAAAGTAGGCAGGGCCGCGCCATAGCTCAAGCGATTAGTCGCTGGCTTCCCACAGCGGCAGCCCGTGTTCGATCCCGGGTCTGGTCAAGTGGGATTTGTGGTGGACAAAGTGGCGCTGGGGCAGGTTTTCTCCGTGTACTTCGGTTTCCCCTGCCAATCTTCATTCCACCAAATTCTCCATCATCATAATCACACGGGACAGGCTACAATAGGCCAGTTAGTGGCCGCCATGCCGAGTGGACCCAGTTGGACTCCACCCTCCACTAAGCGAATTAAAAAAAAATTGACTGCCTAACTAATTAAATAACTGTCACAATGGAGCGGATTCTTCTAGAGAAACTTATAGTCGTTCAGCTGCTCATGAAAGTCTCTAAACTAGTCAATTCGGTGCCGTGTTTGCACAATTTCATAACCTGTTTATTTAACATTGGGTGCACGCGGTAGCATAGTTGGTTGAGGCACTATGCTACAAGCCGAAGGTCGCAGACTCAAGTCCCGATGATGTCATTCGATTTTTCTCAATTGACCTAATCCTTCCAGCCGCACTATGGCCCTGGGGTCGACTCAGCCTCTAGCAGAAATGAGTACCAGGAATTAATTAAATAATTTTCCTGGGGAGTAAAGCGCGGCCGGCGCGTAAGGCTGAAAACTTTACCGTCATCTTTGACCCGATTTTGTAGATAATGCGGGACCCTCAACGTCTCACAACCCTATGGGCCTTAACGTCCTGGTACAGGAATAACTTTACTTTTTTTTTTTTACTTAACACCCACTTTAATATTATTCTCCATTCTGTGCTTAGGTCTCCCAAATGGTCTCTTCCTTCGGAATTTCACTCTTCCGCATTGATACGCGTGATAATGCCCAGGGGTTAAATCGTGATTTTATGTTGACCGGTTGATTTCTTAGGCGAAAGAATTCAGGTCAAATGATCTGGTGAAAAAATTATGTAGTTTTTGTTGCTTTTTGGAAATTCCGACGTCTTGAAGTGAAATGTGAAAGGAGAAGTAGCGCATGCGTACAGATGTATTCAGTATCATTGCTAGAAACCATATTGCTCAGAGGCGAATTAGAGCTATATTCTTTTTGGATTCCTCTAAAAGGGAGAATTGTTTTTTACTGACCAGTGAATTTCGGGAGAACTTGAATATAATTTGGATAATGGAGAATTACGGAATTCGCCCCTTCGAGCTCCCTTGGCCCCAAGCCAGTATTGAATTCTCTAGTCAGAGAGATCCTTCATTAATTTTATGTTCTCTTACTCCTTGCTTTTTGTTCTGATCAGTTGTCTATGAATTATTAACGGTTCATTAAATTGTTGCAGTTCTGTTGAACCGAGTTAGTACAGCCACGTACAAACATATCGCACCACAGTTCTAATTCGTAACATTTTCGTAACTAATAAATATTATGGATATGAGACCAAATTCAGTTCCCAATTGGCAGGGATAGCAATAAATATATGTGATATCAGTGTTGAAACAAAAAGCAGGCTTAATTCGGGAAATCAATGAATATTGTAACATGTATATCCGTTGTTGGGGAACAGCTAGTATGTACATTATTAAAATTTTTAACATGTAAAGTGTAAACATCTTTTACATTATGACAAATGTCTTACTACTGCAGACACTTCTTCTCGTCAGAAAGGGCGCCCCACAAAAATAAGACCGTAACTGTCAAACAGTAATAAATATCTTGTTATGAGCCCCAGATTGGGCTCGACACCAAAACTGACTGACTTGCTGACTTTCAGTCGCAATGTGACTTTGACTTTGAAGACCAGCATTTCAGCAGTTGATGTGAGAGGACAGTTCAAGGCAATTGAGAGACTGGAGCGGAGTGTAATGCAGTTGTGACTGCTATACGGTTGAAGAGAAGTTTATATGAATAGAGAAGATAACGGACTGACAGACAGAATGCAATAGCAGAATTCCTGAGCCTACATACAAGATTAGAATTGAACTGCTACATACAAGATTAGAATTGAACTGCTGAACACTTTACTTTATGTGTTATTGTTCCAGTAATAATTTGGAGTGTTATAATTCTTTGTAGTTACTACTAATACACGTGACAACACTTTATTAGGTCCTTTATACTTTACAGTTCGGGGTGCCGGAGTTTGACTCAGGTCCTACGCTTAAGTTACCATTCCTGTAGAACTTGTCCGCTGTATATTAACCTTCTAGTTAACCGTACCCTGTCGGCCGCGCCATAGCTCAAGCGGTTAGACGCTGGCTTCCTACCGTAGCGGCCCGGGTTCGATCCCGGGTCTGGTCAAGTGGGATTTGTAGTGGACGAAGTGGCGCTGGGGCAGGTTTTCTCCGAGTCGGTTTCCCCTGCCAATCTTCATTCCACCAATTGCTCCACAATCACCCTCGCCTATCATCTGGGGCTGGTACAATAGGCCAGAAGTGGCCGCAGTACAAGGGACTTAGTCCCACCCCACTAGCATTAAAAAAAAATAACTATAGCCTGTCATCACCCTTTGCCCTTGCCCTAGCATAGGCTGTTCGTTACCGGCCTCCCACGGCGACAGCTCGAATTCGATTCCAGATCAGGTCATGTGAGACGAAATGGCACTGGGGCTTGTTCTCTCTGCAAATTCTCATTCCATTAGCTGCTCCACATTTATTCCGACGCCACATTATCCCTATGACTGCATTGTCAAGTATCAAGTTTAAAAGGAAACTATCCTCACTGATTACCGCGGCTAGTTCACCCTCGTAATCAGGGGAATTCTTATCTCCATTCCATTTTATTTTATCTTATCGTATTCTATCAACAGAAATAAATACGTATATTTATGAATAGAGAACTGCAATTTTAGCCGTTTAATACGAGTGGCCTTAGCATAGGATAATATTGTTACGTATTACGGTTGTGCCTATTAGACGGGATTTTGATCGGATGATTGGATTTATTGACACCTTATACAAACCACTCGTAACTACAAACAATAACAGCTCTGTCGGCAATCTCCGCACTTTACAGTTCACTGCTGTAAACACTAGTGTCCTCAGCCTATTACAGTCTCCACTGTCCGTTTCCTGACAACTGATTTTAACACAGGAATTATATAAGAGTCTCAGCGAGTTACACACTCAAAATATCCCGCTGCTGTAATACACATCCTCGCAAAATCTTCTCTTCACAGTCAGGCTTTCAATTCCACTGAACTGCACTCAGTTATTCTGACGCTTCGACTCAATTCTTCTGCTCTCAAGCACATATCCTCGCAGGCAGGCGTCTCGGAACTCAACTGATTCTCAGTTACCACTTCTTCTAAATCATCTTCGACTGCCATCTCAAGAGGCTCCCTCAATTCTCCTCTCAGCTGCCTTGAACCCTTGTTATATAGCCTCGTCGTGGGTCAAACAGAAAACATCGTTTCCAAACAATTGCTCTCTTGTTATAGAGGTGTGTTTACCTCGCTGTTGCATAGAAACGGTAGTTCTTCTATTGTTGGTTGCGTGTTCATTTCCGTGGCAACATGTTTACCGAGCCGTTGCCTAACAAGGAACATCCTATCTAGCTCCGCTATTCCAGCTTTCAGGAGTCATGTCACACTATTAAATTGAATCATATGAAGATAATGCATGAATGTATGGAGTTGTATCCCAGGGCTACAGTTCTTTCCACAGTTGGATGTATCCGTGGGCGGCTGGGAGATGGACTGCGTACTACACACATCGCAGTCTAGTCGAAGTTAACGACTGAAGATTCTTCTTCATTGATACAGGAAGAGATGACACCATGCTTCAAGCAGTATGTGCTGGCTCTGTTTCTGTCCGGCTGACTTGTGGTAGACGGAAAGTCAGAGGAGCAGGATGACAACGGAACTTGGCGAGTACGTACCTCGGTAGGTGGGGGAAATAACTGGGCTACAGAAGATGAAGTTGGTTTGTGTCCGCCTGGAGATGTAGGCCGACAAGACGCTACATTTTTGCGCATGCTGCAGCCCGCGCAGCAGGAGGGATCACAGACTGAACGAAATGGTGTGCGCCGGGCAAACAGGCGCCGAGTCAGTGTTTACAAAGTTGCCAAGTTTTCGATTTCGTAATTAAATTATTGTGTGTTTTATAAATATTAATTCCGGTCCTCGTCTGGGTGATCGTCCTGTATTTATTATAAGCAAGAGGCAAGATTACTCCTGTTCCTTTATGTGAAATAAAATATGCATTGCGCATGCTCAGATGCTGTATTCTGAATTGAAACACATCCGTTTCTTACAGATTTTTGACAGCTTTCTCTGTCTTTTCATATTGAAATGTTATTCTCACGCGTTACATTTCGGATCATATTGTAACGGATTTGATCAACGCGTTGCCAGGCAACAGCTCTCTAAACACGGTCCAACACGCAACAATAGAGGAATCCTCGGTGACGTCACGCAGCAGTGGGTGGTGGTCACGTGACATGTGTTTCCTGTGATGCGTGTCCGTTCCTTGGATATAAGTCACAGAATTCGTTCGTTTTAGGGACAAGTCAGATCTCGGTAGGAGATAGCCACGGGAAGTCCATAATTGAAGAAGAGTACAAGAAGTCAGCCTGTGGAGACTTAACGTGTGCTTTGAAGACTTTATGTGCTCTGTAGTACAGTGACATTGGGAGTGTGTGATTTAGGGAGGCTCTTACAGTTCCTGTGTTATAAATCCTTGCGGACTAGTGCAGATAGACTGAAAAGATCGGAGTGATTGTAAATTGTGTAAATCAGCAATTATATGTTATAATTATTTGTAGTTACGATCTGCTTTTGTCCAGTCAATCCAGTTTCCTATCCAAACCCGTGTCTTAATGACTGAAACGTGACAATATTATGCTGATAGCTACATACTATACAGAACTAGTGCAATATCTGTTGAGAGTTTAACTGGAAGTCCAGTCTTTTTATACGAGCTTTCGCACTGTTTACTTTCCCTGCTTTCTCCATTATTCCTTTCCAGCCCTAAATGTTATCGAATGATACCTCGACGCTGACGTTTAACTCAATATCCCACACACATAGTCAATCGTAAACGGATCTCCATAACCGCACTTTTCATATCCACTTACTCGCAGAATAGACACAGCGCCCTCAAACAGATAACTGCCCACTCGTTTGTAGCTGCTAAGTAACTTACCTTCATGTGGCATGTATTTTGCTTTGCTGTGTCAGTCCAAAATTGCGTCATGACCGTGATGAATCTAAACTAGCGAATTCCGGCCACTGTAGCAACTACGGCAGAGTTGGAGAGAGAAGTAATTAGAAATGTATTGAAGCTGCGAAGAAAACGTCCTTACCTTCACTAACGAAGGCATCTGCATGGACCGCGAGGCACTGCCTGTGTCGAAGAACAGTGGAAGATGTTCCCCCGGGTGCAAAGCTGCCGGGGATTACAATTATACGTAAACCACTTCAGCCTACGTTCAGTGGCGTGATGCTTCAGTGAACACATGGATAGCTAGCGCATATACCAATGTTGAGAACATTACAGGAAATGAACATCCACCCTACCTCTTGTATAAAAGCAGAACCAACTCCACGAAATATTCAGAACAGCTACACAAACAACAAACAAAAATCAACACACCAACAGAATATAAGAAATATTGCTACAGTGATAGAATAGAAGTATGTAACATAAAATATTCACTTCGTAAACAAAACACTGATATAATCCAGTTTATATATTACACATACCACAGAGCCACAACACGTGTATACAATAAATTAATTGCGGCACGGTATACTTTCGAAGTAATTATGTTATGGCTAGTTGGATCGAAACACGCAGTGTTGGATTAATGGGAAGAGATGGATGCTTCTGGATGGTCTAGAAAACCGAAATCCGTCGCGCTGACACGCGACACCCCCTATCAGCAGAAGTTGACACTAACTTCGCCGACAAGCGGCGGTCGCTCGGTCGGTACAGTTCGCCTGTGGAATAAAGGTCACGGAGGAAGGATGCTTCTGAAGTGTGAATTTTAATACATCGACGAAGTTACACAGGAACGCTGAGAAGTGCGAGTACTAATTGTCTAAAAAAAATTGAATAGTATTGATCAAATTTTAATAGCCCATAGAGTCAATGGAACTAAATAAGATTTTGCAGGTCAGAGAATAATGTACCTAACCAGACTGTGACCGAGATGCACGACTCCTAGAGGCGTGACAGAGTAAAATATGTCCATGAATCCGGCGGGACTCGGAACCAGGAATCGCTGTGCTGGCGAGACCAGCAGCAGTGTACCGCCCCCCCACCCCCCCGCAGCTGGAGTCTAATCGCAGAATATTATTTTCCTCAAGTATGGCTGGAACAATTTACATTAAATTTCGACAATTTGTGTTACGGTATTTAAAAAACTGCACTGATCAAATTTCCCATGAAATAACGAACTGCCGCCTAGGGGCAGTAGAGACCGTAGTGTTGCTATCATGGACAAAAATATTTTATACTTAAAATAGGTATTTTCCTAAATGTTTATTTTGAGATACTAGAAGTGTGTGTTCCGAAAGCTTTCAGAGAGCGCGTGGACACGCGTGGTTCCAGCTACTGCAGGTTCGTTGCGTGACTAGAGCCAATTTAGTTTCCAGTCAGTCTGACAATTCTTTTCAACTTCTTCAGTGGTATGAAGAGAATGGGTAGTGAGTGAGGGAGAAAGGTTGGCAGGCTTTAAAAGGATTATTGTGTACATCACGTCCCTCCTGATATCCGTTGTTCTTTTTTGAAGGTGATGGCGAACGTATTTTAACGTTGTTAAAATCCTTAATCTTGAGGTCAGCAGCCTGAAGTGTTTAATAGGAAAGGTAAAGTTGTCCTTGTGCTCATCTAATTAAGCACTACGCCATGAAGGCGTATGGGAGAGTGGATATATTGACACAAGTTTTCTTGACCTCGACACTAGTTGTGAGTGATCAGCTTCACGACCCTGCCGCTTTACCTCCTGGAAGAGCCCCCGGCACCCATTGTGTAGGAGGTTGGGCGGACCCCAGAGCCGATCTGGACGACATGAAGAAGAGAAAATTTTTTACCTTACCGGGAATCGAGCTCCGAATTCTCGGTCGTCCAGCCTGTAGCCAGTCGCTATACAGATTGTGCTACCCCGGGTCCTGTGTTTAACGGTATAATATAGAAATGAGGATCCTGCTCAGAATATCTGCAGTGGCTGGTGGTGGTGTTTCCGCCGTAATCGTCATTATTAAATAGTGTTTCAAGCGTTTACGCAACCCTGTGGAACACCTATTATATTAAATCTATCGATCCATCTCCATATCCGTTTATAAGCATGAAACGGCTCGAGACACGCTAAGGGATTTTAATGTAATTTCATATTACGACGTTTTAATAAAGCATGTCGACTTATTCCAATATAATTTTCCCGTAAGTCACTGCTTACGGGATAATTATAAAAGAATTAAAGAATTATAGTACTACGCGTACTGCCCCAAACCTCAGGGTATTGAACAATCAGAAGTGATCTGAACTCACGCGAAGATTACCGAGGATCATACATGGTTTTCCGAACACACGCGAAACTTGCCGAGGAACATAATAGTGGTTTTCCGAACACATGCGAAGATTACCGAGGATCATACTCTTGGTTTCCGAACACACGCGAAGATTGCCGAGAACCATACAGTGGTTTCCGTACACACGCGAAGATTGCCGAGGAACATGCAGTGGATTCCGTACACACGCGAAGATTACCGAGGAACATGCAGTGGTTTTCCGAACATAGGCGAAGATTACCGGAGCCCCTGATTCTCAGTAATAATTAAAAGAAAGTGTGTCCCAGGAGGAAAGGTCAAAGTTCTGAGGGGTCATAGTGTCTATCATCCTAAGCAAAATATATTGTCACGTGTAGGAGTGTACGCGTGACGAAAATAACGGGTTTTAGATCGGATGATTGGCTTTATTAGCGCCTTGGTTACAAGTTCCCTTAATCACACTTAAATACAGGGATATCGCTGATGTACATAATTTCCAGTTCAGCGTGGCACACGCACTAGGATTGTCCGTCTTCACTAGTCGTGTCCTGGCAACGGATCTCAACACAGAACCTAGCACTTAAAATCAATATGAAGTCTTCTTGCTATTTCGTCTTCAATCACTCTGTACCCTCGGAACTAAAAATTCTTCTGGACTCACTCCACCAGCTTACGGCTGTGGCTTTTTCCACTGACGTGATCCTTCCAGCCGTACTATGGCCCCTGGGGTCGATTAAGTCTCTAACAGAAATGGGTAATATGAATCTTCCTTGGGTGGGTAAAGCTCGGCCGGCGCGTAAGGCTGACAACCTTACCGCCATCTGTGAGCCGATTCTCTAGATAATGTGGGACCCTCAACGTTTCATAACCCTATGGGCCTCCATGATATGTTACAGGGACAGCTTTACCTTTTTTTTATGAACAATTTTGGAAATGTACAGTGAAGTAACTCTATCTCGGAAGCTTTCGGAATAGGACACATGTACTTATACACTTTTGCTTAGAATGGCCGATACAGTGACCTCCCAGAATAGTGGCATTTCCTACAGGGACACGCCATGCATATATACATATATATATACCCTGTATATATTAGAAAAAATATAATTTATTGTCCTCCCATCGTTTATTACTGTTGTTCACAATAAGTAAGTTTATACAAAAACAAATCCTTAGTTTATTTCAGCAAAGGATAGCAATCAAGGAAAAATAAATTCCTGTTCTTGCTTGTTTATGATCTCAGGCCTGGTTTCTTTGCCTAATATATGCATGTGTACGTGCTTATGTACTTTACTAGCGTCTATGCTGCATTTTATGGCTGTATACAACTTCTTTGAATTCCATGGAGGATTTCTCATTTGTTTGTTCCAGGTAAGACCACGCCTGATTTCTGTGTGTGATGTGCCTCAGCTCTTGACGCTGTGTTTGAGGTGAGCCGCCAGCTATTAGTTGAATATAAACGTTGTAATTTGAAATCCAAGTTTCTCTAGAATAGAGCATTATTTGCTATGAATTTCAAATTTCTCGGAGCTTCTCAACCGGAGATATGAGATGTTAAAAATGGCCGATTTGGGGCCCAGAGCAAAGTTTGAAAGTTCCTGAAAAATTTTGGAAAACAGATACATGGTTCAAAACTACGTGATAATATTCCTCATGTAGGTAACAACAAAGGGTAGAAATCACAGACCTGATACTTTCCTCTTCCCATTGGTTTCTGAAGGTCAAAATTAGCGTTTTTCCCAAAATCGATAGGTAAGTTTCGAGCTTAATTACACATAGAAAAAGTGAGTTGAGTGAAACCTTTTAATGACATGATTTGTAGTTCATATCATGAGAAACAAATTGGTTTCTTACTGGAATCTCTAGCTTCAATAATTATCGAGATACAGAAGATAACGCAGACCTCCGTTTGAGCCGAAAACGCGTTTTTTCGCATTATAAAAACGGCTGTATCGGGAGAACCGAGCGGATTATAATTTTTTCTTAAATATTTTTGAAGTGTGGAAATATGTAGAAATAAGTGTACAAAATATAAATTTTCCAAAAATGGTGAGCGACCTCTCTGGACGATTTCACATGGAATGACCCTTTAACGACGTAGCAGTGTCGCTTGATCAGTGAACACTGAATAATGAAGGGGAGCGGTCATGACCTAATTTAAGGTCTGTCGCGGCATTTGCGTGGATGGACTGAGTAAAATCACAAGTAACTTCGTCCATAATTGTTTATGTTTCGGTCAAATTTAGAGCCGTTCATCCCTCAAAATGAAGTCAAGAGCGTTACCACTTCTGCTAATTTACTGTGTCACTCGCTGTGATCCAGATGTACGCAAACACATATGTACGAGTATAGGTATATACGAGGTAGGTAGACAGCTTCTGTGGTCTAGTGGTCGGAGTTCCTAGCTACAGCTCTAGAGGTCCGGGTTAGATTCCCGACGCTACCAAATTTTCTGAGAAGTAGTGGGTCTCGAACGGGGTCCACTCAACCTCGTGAGGATAATTGAGGAGCTACTTGAATGGAAAAGTAGCGGCTCCGGTCTAGAAAACAGAAATTAACGGCCGTGAAGTTTAGTTGCGCTGACCACGTGACACCTTCTATCCGCTAAAGTTGGCTCGGTCGGTATAGTTCGCTTGCGGACTAAAACCACCGAGTTTTTTTTTTAAATATGCATATGTGTATGTCATAAGTTGTGAATCCCAGAAGAGATTGACCGTCGCCGGCAGGAGGATGGCCCGCCGTGCAAGAGTGACATGGTACAGGGAAAACGTCGTCAGGAAAGATCGGACCAGGAACCAGGCGGGACGAGGAAACCAGAAAGGACGGGGAGAGACTGTGGAAATGCCCGGAATGCAGCAATGGCATAAGGGACCGAGGCGTGAGACAGCAGCTACTAGGCACAATGAGAATAAAGAACACAGGCACAAGACGGCAGCTGCGGAATGTACAAGGAAAAATGGTGACTGGACACTTCAACGGAAGAACCGTCTACTCAATTTCTGAGAACCTTCGTGGGGGTAAAGGGCGGTCCACGCGTAAGGCTGACAACCTTACCGCCATCTGTGATACGATTATCTAGAAAATGTGAGGGCCTCGAAGTCTCACAACCCTATACGCCTCCACGGCCTGTTACAGGGACAGCTTTACCTTTTTGCCTTTCTGCAGATACGAGCAGCCACCAAGCAATGGAAAAGCGGGACGAGAACGTAGAACGCTTAACTGAAGTACAGTACAGTAAGCAGAAACTGCCGCACATTTTCAATAGACATTTTCAACCTTAGGTTTCGCCTAAGTTCTCATGGCAGTAAGATGCGTACTAATTAATATGCTGGCCGGTCACGGTAGCCGAGCGGTCTAAGGCATGTACTGTCTTCGCTCGCTTGGAAACCGGGATCGTGGGTTCGAATCCCGCTCAGGGCTTGGATGTTTAGTTTGTGTGTGCGTTTTTCTGTGTTTGTGTACAGGTAGAGGCCTTGCGACGAGCTGATCAGCCGCCCAAGGAGTCCTACCGAATGTGTAAGATCTAGAAAAACCGAAGTAAACGGAGAAGTTCATGGAGGTAGGCCTAGGCCCACTGGGGCTGTAGTGCCAAGGGGGGAAAAAAATTAATATGCTGTAGAATATATCTGTGCAACTACTCAACTGCACGACTGCATGTCTCAGAAGACCGTATTCTTAGAGACTAGGGTTGGGCTAGATGCAAAGGAACTGCGGTTCGATTCCTGGCAAAGTCGAGATATTTGTCTCTTCTCCGTACCGTATCCACCAGGTCTGGGGCTCAACTAGTCACCTACATAATGAATACACTCTGCTGTCTTCATAGGGTAAAGCTGCCGGGCCGTGAAACTGAGCACTCACCCCCTTCGGGTGCCGAGGGTAGGAATACCCCCACTTCTTCATACGTGTTCACAGAGTGTTGCTTAATGAACTAAGCTCAGTGGTATCTTCGCCTTCATCCTCCCACTCAGGGAAAGCAAAAGGAGAACGGGTACATGTGAGTACAGACCTTGTTAAAGACGCAGCGAAATCAGCATATACAAATTCTACTGTCAACGCAACAGTTGTTTCCATATTCCTGCCAGTTTTAATATGTATTTTGTAATCAACAAGTGTGTAACCCCGGTCAAAGTTTGACACTTCTCTGGCCATTATCTCCGTAACCGTTCAACTTTGGACATAGGTGTTTTGGGTTATATCGGCATACTTTAACATAAGGAACACCCTCCCGAAGTTTGGCACATTCCTCCTGGGACACCCTGTATATGCAACAGGAGGAATATACAAAACCATAATTTTGCCTGTGGTTCTATATGGGCGTGAAACTTGGTCTCTGACATTAAGGGAGGAGGATAGACTGCGGGTGTTTGAGAACAGCGTGTTGAGGAGAATATTTGGACCGAAGAGAGTTGAAGTGACAGGAGTTTGGAGAAAACTGCATAATGAGGAGCTTCATAACTTGTACTCTTCTCCAAGTATAATTAGAATGATCAAGACAAGGAGGATGAGATGGGCAGGGCATGTAGGCAGGGGAGACGAGGAATGCGTATAGGATATTGGTGGGAAAGCCAGAAGGAAAGAGACCACTACGAAGACCAAGGCGTAGGTGGGTGGACAATATTAAAATGGATCTTAGAGGGATAGGATTTTATGGTATTGATTGGATTGATCTGGCTCAGGATAGGGACCAGTGGAGGGCTCTTGGGAACACGGTAATGAATCTTTGGGTTCCATAAAATGCTGGGAAATTCTTGAGCAGCTGCAGAATTGGCGGCTCCTCCAGAAGGGCTCAGCTCCATGAGTAAGTAAGTAAGTAATATATTGTAACGTGTTTTGCGTGTCACGCTACAAATAAATTCACGTAGGTCTCAAATTCCGTAGAACCTTTATTGTTTTTCACGCTTACACAATCACACGCTTGACAATTGTTAGCCTACACAATGTCTCGGCGATACTGGACCGTCTTCTGCGGCGGATGTTCCTAGAATCTCTTCTTCGACGGCTGGATAAAGACTAACTGTGCGAATGCATTCAACCCCGCTATATAACCTCGGTCGCTGCTATGCAACGAACCCTTTGTTATAAGCATGGAGACTCCTGTTAGAACTACAATAGAGCGATTGTTGTTTCCTATGCAACGGTCTATTCTAGCGTTTCCATAGAAGGACTCTTCTGGATTCCCGACACGTTACAATATGCAACAGCATGCCAACTATAAAAATAAAAAAAAAGCGCAGTGAAATCAACATACACATACACAAATTCTACCATCAACGCAACAATTATTTATTAACATGTTTTTTTTCCTTGGCACTAGAGACCCAGTGGGCCTAGGTCTACCTCCATGAACTTCTCCGTTCACTTCGGTTTTTCTAGATCTTACACATTCGGTAGGACTCCTTGGGCGGGTGATCAGCTCGTCGCAAGGCCTCTACCTGTACACAAACACAGAAAAACGCACACACAAACTAAACATCCATGCCCTGAGTGGGATTCAAACCCACGATCCCGGTTTCCAAGCGAGAGAAGACAGTACATGCCTTAGACCGCTCGGCTACCGTGATCGGCTTATTAACATATAGTGCTATATATTTTAATATATTTATATATATTTAATATTTTAATATGTTTATTATATATACGCAACAGAATACAAATTCTAAAAGTAAAAAAATAAGATGCAGTGAAATCCCCAAACTGACAGGCGTGTAGATGTAGTTCAGTATCAGCTCGACAGATGGAGTATGAAACCTGCGAGAGCTATTAAAAGTCCTCTGTGTATTTGGAAATTGTGTAAATGGAGTGGGCGTTTCATCAGTACACACAAAGGGGCCAAAGGACAAAAGCAGCAACTACAGGAGTAATTCTGTAATAAGACGCATTATGAATGCTCTTGGAAACAAACACAAATAAAAATAGCAGAAACTTGAAAATTTGTAAACCATCGCTGAAGACACACAGAGCCGCCTGCAATCTGACAGTTTAAATGGCTTCTTCTTTCAGACATTTGCCTCAACCCCTCAGTCATTTAAACAAAGGACTACCACGAATTTCTTGTATTGTTCTGTCCCCACTCGTCTTTAACGTTACTGTATAACAAGATAATACGAATTATGAGGTGTTCTATCTTCTGTGATGTAAAGCCATATAGTCTGTCGAGAGTCAACCGACTTTTCGAGGGAATATTACCTCCAGCTTTAGCGTCGAAGAATAAGCGAAGCAAGAAACCAACATGAGGCACGTAACGTCTGCTTTCAACTGATCACACGATGTTATATCGCAGAAGATGAAACTCTGTAACAACCACCGCCAGACTGCTCCATATGCAGTAAGTTACCCTACCCTACTTCCCAATGTCCTTCCACTTTTCTGTTTGCAAATCGTTACTCTTCCCCGAGAGCTGACGCCAAACTTTGCGATCGTGTTAATACTTATAAACTAAGCAGCCAACTGATACACTTAGGTGACGTCATGCCATGAGTAGCAACTTGAAGGGATAAAGTCCCATGTGTTCCACGAGAGCTTTAGTATGGTGATTTTCTTTCCCATCGTACGTTTAAAATATATATAGTAACTTTCTAACAACGTAGTGATCTACCTCACTGTCTGATGACGACCCACCTTGAAGTGTTTCGTACAATACCTGATTACAGGGAGCAGTCGCTCAGCTAATCAAAAGTTTCCCGCTTCTTACAGAACCCGAATGTTTATTGCCGCATTCGCTAAAGCCCCAATATAGGTTCCTAAATTCTTATACGGACTGTAATACCTCAGAAGTGTTAGTTCGGTAAACCAATACAGTGGAACGACGTTAACAAAGCGAAACCTGTTTCAGGAGGAAATTAAGAGGCGATTGAACTCGGCTAATGCTTGCTACCATTCAGCCAGGACCTTTTGTCTTCTCGTCTGCTGTCCAAAAACATAAAAATTAGAATATACAAAACTATAATTTTGCCTGTGCTTCTGTATGGGTGTGAAACTTGGTCTCTGACATTAAGGGAGGAACATAGACTGTGGGTGTTGGAGAACAGGATATTGAGAATATTTGGACCGAAGAGGGATGAAGTGACAGGAGGTTGGAGAAAATTGCATAATGAGGAGCTTCATAACTTGTACTCTTCTCCAAGTATAATTAAAATGACCAAGTCAAGGAGGATGAGGTAAGCAGGGCATGTAACACGAATTGTGGAGAAGAGGAATGAATATAGGAGGTGGGAACGCCAGAAGGAAAGAGACCACTGGGAAGACCAAGGCGTAGATGGGTGAAAAATATTAAAATGAATCTTAGATAGGATGGGATGGTATGGATTCGATTGATCTGGCTCAGGATAGGGACCAGTGGAGGGCTCTTGTGACCACGGTAATGAACCTTCGGGTTCCATAAAATGCTGGGAAATTCTTGAGAAGCTGCAGATTTGGCTGCTCCTCAAGAAGGACTCAGCTCCATAAGTAAGTAAATAAGTGAACCAATACAGTCCTTCGCTGTTTCCGGTCTCATTCGTCACTACATTTTAGCGTGTGAAACTTCGTCGCTTTCCTTAATGGAATTTGAGAACAGGGTGCTGAGGAGAATATCTGGAGGCCAGAGGAGAATGGAGACAATTACATAATGGAAATCTCCATAATTTTACAGCTGCATACGGAAGATGAGAAATATATAAAAAAGAATCATCCGGAAACCTAAAATTAGAAGACCACTTGATAGAATCTGAACATCAATGGAATAATAATTGAAATACGTTTTAAAGGCCCAAGACAAGGACTAGATTAGGCTGGCCCAGGATAGGTTCTGATGTGGGGCTGCTGTAACGGTGTCGAACCTTTGGTTTCCTTAAAATCTGGACATCTGACCATGTCTCAGTTTCACATAATACGTTCTGCTCTGTGGGGTGAGTTACTGGGCAAGGTAAAGGTGACCTTGTGCTTAATTAATTAAACACCACACCATGAGGAGGCATGGAGGAGTCGAGATATAGGTCCACCAGCTTAACTTTGCCACTACATTGAGTTTAGATGTCACCTTCACGTCCCGCACCTGTTGACTCTCAGGAGGCTGGCTGGGCCCCATAGCCTGCCTGGACGCTAGGGAAAGAGAAAAATCTCTTGACCCTGTCCGAAATAGAACCCCGAATGCTCGTCCATGCAAGCCCTAGTATGTCACCATACCGACTGAAATATCGCAGCTCCTGTTAATCTTCAGGCTCCAGCAAAATTAACTTCGGTTTGTAAAGGCGCGATGTTGAAAGTATAGGGGTCTAGCTGTGGGCCCTGTTCTGTGTATCTTCCCCTTGACGGTGTTTACAATTGTTAAGTCCTCTTCATGTCCTTCCGAAACCTACCCCAGATGAAAATGTCAAACGTGATTATTGGACTGAAGTCACGTTACTACGATCAGAGTTCTGCCCTCCAAATCGTACGTTTCATAGTTTCACACAACGACTTCCCTCTTCTACTTGTTGTATAGAACTTCCCGTTTCTTAACCGTCTCCCCCTCCCGTCTTCCATTTCAACTCAAACTACTCTCCATCCGACAAGAGTCCCGCATGAATCCTGAGCCAGTGTTCTTTCCTCACTCTGAAACACTTCTTCTCCGCCGGATTCTCCATCCTGCTTCTCAGTTCTCGCTCATACCACACGGGTTTCTGTCTCTCTCTACTGCCACAGAGGATCTGCAGGAAAGAAGCTTTGCCTTGTTCCGCCTGTCATACCTGAATCAAGAGCCGGCGAGGCCGTTGAAAGTTCAAACCTGTATCAGTTGTTAGTGACTTCAAAATGGTCTACCCTTAAAGAGGTTGAACATGAGAATTAGACCCCAAGGAGCATACAGTACACTCACAAGTACTGCTAAGTACATATAGTATAACTTGACGGTACTGAAGCTGTCGCCATACTTGTCTTCGTCTTTGCATTACAACATAACGAGCGAGAATGCTGGTATCGTCTGCATGACTTGAGTAGGCAACTTAAAGGAAATGAAGTCCTTTGTGTGTGTGTGTGTGTGTGTGTGTTTGTGCGTGTATACGCATGTGTGTGCCCGCGCGAGGGGGTCGGCGTTGGGGAGGGTGTGTGTAAGGAAACCTCCGGTTTGGTTCCCCCCATATGTTGAAATGATGTAACAGTCCATGTCACTGTGATGATGAGAATCTTAAAGATGATTTTCACGCAATTTAGTACATGAAAGATCCGCGCATGACGCATGCTCAGATTGAGGTTGGGGTCGTGTGAGAATTTTAGATAAGGAGCCTATATTAACCGCAAATATGGTGAATAAATAGTCGTGAACAGACGATAAGGGGTGGTTCTCCAGCTGCAGATGGAAGGCAGAGTGTAAAGGTAACAACATCTCATCTTAAAGCCTAATATACAAGGAACCGACCCGAAATAGATCCCGTCTCAATGGGGCGCGCTATTTTTTGTGTTCATTGGCATGCTTGTCTTTTAAGGGTAATGAGAATGCGAGGGACCGAACACCTCTGTAACTGGGACTTACTGAAAACTGGGCGATACAGATCACTAATACTAGCACCCGTCTGCAAACAGATGAATAAAACTGGCTAATACTTTACCTGTTTCTGAACTGGACAATAAATCTCGCCAATAGCTGTATATGTCTTTAAACAAAGGCGAAACTCACTAATAATTTTACCCATTTGTAAATTGGGCGATAGAACTCAGTAAAAATTGTTATCTGTTTGTAGATTCGGCGTTTAAACCCACCAATAACTGTACCTGTTTGTAAACACAGGAACAAACTTCAGTAATAACTGTACATATTTGTAAACTGGGCTATAGAAATCACTAATAGTTCTATCTATTTTCTTTATAAACGAGGCGATGGCAGTGAGTAATAATTTTCGACGAACCTCACTCTTGTGAACCTTATAGAAATTTCTACTTGTATCTAATATTCTTCTCTCAGCAGTATCTCCGTACTGGGGATCTTCAGTGTGGATTTGGACATAGCAGCTGCTAACATATTCTGCAATTGTCAGATACTGGAGTACGTGCAGAGTACAGTGATAAGACAGTAGATTAGATTTTCAGAAGAGTAAACATAGTTGATGCTGCTGCATGCCAGTAAGGAGGCTGGTCTAGGCCAGTGCTTCCCCATCGTTATCTCTTGACTCCCCCCCCCTTCTCATTTTCAGCAAACATTCATGACCCCTCACCCTTGTTTTTGCTTTAACGCTGTTTCTGTCCTCTACTCAACACTATACTACAAGCCGGTAGGCCGCGGTTTCACGTCCAGATGAGGTCATTGGATTTTTTTTCAATTTACCTAATCCTTGCAGCCGCACTATGGCCCTGGGATCGACTCAGCCTCTAACAGAAATAGATACCAGGAATATTCTTGGAATATTCTTGGGGGTAAAGGGCGGCCGGCGTGTAGGGCTGACGACCTCACCGCCATCTGTGGGCCTATTGTCTAGAAAATGTGGGAGCCTCAACATCTCACAACCGTATGGGGCTCCACGGCCTGTTACAGGAATACCTTACTTTACTTACTCAACACTTCTTGTGACGTTGTATTTGAGGTTCTGACAGCGTAGTTGGTCGAGACACTATATGCTACAAGCCGGAAGGTCGTGGGTTCGATTCCCAATGAGGTCATTTTTTTTTCAATTGACATAATCCTTCCGGCCTCACTACGGCCCTGGTGTCGACTCAGCCTCTAACGGAAATGAGCACCAGGAATTTTCTTGGGGTAAAAGGCGGCCGGCGCGTAAGGCTGACATCTCACCATCATCTGTGAGTCGAATGTCTAGGAAAAAGTGGGAGCCTGGATGTCTCACAATCCTATGGGGCCTCCACAGCCTGTTACAGGATTAGCTTTACTTTTACTTTCTTTTTCTGACAGCGGTGGCTAAGAAAAGTCCTGTCTCCTGTGACATAATTCCTTATCGTCCGGTACAAGTCAGACAGTTGACTTTCACTGGAGCACACGACGTTACTCGTATATCCCAGAGGACAGAACCCTTCATTCTTTGCGGCATTATGAAATTGTGTGCATTTTTACAACCACCGTGCTATCACTGTATGCTTGTTGCGCGCCATGTTTCGGTCCTGGTACAACTGTACATCCGTGTATATGATCGAGGCAATTCTTAGTAGAATTAAAATCGTTGCAGTTGTGATTTAAAATTAATCAGAATTATAGTAAAATCAAAATTAAGACGAAAAATAGTATTAAGAATGCCGTCTTCTGGGATGTGGCGCCACATCCCAGAAGACGGCATCCTTCATAGTCACCGCCGTGGAAACCTCAAATCTTAAAAATAATAATGATACCTTCGTCTTTTCTCCATATCGCTAGGACATTTCAGTAATGCACTGTCTTTGTCCTGGTTTGATTTTCTGTTGTAGTTTGGTGTCAGAAATCTATGATACAATTATTAGTGTGAGTAGTGAAGACTGATATCAAGAAATGCGTTTTATCGCCATTGAAAGGGTGTGGCACCGCGACATCCGGATCAGATTCCTGTGGTTTCTACGCCACGTTGCTCGCCTTGAGGAACACGAAATGATACATAACAGGAACCGCCATGTTCTGCTCGCCCTAGGAATGTTTGCCTCTCTTCTTGTTCATTCCTGCTTTTGGTTTGACATCTCCTTCTGAAGAGCTGGGCCTCTTCTCGTGCGTGCCGGAGGGAGGTGCCTCTGTCTGTTTCGGTTGCTGACCTGTGGGTGTGCCATCAGCGTCTTCATGTTCAGTGAACTGTCTTTTCTATGTCCGTGCTGAATTCAGAAGTGTTCTGCGTGCCAGTTTGAGTGTAGGTCTTCGGCATCCATTTGTTGGCAGACGGCTCTTCTCGTTCCTTCTGCCGCTTGCATGATCCTCAGCGAGTCCGCAACATCTCCGTCCCGGTTCTGTCAGGTGCAGCTGAACTGACCAAGTCGGACAAACAAACGTTTCTTAACGCCCTTCAAGCGGGTTGAGGACTTCATGCCACCTGCTCTTGCTCGACTAAGACAATGTGCTCCTGTAGGAATCATTCTGCACTGGCACTGGCTGTTGGTGGCTCACTCCCTCGTCCCGTAGAGTCTTGGTATCAAGCCCAGGTTGTGCCCTTGATCAGATTTTGATGTACAGCCAGACATTTGCGTTTTGTAATTTGTATCTGTTGAAGTGGAGGGCGGTTGGACAAAACTGCATAATGAGGAGCTTTATAACTTGCACTGCTCTCCAGGTATAATTAGAATGATCAGGTCAAGGAGGACGACGTGAGCGGGGCATGTAGCACGAATGAGGAGAAGAGGAATGCATTTAGAATACTGGTGGGAAAGCCACAAGGAATTAAACCACTGGGAAGACCAAGACGTAGGTGGGTGGACAGTATTAAAATGGATCTTAGAGAGATAGGATGAGATGGTATGGATTGGATTGATCTGGCTCAGGATAGGGACCAGTGGATGAACATGCTACTGAACCTTCGGGTTATGTAGAAAGGTGCAAAGTGCGTTGCATTTACAGCGAGGATCAGCACTTATTTGTTCTGATCTTGAATTCAATCCCCATAATGATGGAAAGTCTGTTCCCTTGCTCCAACGGTGCACACATACACACACAGACAGACAGACGTTATGCGCCTTCTTATCGCTGTTCCCTTTTCGTCTATAATGTAATCATTAATTTATTCTGCGTGTTACGTAACGACGCTGCTGGAAGTGGTCGCAGCCTGATCGATGTACTATTCTGGAATTTTCCTAGAGGGACTGAGGAAAACTATATCGAACCTCGGCCAGAACAGTTGATATATTCGAAAAGAAGACGTCCCGAACACAAGTCTAGAGCGCTACCATTACACCAGTTGACCTGTATATTAGTCTCAGCATCGGAGTTCAAGTACCTCTAGGGTGAAGAATTTTCTCTTCTCCACGTCGTCCAGAGCGGCTCTGGATACCGGGGTCTCTTTCCCGGGAGTAGAGCGGCCGAGACGTGAAGCTGGCCACTCACCTCCAACTAGTGCCCAGGTCAAGAAAATGCGGATCTATACATCCACTGCCCCATACGCCTTCAAGGAGTAGTGCTTATTAAGTTAAGCCCAGGAACGAATTTACCTTCACTTTACCTGTTATAACGTGCAGAGCCCAATGCTATTTCATGCCTGTGACGTAGGCTCTCAGAATATAAGCATATAATATTTTATTCGGAAAATCCAGACGGAAGAGGATACTTAGGAAAAATATACATACTCATAGGTGGCAGGAAAGTATTAAAATGGATCTTTAAGGAAAGGAGTGTCATGATGTGAACTGGATTCATCTGACTGGGGATATGTAATAGTAGTGAGCTTTTGTAGCCCCGTAATGAACATTTGGGTCCCTTCGTAGAGACATTACTTTAGTAGCTAAGCGACTTTGCCTTCTTGAAGACGCTACTCTGTGGAGTTATGCAGTTTGTTATTAGTTGGCCATGTAGTCAAGTCAGCCCCTCAGTTAGTTTTCTAGCCGTCTTCTGACTACCGAATTCAGCCACATTCATAAAAGTAATATTGTTTTTTGAAATTAAGATAATGTATTAGGACTGCAGTATTTTTAGATGATACACCATTATTTTAGCAGATATGTACCAACTCTGCCTCTGTCTAGTGGTCAGATTTCCTCGCTACAGATCCAGAGGTCCTGTGTTAGATTCCCGGCTCTACCAGATTTTCCTAGAAGTAGTGGGTCTGGAACGGGGTCCACTCAGCCTCGTGAGGATAATTGGGGAGCTATTTCAAGGAACTAGCCGCTCCGGTCTAGAAAACCGAAATAACGGCCGCGGGGATTCGTTGCGCTGACCACGCGACACCCTCTATCCGCTAAAGTTGACACTAACTTCGCCGACAAGCGGCGGTCTCTTGGTCGGTATAGTTCGCTTGCCGACTGAAGTCAGGGAGTTTGGTTGTTTGTAGGTACCAACTCTTCTGGCTTGAAGATGGAAGCAGCAGAAAGATCGGCAAGTATCTACCAACGGCACTGCGTCATATTCCAAAATACCACAGTGTCAGTGTCCATCGCCGAGACAACTTCATATGAAGTCAAGTTCTGCAATAAAACGGAAAGAGGAGAGCTCATTGTGCAGACATCCTTGTAACGTAATGATGCCATTAACCTTACTGATGGATAATAAATTGTGTCATTTAACAACTTACAAGTACGGCGTCCCTTGCGATCATATATGTAACTAAAGATAAAAAGATGAAAGCGTTCTTGTTTGTTGATTACAAGATACTTCTCCCATACATACAATTAGCTGTCTAACACTATGAAAAGATGTTAATGGACGTTAACTTCTATCGTTCCTTTGTCAATGTCCTTTTCCTTCTTATTGTACATTCTCTTTGTAATGTTTTCTTCCCTCGGGCTGGCCGCGGAGCCTTGTGAGTCTATTGCAGCGGTCAGCTCCACCTGTGGAAGGTCGTTCATTGCCCGCCCTGCTCTTTGCTTGCTTTTACAGCGGAGGAGGAATGGAGTGGAATTCGACACGGTGGAAGCTCACCGACCAGAGACCTGAGTCGCCGGCCGCCAGTCGCGTTCAACAACCCACAAACACACGTTCGCTGCAACACCAGCTGCATCCACGTAAACACAGAAGCCAGTCAAACGTACACGCGAAGAGTTGGTTCTGCGGTCCTCACGGGAGTGGCTGTGAACAGCATTGTCGTCTGGGACATGACGTCATATAGTCCGGAAAAATTTCAGTCGTTTCGGAAGAACGTACTTCCTCAATCTTCAGGGTCGAAGAGTAAGTCCAGAAAGTAAGCAAGCAAAGAAAGCACTGTTTGCATATTCGGCTTAGACTTCGATCCTGAAAATAGTGTCAGCACGTTCCTCCGAAACGTCTAAAAACTTCCACCACAGTACACAACGTCGCATGCCTTAAAAACGACTCTTCTTAATCAGTTCTGATTAATCCCTTGGTTCGGATGTGCTCTTCGGTTTGCTTGTTAAAAGTCAGCGCATGAAGCTGTCCCCGTGCTTAACTAAGTAAGCACTACGCCATGAAGGCGAATGGGTGAGTGGATGCATAGACCCACGTTTTCTTGACCTCGGCACTAATTGGAAGTGAGTTGTCAGCCTCACGCCCCGGCCGTTTTACTCCCACGGAAAGAGCCCTCGGTCCCCCATTGTATACGAGGTTGGGTGGGCCCGAGAGCCGGTCTAGACAACACGAAGGAGTGAAAGTTCTTGCCTCCACCAGGACTCGAACTCCAACCCCTACGTCGTCCAGCCCTTAGCCAGTCGCTATACCGCCTGCGCTCTCCCTGCTCTTAAAAGCAGTGCATATTAGGCCTGTAATGTGTAGCCGCCCAGAACACCCATTATCAAAATATGCCGTTCTCCTTCGAATATTTCTGCACATTCGTAAACCTTTCCCCAACTCCTACAATTGTCACCATATTGAAATGTAATTCTTTCGCGAGTGCCACCAGTTTGCACGGCCTCTGACCACAAGAATCGCACTTCCCGCCGTGTTAGATATTACAGTGTTATCACTATTCGACTGAGTCACCGTGACAAGTTAGTACCTAAGAGCTACTTTAGAAATTCTCAGTATTCATGGAATCCATTACCGTGTTCACAAGTACCTGCAACTGATCCCGATCCCGAGTCAGTTGAAACCAATCCACATTTTAATATTGTAACGTATTGGGTGTATAACGCGACAAATAACTTCACGCCGTATTTGATATAGCGAATTTTATTTCATATTCGCACTTAATCACCCAAATTACAGATTCACAATTACTGCTATCTGCAGTATCACAAATACTACACTCCAGATGCCAGAATGCAACTGACTGGTTGCTGGCTAACTCAGAACTCTCTCGGAACTAACTCGTAGGTAGCTGCCTTGAGAACTGTTGATAACACACTCGCTCGTAGGCTTGCTCGGAACTAACTGTGAATAGCCTTCGCTGCTCCTTATGTAGCCTCGTTCCGGACCATTGTCGTCTGGTGCCGTGTTGCTAGCAACGCTGTCCGGAGTTGTTGACAGCTGCCTAGCAACCGCGATATCCCTTGGTGACGTCACCGCTGTTGACTCGCATTGCATAGCTACCAGGTTGCGGGGACTCGGCTAACTTCGGCTCCGCTCGGCACGTCACCGCGGGGAGAGTGGCGGGGTGTTGACTCGCCTATTACGCTAGCGCTACGTTACCGCCACGTGCCGCTGGGGAGGTAGGGGTCCTCCGTTGCGCAACATGTCACAATATTATGCTTCCATGTAGGCCTAGGACTTCGTAGCGGTATCTCTCTTCCAGGGTTTCCCGTCAGAACGTTGTATACTCTTCTCCTCTTCTGTATGTCTGCAACATGCTCTGCCCATCACACCCCACATTAATTACACATTACAGATAATGCCCACGCCACAAATGGAATGCTGAACGAATAAATTAAACAACGAGAAATAGTCTCAAGCAAATGGACGACAATCACAGTGAAAAACATTAAGATGTTAATTACTTTTAATTCAAGGTTAATTTATTTAATTAGGAAATATCGCGTTCACACGTAATTTTGCCATACAGACAAATTCCGTGGCCTGTAGTCCTCAAACGAACTATACCGACAGAGCGACTGCCGCTTGTCGGATAAATTAGTGCCAATTTGCGAATAGAGTGTCACGTGGTCAGTGCAACGGATCCCCATGGCCGTTAATCAAGGTTTTTCTAGACCGGAGCCGCTATTTCCTTGAAATAGCTCCTCAGTTATCCTTACGAGTCTGAGCGGACCCTGTTCCAGACTCACTACTTCTCAGAAAATCTGGTAGCGCTGGGAATCGAACCCGGACCTCAGGATTTGTAGCCAGGAACTTTGACCACTAGACCACAGAGGCGGTCAATTTTGACATACAGTGCCACAATTTTAGCAACATAGACAACACGGCCGAAACATATAGAGAGGAACAAAAGTGCCGGATAATAATTTGCGTTTAAGACGGAAATATATATGTACAAAAGATCCCTGTCGGTTTGATCACTCTGACAAGACTTGACGAGTGCAAGTTTTGACGTACCTCTTCGTGCAGTTATCTTCAGTTTCCTGCTATTTTATCCCTCTTAGATTCAAATATTTTCCTCGGTTCCCTGTACAACTCAAACACCCTCAGGATAATAAAACCCATCCAAGAGGAAATGAGTTCTTTTGTTTTATTCACTTTCTCTCATAACTTACTTGCTCCCATCTATCTCCCGAGCAGGTTAGAGTAGAGGTAACGCTCTAGACTTGCATTAGGGAGGTTCTCCATTCTAAACTTGGCCGAACACCTGCTATCCTCACTGACGGTTTTCCTCAGTCTCCTAGAGAAGCGCTGGGATGTTACCTTTGTTAAGTCATGTATGATTGCTTACAAATTATTTCAGTGCCATTATTGGTCTAGCATTTGACGGTATGCAGACCTAATCCAGTTACAGGCAGCGGCTTGTTATGCCCCACCTACTACGGTAACAAGTTAGTTAGTGACGTAGACGGTTACGTCTCATTAGAAAGTTGTGAGATTGCATTTTCAGCATAAAGTGTGATTCCGTGACCTATAATTTTCAAACCGGAAACAACAAAATAAAACTGCCTACGGAAGTTGTTTAGCATTCTGCAGTATTGATTCTATAAGTCACAAAACTTTCTGAGTTACACTTTCATATTCCGTAAGCAGTTTTATTTTATTGCAGGCAACGGAAACCGCGACAATAATTTAGAATCATTCTGTGCTTTCAGGTATTCATGCGCCTATGAGAAATTCAGTTATACTTACACAGGACTTCTGTTCCATAAGGTTACCTAAGCAAGGTATGGCGTACTCTGGTTCCTAAAGTAAATGGACTTTACATTGTGGTATTGGATACATGCTCCTTCCCCCAAACCTTCACCTAAGTACTGCATTACGGTACAGATCCCGTACTCCTGTCTAAAATAATAATCCCTTTTTTCATACGTTTCGGTGTATTCATATTTGTACATTAATCGACATCTGCTGCTTTCTGTTCAGTTCTGTGTGTCGATTTACCGCTCCTCTCTCTTAGAGAGATAAGCCGTAGGCCTGTTTAGTGATCGACATTTTTCTGTCAGTTCTAAATTCAGCCTTTCTCTTACGGGCGTTGTTTTTTCCATTAAATACTAGAAATTGTATAGCTCTCTCACTGCGGCCGGTTTGTTTTAATAGACAGTTCTTTTGAACTTAAACCGACGTGCTACTGGCAGCTTATGTATAAATGTTATTAATTTCTTCTTGAAATCGTCAGACGAGCTTATCCGTGTGTGGTGCAGGAGTGATTTTGAGGGACTCCTCACGGTTTACAAAGAATATGCAGGGTTGTCTCAGCCGGTCACGGTAGCCGAGCGGTCTAAGGCGTGCACTGTCTTCGCTCGCTCGGAAGCCGAGATCGTGGGTTCGAATCCCACTCAGGGCATGGATGTTTGTGTGCGTTTTTCTGTGTTTGTGTACAGGTAGAGGCCTTGCGACGAGCTGATCACCCACCCAAGGAGTCCTACCGAATGTATAAGATCTAGAAAAACCAAAGTGAACGGAGAAGTTCATGGAGGTATACCTAGGCCCACTGGGGCTGTAGTGCCAAGGAAAATAAAATGCAGGGTTGTCTCAGCCATGCTCTCATCAGCAGAACATCAGTAATTGAACCTGTTCTGTGCTGCCACCTACATGCTCACGAGGACATACGTCACGTTTAAGGAATTGAATTCATGTATGAACTGTGGGACGGTTCCTTCTCGTCCACCTTCTTATGCAGCAGATTTGTAAAAGAAGGAGCTACGCAATTTGTTCTAGAAAATGTTTTGAATTTGTTGTGTAGGAAATGCTCTGAAATGGAGATTCCGCCACTCCTCACTGTTTGGAGATGACCACAAGACGAAGATGATTTTTTATTTTGCTAGTGGGGGTGGGACTAAATCCCGTGCACTGCGGCCACTTCTGGCCTATTGTACCATCCCCAGATGATAGGTGAGGGTGATTGTGGAGCAATTGGTGGAATGAAGATTGGCAGGGGAAACCGAAGTACTCGGAGAAAACCTGCCCCAGCGCCACTTTGTCCACCACAAATCCCACTTGACCCGACCTGGGATCGAACCCGGGACGCCGCGGTTGGAAGCCAGCGACTAACCGCTTGAGCTGTGACACGGCATACGAAGAAGATACACAGATATGAATGAAGAAGGAATCAGTAGAGGAATGCAGACCTTTGGGTCTTAATATTGGCTGAAAGGAGACGGACTGCGGTAAGGCGTTGGACGTTTGACTTCGAAGGAGAAGTCGCTTAAAAAATATACTTATTTAAATAGTTAGAAATTAGAATATGTAATTTTGGAACACGAAATATTTTTGTTATTCACAAATGATGGAAAATATATTTAGCTCGACATGTAGCATGCATGGTATAGAATCTGTGTGTAAATTTAATACTTTAACAGTATCTAGAGTATTTTGATGTTCATAACACTTTCTGGCCGCCTCTGTGGTCTAGTAGTCAGAGTTCCTGGCTACAGATCCAGAGGTCTGGGTTCCATTCCCGGCGTTACCAGATTTTCTGAGAAGTAGTGGGTCTGGAACGGGTTCCATACAGCCTCGTGAGGATAACTGAGGAGCTACTTGATGGAAATTGAGGCTCCGGTCTAGAAAACCTAAATTAACGGCCGTGGGGATCCGGGATCCATTGTGCTGACCACGCGACACCCTCTATCCGCTAAAGTTGGCACGAACTTCGCTGACAAGCGGCGGTCGCTCTGTCGGTATAGTTCGCTTGCGGACTAAAACCATGGAGTTTGTTTTCTGTTTTGTTTTTATTGTGATTTTGTCTCCAAAAAGTTGTGTCTTTATGAAGATTCTGCACCCAAGTAAAAGACTCGTAAAACTGCAATGGTTTGAAATAACACGAAACAGCTGTGTGTACACAGTAGCCGTACCACGCATGCGTGATTTGTTGACCGTTACTCGTGCGCACGCGCTGTGGCGGCCCGCCAGTGCCATGAGGTTGCTCACCCCTCCTTATATAAGCTATACAGCGTCGAGTGGCAGGACGATTGATAAAGTGGAAAGAATTGGAAAGGAAGCGGTTGTGGTCTAATCGAGGTATGATCCCAGCCTTCCAGGAAGGATTCAAGTAAACAACGGAACCCTCAGGATTGCCGGAATCCTGACCGAGATTCGAGGCAAGACCTTCCGAATACAAGTGTAGTGTATTACCGCTACGCCAACGCTCTGGGCAGCACTTATGAGAAGCTGAGGGTTGCATACAGAAATCTGAAATTGTAACATCTTTAGTGGTAGAACTTTAGTCGTAAAGATATATGTTATGAAGGTGTAAGATGGATTCAGCTGGCTTAGAATAGCTTCAGTTGGATAGCTGTTGTGACCAAAGTCATGATCCTGCGATTTCATAATCAGGCCTTCATCACAAGTTTATAAACAGCGAAACGTTTCTCAGTTATAATCTGTAAAGCTCTCTCTGTTTGTGGCTGTTTCGGTAACTCTGTGCGTGACTGTCTCCATCACGCGCGTTGCATGCCGGCTCTAGACACAGCTGCCA
This sequence comes from Cryptotermes secundus, assembly GCF_002891405.2. Classification (NCBI taxonomy): domain Eukaryota; kingdom Metazoa; phylum Arthropoda; class Insecta; order Blattodea; family Kalotermitidae; genus Cryptotermes; species Cryptotermes secundus. Next base: position 703,975 of record NW_019736395.1, read on the forward strand.
GTAAGGAAAAACGAACTATTCATACGGGGCTACACAACATATTCTGCCTCATATTAAATAAGTTTCAAATAATGGGATCCATTCTCCTGCCTTGAAATGTGGTTAGATTATCCAATGCAACTTGTACCCTGGTCGGGCTGCCTACATGCGAAGTGACATCCTTCCTAGAGTCCGTATTTCTAGATCTGGCCGTTCTCAGCAGAATACGCAGTGGATTTGGTCGAGTCCACTAACTGACATAACGATTCTAGGGTGTGTATGTGTTTCACGAGACCCATAGTTAAAGAGCTTCACTGTCCTCCCCAACTGCAATGTAGCTGAAGCCACTGTCCCGCTTCTTGTTGCCCTACCTCTCACGCACAGCCCAGAGGCCAGGTCTAAATACACTGCCCGTGTCATGTAGGAGAATTTCTGATTATATTAGATAAGTATACGCTTTCTCAGGCATCCACCCCTATCCTAATCACTACAGTGACTGAGCTATCCGGGTTATTAGCAAGGCTATCTATCAGAATTTATTATTGCATCCAGACAAAATCTGTTCCTCCCCCACGCTACATCACCAATGGATAGCTGGGGTAAAGCGGACGGGGAGTGAACCTAACAACTCGCCTCTCTCTGCTCCTCTGCATGTCATCATAGACTGAAGCTTAATCAGTACCGTCCTGTCGGAATATCAGTTTCTGCTTACATATTTCATGAACTTTAAATTCAGTGTAAAAATTAACAGGATACGGCTTGCTGTGCTCTTTTCTTGCTTGCATTCGTGGTCGATCCTGAGGATGGAGGCAGTACGTGCCTCCGAAACGTCGGCAAACTTTTACCACACTACACCGCGTCACATCTCAGATGATGTTACTGTTTATAGTCACCGCTGTGATAACCTCAAATCCAACAACAAGCAGACCCTTTAATCTCTGAAGTTCGCTGTGGGAAGGCAGTACTCAAGTGTTCTCATTTATCGATAAATTCAGGGTGTGAAAAGGAAAGGATGTGACGTCACACATTTTGCATTGTTTAGGACCTACCCTCGTGGTGCCTTATTGTGACGAAGTGTTACGAATACCGAAATAATTCTCTTTGTGCTTTAAAGCTGACGACGAAGGAGCGATAGGCATAGATCGTTTTATGCATTGTGCTGTAGGCCTGTATGATCTAGAAACCACAGTACATACAGAATGGAATAAAACGGGGGTGGGGAATAATAATTATATACAGTACGTGAATGTTCTGTAAGCAGTAAACTGTTCCTTAACAAGAAAGAAAGAAAGAAAGAGACTTAGGTTCTTGAACGGCGCTGATACCAATTACAGAAACTGTTAATTCTTTAATGAAGAAATACCGCGGTACTCGTTGCAAGTAATGGAAAGAGCCGCGATCGTGGCCTATTATGAAGAATCCGTCATCTGCCTGACCGAGTTTGGAACTGCGTTACTGCTGAGCTTATCCACTGGCATAGTAGTGGTATCAAAGTTGGCAACACTGTCTAATTTTCCACTGGCTGTTTTCTCGTTTCATAAAGTCGATATCGATTATTACGAATTTGTTAAAATTGAGGCGAGGTTCAGCCCCCTGAGCTCAAAACTGAAAAAAAAAAATAAAAACATTGCACTGAACTTAGAGCCAGATATAACTTTGGCATAGTTTCCGAAGTTAACATGAAACACGGAGCATAAAGCCAGTCGAAATGAAATTGCTGGGGGTAGCAGATGTTAAGAGCGGAATATTGAAGGGGCTGTGGCTTGTGATTATAATGCATCAAGCAGGGGTGGCTAAGACAATTTTTCTCTCTATAGGTAAAGAACACGTAGATTGAGAAGTAGGGAATGATTTACGAGAGCTGTATGCCAAAAGATGAAAGCAGTAAGTAAATAACAGAGAAGAATGAGTAATTATAGCAATGGAGACTACGGTCCTTAGATGACCCTAGAGTAAATTATCCACTAAGTAAGTAATTCGCTTAGTGGGCGGTGGAGTCCAACTGGGTCCACTCGGCACGGCGGCCACTGATTGGCCTATTGTAGCCCTTTCAGGTGATTATGATGATGGAGAATTTGGTGGAATGAAGATTGGTAGGGGAAACCGAAGTACTCGGAGAAAACCCGCCCCAGCGCCACTTTGTCCACAACAAATCCCACTTGATCAGACCTGGGATCGAACCCGGGCACCGCGGTGGGAAGCCAGCGACTAACCGCTTGAGCTATGGCGCGACCTAAGTAAGTAAGTAAATAGGAATGTTTAATTTATTAAACTGATCAGGTAATTTTATACAGAGGTCCGTTAAATGTATCAAATTTAAAACATTTTTAACTGATGCAACAAAGCAGAATTACATTAATCAAACAATTAAGAGCACATTAATTTAAGGGGTTCTATCACTATGATTGAGGCGGCCAGGGCGTGAACCTAGCAGCTCATCGCCATCAAGTGTCGAGGCTAAGAACGCTTGTACCTATATGTCCATCCCCAATACACGCTTCGTTAGACAGGGGGACATATTGACCTGTCTGCAGCTCCGAATGGTGCCATTCTCTTCGGAATCTGTCACCATCTCGAACATAGTAGCCGTGATAGCTCGGTAGACACACCGACTAAGCTGCACGCTCTACAACTTGGAAATCTGTGTTCGATTCCCAGCAGAGAGAAATATTTCTCTTATTCACAGCTCCGAGACCAGCTATGGTTCCCAGCCGTCCTCCTATGCGGAGGGAACAAGGTTTCTTCCGTCGGAGCTAAAGTGACAGAGGCGTGAAGCTGACCATTCACCTTCATCGAGTATCGAGATTAAGAATGGTGGAACTATACCTCTACTCCCTACTCGTCTTCATGGCTTGGTGCTTAATCAAACACAGAAACAACATCTACATTTACCATCCCCTGTCTAAGAACCTAGAGTTTTGCCGAGTCGTCTCTCTGAGTAAAGATAAAAGGTAAAGTTAGAGTGCTTAATTAATTTGTCGCCGCGGGGCGTGGAGGTATAGATCCACCATTCTTGACCTAGGCACTAGGTTCAGGTGAGTGGTCAGTCTCGCCCCCCGTCGCTTTACCGCCGAGGAAAGAGCCCCCGGTACCCATTGGATGGGAGGAAGGGTTGGCTACAGAGCAGGTCTGGGCTCTGTGCAGAAGAGAAAAATCTGCTGTCCGTGCCTGTAATCGAACCCACATTCCTCTGCAGTCTAGCCAATATTCCGTCGCTATATCAACTGGATTATATCAGCTTTTTTTTTTTGTTGTTGTAACGGTGAGAAAATTATTCAGTCTAAGGGAAGCGAATAAATTCAGGGTGGTTGAGAACAGGGTGCTGAGGAGGATATTGGCGTATGGAGAGGGGAAGTTCGCCCTTCGCCAGATGTTACAGCAATCGGACCTGGGGAGATGAGATGGCCAAGGCATTAAACATATTTGCGGGAAATGAAAAAATTAATTTTTTTTTTTCGAAAAAACCAGAACAATTTAAGTACATATCCGAAACACTATAGAGGATACTATCAAAGTAGATCTGAAATAAAACAAGTGCTTCGGTGTGGACTAGATTGAAATATGAACTTGAAGCTCTCACATTGGTGACTATGAAAGAATATTGTATTGTGAGATGTGACGCCGTGTAGCCTGGTATAATTTCACCCACGTTTCGAAAGAATATACTGCATACATCTTCAGGGTATAATACGTGCTAAGCAAGCACCGAGCAAGAAGCAAGGAAATAGACGCTACTCAGAATAGAGTTTAGTGGCGGTATAAGGACAAAGCGTCGATGAAAACCTTCTCTGGGTTCTACAAAATGCTGGTAATTTCTTGGCCAGCTGAGCCACCGTCATCTCCATAATAAGCCTTGCATTTCTATACACAAGAACCAGAAAGCAATTAAACAGACAGGTGACATACGCACTGTGTGTTGTGTACCACTGTGGGTTCTTGCCCAAGCCCGTGTAGACAAAGTGAGATTGTTGACTCTCTCTCTCTCTCTCTCCCTCTCTCCAGTTAGCAGCACATACTTTCTGCACACCGCCTCCTGTTATAACCTCCCCCCGCCCAGGCGCTCGGCAACCCAACGTTGGACCGGAGTGGAATAAAAACCACTCTGTCTGCTAATCCTACTTTATTCTCTCTTACTGACAATATAATTTCAAACGGACTGAACATGCCACATATCTCAGCAGTAAACCCGACTTTTATTGGGTTTGATTCCTACCCAAAGCACCGCCTCTTGTAATGAAGTTCCCTCTCGTATTCTTCAGTTCTGCTTTACAAAGTCGGGGTAGTACAGGCCGCGTTCATAGGCGTGGCCTCTGGGTTCGAGAAAGGCAGCTGAACTGTTGAAGGAAGGGAAGATGACGCATTTGTACCTCAGGACCTGGCTAACTTACACACTCGGTCACTTCCTTCGCACGTTCTGTTGAGTACAGCCAGGCTTAGAGATACGAACACTGCCTTCCAGTAGTTATGACCATTTTCTCTCCAAATCTACTCAAATTGTTGTCGGCAATAGGATAAAAATTAAATCTCATCCTGTAGTTCATACAGTGCCCTTAACAACCTCATAATTTCTATGTGTGTTAATAATAGAAATTTGTGGCAGTTTAATATAATGACAGATACGCTGAAGAGTTCTAGATTCTGGGATATGACGCCTTGTAGTTTGGTAGAATTTTTACAGACGTTTCGAAGGAACATAACTGTTTCCAGCTTCAAGGTTGGTAGTTGTTTGTTTGGCTTTTCTTCGACCCAGAAGGTAGTACTTACCGTCGAAACTTCTGTGAACATCTACCACATTACATGACGTCACATACCAGAAGCTGATACTCTTCGCAGCCAGAGCTGTGAGTGCTCTGCAGCCCGAGAGATGGGTCACAGCACAGTTCACAGAGGCTCTGCTGTCCATAAACTCATTTAACATTTCATTGTCCTCTATGACAGTGAAATTCTTTGTGAGATCGTGATCAATCTGCTTTCAGTCTGCGTACTTTTATACGAATCCGTAAGACGTGGAGTTACCTGCTCACAGCAATCTAAGGCGCGCATTTCGAAACATCTGACTCAACTTCTCATAAAACAAACAAAAATACTCCGTGACCTGTAGTCCCCAAGCGAACTATACCGACCGAGCAACCGCCGCTTGTCGGTGAAGTTAGTACCAACTTTAGCGGATAGAGAGTGTCACGATGTGAGCGCAACGGATCACTAACGGGCAGCAATGACGGACATTCTGTCTGAGAACAGCAAAAAGAATACCCAAAGTCAGTTACAGAGCTCTTAAGGCTAGAAGAAAGAAGATTTCTGCAAGGCGTCGGTTACTTCATTAGCAACATTCCTATATTTATATAAAATAGATATGTAAGAAAAGTAAAAGAAGTAATTGTACTGATTATTAACAGTATACTCTCAGATTTAAGTTAAGATCTATATTCCCCACGGCCGTTAATTTTGGTTTTCTAGACCGGAGCCGCTTTTCCTTGAAATAGCTCCTCAGTTATCCTCACGACGCTGAGTGTACTCCGTTCCAGACTCACCACTTCTCATAAAATCTGGTAGCGCTGGGAATCGAACCTGGGCCCTCTGGATCTGTAGTCAGGAATTCTAACCACTAGACCTCAGAGGCGGTCCTTTATTTCTCATACTCAAATCGAATTTTCAGTTTAATTCTCAATAGTACAAGGATCCTACTGAGAAGAGTTCCGTTAGAGTTAAGTCTGTTATAACTTAATAAATAACGGCAGAGAGAGAGAGAGAAAGGCATTCTTTCTTTGAACAAACGCGACAGCCTTTCGCCTCTAGTGCAATACAATGGCTCCCAACCTTTTCGACATGAAGCCCCTCTCAGGTTTTCATCGAACATTCAATGAGCTCCCTATTTGGTGAGTGAAATAAATATAACCCTTTGCACTCGTATGCATGACCACATCAGTTCTAATTATTTTACCCATGAAGCTGGTCATGTGGAGAAGATTCAGACATGAGCATAAAACGTTAAGTATAATTTTATTGATCTGACTTTTTATATTCTTCGAGAGAAAGAATTTGAAAACTGTTATTTGTTACTTCAGCGTTGTGGGGTTGATAACACATATACAGATATCTGCATCTCGGGATCTTCGGTGTCTGCCTTAGTTTCCATCTAAAACAGGAAAAGTAACTTTTGTGGGTTGGGGGGGGGGGGCTGCAGCGCCCCTGACAGTCTGGAAACTTTATAAGCCTCCTCAAATAATGTCCGAAATGAAAACAATGCCATTCCGACTAACGCTGACGTAACAGACAGTGGTCAATGACAATTTTTTAGTAAATTTCCTATTCTAAAACTTAGAAATTAATTGTTGTGTGGGGGGGGGGCCCCAGAGCCGAGTACCAAAAATGTGGGTAAATGTGAATTTTATTTTAATTAAAAAGCTTCAAGACGCTTTTTAATTTCTCATAAGATCATTGTGCTTTTAATTTCATCGAGAATATATAGGCTTGTCTTATCTATTGCTTGTTGTCATTCAAAATTACGAAGTTTGACACATTCTTAGTTTATGTCTTAGACGAAATGTAGGATATTTTAAATGGTGGGTGTTGTTTGACTTGAGGCTGACCAGTTCCTGTCAGTAGAAATACGAAACGTGGTGAAGCAGTATCTTGCCGTCCCTGTAATTTCGACATTAATAATAAAAAGCAATATGCCTACCAAGTAATTTCATTAGATTCATAAAGCGAAACTTTGAGAGTTTGAAGCGTTGCCTTATTTTTCCATTACAGTGTTTTGGACGAAAAAGGTTAATGGCTCGTTTACTTTATAAAGGAACTGTGAACTGCTTCCGGTACGCCGCCCAGAAATCGTCGAACCTGAAGTTCTGAAATGCGATACGCGGCAGTGGTGCTGGGGCAGGTTTTCTCCTAGTACTTCGGTTTCCCCTGCCAATCTTCATTCCACCAATTGCTCCACAATCACCCTCACCTATCATCTGGGGCTGGTACAATAGGCCAGAAGTGGCCGCAGTACAAGGGACTTAATCCCACCCAACTAGCAATAAAGAAAAACGTCCTAGTGAAGGTTCTGCAGTATGCTCTAGTAGAAATGGCGATTCGCTAATGTAAACAGACAAAGAATATAAAGGGCAAATAAGGAGTCTGTAAGATTTCTCTTCATTGGAATGGCCGTCATGTTTAATCATTTAAGAGGATCAATTAGTCTGATACCAATTACAATGTTTCGTCGATCACGCCAATAAAATGATTCGTTAGTTTACTCTTAGCGTCCGAATGTATAATTTGTTTTAAATTACTTTATAAATTTGTAAAAATTCTGAACTTTATATTTCAAGGTTTCCCTTGAGCTGGCAACTCTTTCCATCCCTCTTGGTCACTGTCACTAACTGCAAAACAAGTGGATACAACCATATCCTGCCCGCTGTTGTTAAGTACAGGCTCCCCCGTTTTGACACTTTTATTCTGATTTCTTTGCACACCTAATTGATCTCTAGGGAGGGCTGGAAATAATAGCGTTCAGACATAAGCAGATGTGACAATCCTTAACGAGACACTTTGAGTGATTTACACGATGACTGCAGTTAAGAAAGATGCTAAGAAACCAGTTTTGAAACTGTCTGTATTCATAAAAAAATATATTGACTCCTCTTGAATACATAATGGTAAAGAAGAAGGTAAAGCTGTCCCTGTAACAGGCCGTGGAGGCCTGTAGGGTTGTGTGATGTCGAGGTTCCCACATTTTCTAGACAATCGGCTAACAGATGGCGGTAAGGTCAGCCTTACGCGCCGGCCGCTCTTATCCCCAGGAAGATTCCTGGTACTTATTTCTCTCAAAGGCTGAGCCGACTCCAGGGCCATACTGCGGATTGAAGGACTAGGTAAATTGAAGCGATCCGATGACCTCATTGGGACTCGAATCTGCGACCTTCCGGCTTGTAGCATAATGCCTCAAACAATTACGCTACCCCGTGTCCCCTAATATATAATGGTTCCAACTGAATATATTTTCAACTATATTGTCTGAGCTACTGGCAGCGTCATTAAATAAAAATAAATAAATTATTTACTTGTGTGCTTGACATACACAATTCGGCTTGTATGCCGTCACAAGTGAGTAGCAAGTCAGCCTTCTCCGTACCGACTTTCGCTTTTATATATCTTATTTCCTTATACGTATTATTTCCTTATACATATACGTATAATACATAGAAAATTGTATAAATAATATATACTAATTTGTTTACAACAATTTAAAATTTCGAATGACACTGACGCGTAACTTCTCTGCGTCTAAGCGAATTTCTAACATTCTGTTGTACATCCTGCACACGTTAATAGTGCCATGCTGTTTACAATTATAGCTGTCACTGACTTCTGTTAATTTCCCCTTTTGGATGCGATTTTTGGTACTTCTGCTGCATAGCTTGCTTCTGCAGATTCGATACGGCTCAGTGCTTTTGTCGCTCTTTGCATGCAGTTTCCTGCTGTAAGCTCTGTTTCGCTTTGTCTCGTGATGTATGCTCTGTGTTGTTCAGTTAAGGCTGTCGTAAATTAAGCGAAACAAACATACTTCTCAACTTGCGGTTACTTGTTTTCTTTGTTTGCGGGGGGTGGGGGGTTGGGGGGCTTTGTACGTCGCCTAGTACCCTGAGAGAGAACGCAGCGTTTCGGAAACTGGATCTGTTTCCGTTCTCAGGTAGGAGGTGGAGAGACACCTACTCAGTTTATTCCCTTAGAAGGCGCTGTCCACAATCAACGTCCAGTAATTGAGATTAGATCTTTCTGAGGGACCCAACAGATCCAGTTTCCGCAACTTTGTGACCTTTCAGAAAAGCAGGTAAACTCGACTGTAACACATTACTGGAATGGACGTACACATTACACGAGTATCTTCTAGAGAAATTGCAATGACCTGCGGAGTAGAAGACCAACGAATCAGGATTCGAACACCGGCAGTGGATAGGGATATTTTTCTTCTCGCAAGCGTCCATATCAGTTCTAAGGCCCACCCACTGCACTGCCAAATGGATATTGGTTGAAACGGCCAGGGCGTAAAGCTGACCATTAACCTCCAGTTAGTGCCAAGGTTAAGAATACGTGGAGCTATACTTCTACTACCCGATACTTCGTGATGTTGTCGTTAGTTAGACACAGGACCAGCTGTGACTTATTTCTTTTTACCATTGCCAGTAAGCTTTTTCAATAAAAAGTGTTCGCATAATTTGAAAAAGGCAGTCGTAATAATACTACGAATAATCATTGCATCAAAATTTCAACTCTTATACGAATAATTATATATACGTGTATATATATACGTAGCATATAAGAGTTATGTTACGTAACAGGAGAAAATGTATAGAAGTGAAAGTCTGCTTAATGGAGGCTGGCTTTCAGAATACTGTTACGTAGTGAAAGCACTGACGATGGCTTTACAAGCCGGAACGATTTTGCTAAACAGCAATTAAGTTCGTGAACAAATATTGATGAAATGCAGTGCGTTGTACTACTCAATAGCGATTACTGGCAGCGGATTACGAGTGGCTTGTGAATGAGAAATTGAAGGTAAAAGGTATCAAGGTCCTTGCTTCATTGCCGAAATGGGTTAGTGCGAATGTAGCCAGAATCCGTAGGCTGTTTCTGGACTGCACGGGAGTTGTGCATTGCATATCCAATAAGTTACTTAGAATTCGCAGTAAACTAACATACGAATAGCGGTAGCGTAGTTGGTTGAGGGAAGGGGCGGGTTCAAGTCCCGATGAGGTCACTGGATTTTTTCAGTTGACCTAATCCTTCCAGCCGCACTAGGCCCTGGGGTTTACTCAGCCTCTAACAGAAAAGAGTACTAGGATTTAATTAGATAATTTTCCTGGCGAGTAAAGCGCGGCCGGCGCGTAAGGCTGACAACCTTGCCGTCATCTTTGAGCCGATTGTCTAGATAATGTGCGAGCCTCAACGTCTCACAACCCTATGGGCCTTCATGGCCTGGTACAGGGATAGCTTTACTTTTTACTATTTTTACGAATAATAGTGATATAACGATTCAACATTGTTATACTTTCACTTTAAAAGAAACTTAAAGATCGATGTCTAAGGTCAGTCTGTGTAATTAACAATAGGCCTATTCATGGGTGGGCGCCGGCAGGGAAGTGAGGGGGAGGGAGTGACAGGCGAGGCATCTACCCACTTACCGTGATTGTATTTGGAAGATATATCAAAATTGAAAAAAGATGAAAATATGCCGAATATTCATACCAAAACTAGATCAAAGCGCGTTCAGTAAAAATAGTGTTAAACGGCATTAACGTGAACGTGTAAGAAAATTAATTGCCTTGATCCTCCCTGGCTGTTCTCCTTGGAAAGAATCCACGGGCCTGTTTTTGTGACTATCTTGTGGAGAGTCGCTTACGTGCTCCCGTTTGTACATTTTGTTGTACGACTCCCGTGTGGCTTTACGTCACGTGACGTCATCGTTACATAAGCTGACGTCACGATGCTCGCGAAACGGGAGTTCAGGATGCGCGCGCATATCAGCTGTGTTCCTTTTTATTACATTTTTCGTTAGGGGAGGGAAAGGCTTTTGTGTGAACTTATGCGGTGAGATTGTAGAGGCAACGAGGTTGGCGCGGGAGGGTAAGGGTGATATGGCGGAGAAGGGAGAGGGAGAAGATGAACGTTCGTGCTCCTGTGGTTGCTAGTCCGGTTTGGTCGGTCAATGTTTCGCCGCTACAGAGCGGGAGGCGCTGCTGCCGGTTTCTTGGCACTTGGCGTGGAGTGAGGTGGTGGTGTGGTTGACGGCTGTCTGTCTGAAGCGAGGTGGTCAGGACAGATTACGTCACTTCGCAATAATTACTGGAATGTGCCTTCATACAGACAACGTGTATTTACTTGTATCAACCTACATTCTTCATAACACAGAAGCCGAATCGGAACACTGTTCACGTCGTATTCCAGATTAAGAAAACGAAATATTTCCCGCGGTAAAACTTTTCCGTGCGCGGTATGTGAAGTGAGGTAAAGAAACACGGACGTTTTGTTAAGACTGCATGTATGAAGACAGTTTATTTGGGACCCATTTGATGGTGTATGTATTGTCAGAAAGTATGGTGAAGGGACATCTAGAGAAGAGAAGATATTGCCTGTGAGCGTGTTTGATTGTATTGTGGACACTAGTTTGAAGGGTGTGATTTCACGGCAGTCTGTACCTTGCATACACATGCATGCCTTCCTCTATTTAGCTTTCCATTATCGTATTACCTACCTGCCATATGTTGTTGAGTAAAACATTTCCGCGAATACAACAGTGCATCATAATCCTTCATTAACGAGACCCCGAAAGAGAACACCAGCGCTACAAATAGGTCCCAAATTAGCAAGGTTCTGTCAGAATACTGTGCAGTACAGTTTAAACAAGAATTTCTTAAGCGATTCTGGAAACATAACAAAGAAAACGCGAACAGTAAATAAGTGTGCACGGTGAAACGAAAGCAGGGGAGGGAAGAATCGCTTGGAGAGGCCGCAGTGTTGGATATACATTTGTTGCATTGTTCCTGGAGTTTAGAGGCTACGTGTTTTCGTGGGATTGTAATTCCACTTCATTGCAGCAGGAAAAGACAAAGAGGTAAGTTTACGGGAAATATTTATTTTTCTTGTAACCTTCTGAGTTCTTAAGAAGTAATGTAGTACTAAAAAGTTGTGTTTCATCTAACAGTGCCTTCCTGTTCCCCTCCTTTCATTCGATGTAACATATTTTCTTTGAAGGGTTATTTTGCCTTGTTCTCAGTACGGATGATTGCAGCGTCAAATGGGGAGATGATAGACAAACTGGAAAAGTTTTTAAAGGAGGCGTGTCGTAACCTAGCACGGATGATTGCAGCGTCAAATGGGGAGATGATAGACAAACTGGAAAAGTTTTTAAAGGAGGCGTGTCGTAACCTAGCACGGATGATTGCAGCGTCAAATGGGGAGATGATAGACAAACTGGAAAATATTTTAAAGGAAGCGTGTCGTAACCTAAATGAGGAGTCCCGTCTGGAGGCGGTGTAGAATACCTCCACCGTAACCCTGCGAGTCGTAGGAGGCGACGAAAGTGGAATTCACGAATCTGAGACAGTAATATATGGTGGCGAGTTCCAAGGAACTCGGACCCGAGAATGATTGCGCTGACGAGGGCCAACAGAAATTGTAAACGACAGACCCGTCCTCTGGCCAGAAAGAGTGCGCCCCAAATCAATAAACCGGAAACTGTCTGACAGTAATAAAAATCTGGTCGTAAGCCCCAGATGGGTGCTATAATCCAAGATAGATCGGCCGAAGGACCTTCGGTCGTAACTTAGACTCGACTCGACTCGACTAATTGAAGAACTGTCCCGGAATTTGCCTGCAAAGACTGATGGTAACCACGAAAGACCTCAGCTGGGGTAGCTGGTGTCTAGGCTGAAATTCAAACCCACCAGCTCCCGAATACAAGTTGCGGCTGTAACAGCGTGTTCTATTGTAAGATTTGAGGTTTTCACGATGGTGACTATGAAGAAAGCAGTCTTCTGGGATGTGGCGCCGTGTAGATATTGTGTTAACCGACGTTTCGGAGGAACTTATCGCCTCTATCTTCAGGGTAGAAGACAAGAAATCCGCGAGCGAACCAGCGTGAGCAGTTGCATCTGCACCACATCCCAGAAGACTGCTTTCTTAACGTGTTCTATTGTTTTTAATGCTGATTTATTTAACCTGTGATTTACATAATGTCCCTTCGAAATATCAGGCATGCATAGCAACACTTTCTTCTGGAATCAGCGCGAAACGATGCGTTGCGTTATACTGGCTAGTAGCCCGGCTGCTTTAATAAATAAACGACAGAGGGAGACAGCCCAGCGGTCGTAAAGAGATCCCCACGGGATATTGACGCTGGATTGGACCTTTAAACCGTCCCAGAGTGTTCCGTGCATTTCTATAGCGGGAATACAGAGCCCCTTTCGCTGTGTAAAATACAGTGTACACGTCTTATGTTCTGTAACGTGATGCGCTGTTAAAATCTGGATACTGCAGTACCATGCATTGAATGTTACTAGGTAAAGTTGTCCCTGCTCTTAACTAATTAAACATTACACCATGAAGGCGTATGAGGGAGTGAATGTACAGATCCTCGTTTTCTTGACCTCGGCACTAACTGGAGATGAGTGGTCAGCTTCACGCCCCGGGATTGAATGTTACTAGGATAATGAGAACATAAACGCTGATATAAGTCGGTCATGGAGCACACATGGGATATATGAGAAATGCATAGAAAATTTCAGGCTCATCTTTACCGTGTGTCTGATCTTTCCAAAATCAGCATATGAACGAAATTAAGGGGCTGAAATCGATTGTAAAGCAACACATTTGTACACTGCTCCTTTATATAATCCTAAAACAACAGATCTCCTGAGATATAGGCTACTCTTCATAGTGACCTTTGTGAGAACCTCAAGTCCAACAGAAAAATCCTATTCGACCCACAGAGGTCGCTTTATTGTGTCGCGTTTGCTATATAAATCCACATGGTGATGGTAGCCGTGAAGTTCTTTGTATGTGTGTGTGCGTGTGTAACATAATCTAGTGGATTCGAATCCACTGTTGTGCCACGTTAGTGTTTAATAGTTACCCCTTTGCATCTATAGAAAAATCATGCTTCGAACGTACCATTGCATTTTGTAAGACGTAATACAAGGAGAATTATAGCCTAACAGGCAGTAGTTCTACCTGTGACATTTTCCAGTATATTATAGAAATTTACCCCAACTTCGCGAGCCACACGAGGCGGTCATGGAATCCACAGGCTGAGAGCCACTGAGTGGCATTCTGTGATCTGGTGGATAGGTTCCCGTCACAACATCTGTGTTCCGCCACTTCGACGAAAGCGGCCCGCCGTTGAAATTGAGTCATTGCGATCTTTGTCCAGTTTGTCGGAAAAAGTTGAAATAAATGGATGGATTTACCCTAATTGTACACATTGCTCTCAATCTGTTATATAAATATTTTTTATTGATCTTTCGTTTCTCCTAGATGTAATTTAATAATGTTTGCTTTAGGTGTTATTATTATTATTATTATTATTATTATTATTATTTATTTTTTTCCTCGCCTGTCAATGCTAACTATATATTTTTTTAATTATTCTTAATTTGTTGCCCTTATATAGACTGTCGTATTTTGTTCTTTAATTACTTTTGTGTATTTCTGTGTACTCGTGCTAGCTTTGTAATTGGCCTCTGTGCTGTTAAGTTTGCACGTAAATAAACAGTAGGCAGTCACCTAGTGTTAAGGGCTATTCTAGTTCTGTTTTCATGTGCGTTATGATGTACCAGACTTAATCACGAAAGGAGTTGCAGCCCAGTCCGTTAATTGGTTTCGTAAGGGTTTAACCGTCATTAGATAAGAAATATTCTCAAACATTTCTTCTGTCAGTAGCCGTGTTGTTATGCGGGTAAGTTCTGAGGTTTCACTGCGGTCATTGTTCAGACTACCATTTTCTGGGTTGTGACATACGCGGATAACGACGTTTCGAAAGAACATGCTGCTCCGATCTTGAGGGTTAAGATGTGCCGGAGGCAGTATCTTCCTACCGCATGTCAGAAGCCCAGAATCCGAAGGACGGCGTTTTTCTTTAAGCCGAGGGCGTTTTCACCTTCCCCTGAGCTAAGTGCAGTAACATTCAGTATTCTCCTGGCTTCTTTAAAATAATCTTGGGTTCTTCGGTGAGCCTCTGTCTGCCAGCAAGTCTCGACACTCATTAGCAATAAGTTTTATGAGGTTGTTTAACAGTTCGCCTGTCCCCCCGCCCAAGTCAAGGCAAAAATAGAGAATTGGCCGGCCTGCAGGCTCAAGTATGTTAAACAATGACAGTAAATTTGTGTGTGGTTCGTTGTCATCGTTGAGTAGTCCGTCATTCACGTTATAAGTACGAGTTTCTTCATATGAACTTATTTTAAATCCACGTGTTTCTTATTTGAAATTAATGAAGTGTCTCTATGAGTTTCTGGCTTCATTAATACTTTATTTAAGCATCCTGTTGCATTAATATGTCTCTTGTACTCGTATATTTCTACATACACAGACCACTTAACAATATAACTACTCTAGCAGCTTGGAAAGACCAACAGATAATGGTGCATACATAGTAACATTGATAGTAACATAACATCCTCACGAACTGCACAGATAACACGCGTAACACCCACCCAGCAAGTGGAATTCTGCACGAATAAACCCAAAACGAGAAACAGTCTCAAGCAAATAGTTTTTAAACGAATGGACAACGACCACAATGGAAAACATTAACACGTTAATTAATTTTAATTACGGTTAATTAGGAAATATCGCGTTCACACGCGGTACATAATTTTGACATACAGTGCAACAATTTTAGCAGATAGACAACACCTGATGATGGCCGTATACAGGCGAAACATGTAGTGAGGAAGATGGGCGACTAGGTAATAAGTTACACTGAAGATGGAAATTTATGTGTACAAAAGATTTCGTCTTCTTTCATTGTCCCTCATGACATGAAGGACTCTTATACATTTTATAATTAAGCGATCTGCTCTTGCTCCTGTCATACCCCCACTCCCTGACGCTAGTCACAGAGAGGAGGGTTCGTCTAATTTGTTAGTCATTAGGGCAAACTTCTCTCTGAAATACTTATATTTCTTTTTTTGTCTTTTTTTTTTCTTCGTGCCGTCGAATTTATTTCTTAAAAATGGACACGAAGTGCTGCATAAACTGCCATCGGGGGCCTAAAAGAGGGAACATTTTTATTATTTTTACTTATTTCTTAATCTTAGGTATTTAGTTCTATTCGATTTTTGTTATGAGTATTGCAGAATCAGTCTTAATAAATATGTTGAAACAGTCGAAGCAAGACACGGATTTGAGTCAACCAGTACCAGTTTGGTTCGACAACGAAAACAATGTCATACAATTGCGGGTTCAGAGAGAAAGTTCGGACATGTGGCTTAATTGTGTTAAGTATGTCACAATGAAAGAAATTACATTATCTTATTAATAACATTTGGTTCTTTTCAGTCAGTATGCGCCAATAAGCATACCGAAAAAAGAACAAATAAAATGTACCAAAAAACGTGTGAAGAATATGATACCTGCCGGTGCGTTGTATGTTGAGACTCTCCCTGAAACCGTGGGAGTACCGTAAAATGCGTTTCCTTGAAGCTCTGGGAACCAAAGCACTCGCACTGTAGACAGTGAAGGGCTGCAAATAAAGAGTGTCCGGATGAAAGGTATCCAAAATAAAGTCGTTATATCACAGAAATAATTTATTATACACATTAATGGGTTACGCCATTACAAAGGGAAACTATCAAAGTTTTTTCTGCTTATATAACTTTCTCAATAAATTTAATTGTGGGCTCTCTTGGTGGCACGACAAATATCCAGACGATATTCGACCTCGTTCCACGTTGCTTGAAGCATGTTTGGTGTTATCGTAGCCACAGCGTCCCTTATGCGGGCTTTCGGGTGTTGCAGGTCGTTGATCTTAACCTGGTAGACAATGTTCTTCACATAATCTCACAAGAAGAAATTCACTGGGGTTAAATCTGGCGATCTAGGAAGCGAAGCGATTGGTCCACCTCTGCCAGTTTATGTCCCAGTCATCTCTCTGTCCAGGTGATTCCCAACATGGTGGCAGAAATGTGGCGGCGCATGCGCGTGAGCCGATTATATATAAAAAAAAGAAATTCAGAGTTTTCCTTTCCGATGACATAAACCGGATATGTGTATGACAGTTTCCGAGGTATACATTTTGTATTTTGGATACCTTTCATCCGGACACCCGGTAGTTCCAATCTATAAAAATATTTACTGGTTCCTGAAAACTGTCAGAATTTAATATATTGAAGAGTTGTATCTCTGGAATATAACGCCTTGTAGGTGGATGAAAGTAAACCGACGTTTCGGAGGACTATATCCTCTCCATCTTCAGGGTCGAAGAGTAAGCCAAGGAAGAAACCAGCAAGAACAAGTTTCTGCTTGCTGTCTGCTTCATGCTGTTTCATTGCTTGGCCCTGAAGATGGAGACGATGTTGATCCGCAATGTCGGTTGACGTTCACCAGACTACACGGTTTTATATCATCGTACTTACCAATACGAGAACCTCAAATCCAACAGAAAAGATACATTTTTCTAAACTTAAAGATAGCAAGCAGCCCCGGAATTTAATCTACCCTTAACTTCATTGTAAATAACATTTTGATTTGTTACCGTCACATTAGAATGATTCGTTTGATAATTTTATGTCATGAAAGGTGTATTAATAATTAAAATTTATTTATAATTTTATTGATAATTCCATGTAGTGGCTGAGTATTACCTTAAGCTAAGGGCTGTCGAACTGTGTGATACTTCGACTCCGTAGAATAATTAATTTACGCGACATCACCCTTTCCGTCTATGCCCCACTGTTGCAGGTCCCTGGCAGTCTGTACGGTCTGTACGGTGACAGTGGGAACCTAGGCAGCTTTACGGCCTCTCGACATCTGCAGTAAGCTATAATAGGTTCCTCTATAGTCGCAAAAAGAATTGCGAAATGTTTCTTCTGCTACATCTACGTTTTCCTATAGTAACTATATCAAATCATGCTGACCTGTCTGTATTTTAAGCAACTCTTTGAGAAGTCTGTGATGCTCCTTAGAATACATCGCGAATTCCTTTGGAAGCCGCAAGAAGCCGTTCCCTAGGATTTGTTCCCGTGCTTGTAATGTCTAGAAGCTGAATATGAAATGTCACTGGGCTGCGCAACCAGTTTCAACTCAATGTAGAAATACGTGGAAGCGCAATGCATCTGTGTGCACATTTCACGTCGGTGTCCAGTTTAATCGATAGCAGGTGGCGGTGAAGTACTGATACCCATAATTAAGCCATCGACCGTTAATAAATCCCGTTTCGTCTTGTCTCGTATAGCGACATTTCAGTGACAGTATATGAAGTGTGTTTTGAGAGGCTTGCAGATTTTCATTCGTGTTGTAATGATCAAGGGAGCTCGACAATCTGACATAATGGTGTAGAATCATTCATGAGAATCCAGCAGTTGCTCAGCCACTCACGACTTCCCAGCACTTCATGGATCTCGAAGGTTAATTACCGTGTTCACAAGATCCCCCCAGTGGGCCCTGTTCAGAAGAATACAGCCCATATTGCATCCCATGCTCTACCGCTTTTTTTTTTTATTTTATGATGATGCCCTTAAATGGACTATATCACGTAGTGGGGTAGGATGGTGCCGGTCACGGTAGCCGAGCGATCTAAGGCGTGCACTTTCTTAGCTCGCTCGGAAGCCGAGATCGTGGGTTCGAATCCCACTCAGGGCATGGATGTTTGTGTGCGTTTTTCTGTGTTTGTCTACAGGTAGAAGCCTTGTGACGAGCTGATCACTTGCCCAAGGAGTCCTACCGAATGTGTAAGATATAGTAAACCGAAGTGAAACGGAGGGTTTCATGGAGGTAGGCCTAGGCCCAAATTGGGGCTGTAGCGCCACAGAAAAAAAAAAGGTAGGATGGGAGATGAATGATGAATCGGAAAGGATTTGGAAGAGAACGATGGTCAAGAGGATATGCATCATAGGCCAGTGCGTGGCGAATGTGAATATTCTGTTGCCAAAAAGTAGGAGCTTTTCACTTGGGCCCCTCCCCAAAATATTGCGATTTTCTCGGAAAACAGCTCGAAAGAATTTGAACAAGTTTCAGCATTTTATGGAGATCACCTCCCTGAATGAAACTGCACTGATAATATCTTTGGGAAAACACTGGGGGCCCAAACGCAAAATATCGTTTCTCTCGAAAACGGTAGGACGATTGTCGCTTAGAGAAGTAAAGGACCGAAGTGATATTTTGTAGGTCACAACATCCTAAAGGTTAACGTGTTATTTTATGGTAGTGCTAGGCCCTGATTCGTCAAGCATTTAAGAGAAAGTACGTGCATTATCCTTGCACCGATTCTTAAACTTGCGGCACTGAAAGTGAAATGTTTCTGTGTTGTACGTCCCCCAGTTCGATTCTCATTTTCTAGAATAATTATAATCCCAATAAAAACGTGGAGATGACATAACCATAGAATATAATGTTCTATTTCTAACAATCATCTATTCGTATAGAGTGCAGCATATACTTGTATGTGTAACGACGTATCAGTCGAATTGCAGCAGACTCAGCGTTGCTATTCACGTAATTTGTGGCATAATTACACCGTCAACTGGACTTCAATTAGGCCGTGCGTAGAGAGACTCTTGCTTGGAGGCGTCCTGCCGACTGAAGTACAGTTCTCCACTTCTGCCCAACTTCTCGCATCATGTTTCTTACGGTCAGGGTGAGCTGCCCTCCCATTAATTGAAAAAAATCAGAGTAAAATAAAAACAATTTTCTTTTACACATACGAGTATAAAAATATTTTATAAGCATGAGATTTTTATATTGTTATATGTACACCGACTGCTAGGCAGCGGTTTCGTGAAAAAGTTCCCACGAAGACAGATTCTTGGTAAACAGACTGTTGCTAGGTTACGCAACAATAGTTGAGGCTGTGTTTTCTATGCGGTCTGCGCCAAGCAACAGTGGAATAACGGGGTTATGCAATCCATTTCTAAGCAACGGCTGGGTAAACATATTTCCGCGTATCGGACCGTGCTCTGAAACGGTGACGTCATCAACAATAGAGACGGTGATTTTTGTGGGTTCTGTGCAGAGTGCTAATAAGAGAAGGAAGTAACAGACCGTGACCCTGCGAGTCATAGGAGGCGACGAAAAGGGAAGTCTCAAATCTGAGACCGTAAAATATGGTCACGAATCCCAAAGGACTCGTACCCGAAAAAGACTGCGCTGGCAAGGGCCACCAGCATATACAAAATACAGACCCATCCTTTCGTCAGAGAGGGCGCCCAACGAAAACAAGACTGTAACTGTCAAACAATAATAAATATCTGGGGCTCCACACCAAGAATTACTGACTGACCGACCGTCAGTCGCAATGTGACTTTGACTTTGAATTCCTTCAAGGGTAGTTACGAGTCAGCCGTAAGCTGGAGGAGTGAGTCCAGAAGAATTTTTAGTTCCGAGGTTCCAGAGTGTCTGAAGGCGAAAGAGCAGACTTCATAGTGATTTGAGGTGCTGCTTCCTGTATTGAAATCCGTTGCCAGAAGACGACTAGTGAAGACTGAATGCTAGCGCGTTTGCGGCGGTGAAGTGGAAAGTGTGTAAATCAGCGATAGAGCTATATTTTAGTATGATTAAGAGATCTGGTAACCAAAGCGCTAATAAATCCAATCATCCGAACTAGAAGCCGTTATATTCGTCACGCGTACCACCCTACACGTGACAATATTATCACTATGAAATTTCACTTTACCATTGCTGCGAATTTTCGAGCCTTAACATTTTGCAGTAACACAAGCAGTATAGCCATACTACGACATAGGTGGGTGCCTTATCACCACGACATGGCGCGTCCTCAGGTTGCGGATGGAGGAGCCGGCCTCCAGATTTGGAACGTAGCTGTGAATATATTGGATAAGCAGTCGTGGACAGCCGACAAGGGGTAGTACTCCAGCTTGGGGGTTAACTGAGTAATGTCACGAAAACCTCAGTCAGAATAGCCGGTATGCCGACCAAGATTCGAACGAGCACTTCCCTAATACGGGTCTAGAGCGTTACCACCATACCAGTGGATTTTTCTGGAACACTCTATCCTTTAAGTAACGCCTCAGAAAATAATCGCAAGAGTGTAAGTCCGGTGACGTTTGTGGCCACGAAATTCCTCCCAGTATCTCAGGATAGCGAGCGGTTCGACTGGACTGCCTCCTCAAAAATGCGACGAGGAGGCGACTTACGGCATTGCTGGTGTGAGGCGTTGCACCCTCTTGTTGAAATCAGGCAGGATTCATTGGAATGGCAAATTACACCAGGAAAAGGACAGATTCATCCCTCATCAGACTGAGTGAAACGTCAGAAGTGTCTATAACATCGACAGACACAGGACTGAATATTCCAGTGCGCAATAATGCACACCATACGGTAGCTCTCTGTTGACCCAGTGGGTTAGCAACGGTAAGCCCTGCCTCCTCTGAGGCCAAAGTCGGTCGTTTTTCTTGCTATTGTAGCCGCTCAAGCAAGGGCCGTGCCATAGCTCAGGTGGTTAGTCGCCGGCTTGCCACCGCGAGTTGTCCGGGTTCCAGCCCAGGTCAGGTCATGTGGGATTTGTGGTTGGCAACATGGCTCTGGGACAAATTTTCTCCTAGTACTTCGGTATCCCCTACAAATTCACATTCTACCCCCAACTCCACACTCATCATCTATCAACCCGGGGCTGGTACAATAGGCCAAATATGGGCCAACGTACCAAATGGACTCAGTCTCACCCAACCCTAAGAAATTAAAAAAAAAATTAAGGTCATCCAACCAGAAGTCTGTTTCATCGGCAAACCGTATTCTAGACAGCCGGATTGCCCCCGGTATCCCCCTATACTTCCTCGCAAAACCGTAACGCGTTGCTGTTCCCTCTTCCGACAATGGCAGACTCAGCTGTGTTCTGCGCAGACACAGCGGCAAGTCATCACGACAGATTTCCCATGCAGTGCTGGTTGAAACCCCAGTCTGTTTTGCTAAACGCCTCACGCTTTGTCCTCTTGTCATTGCTTCCCGTGCAGCACCGGTAACTTCTTGCGTACGAACAGACGCGTCGCGTTGGCGTCCCTTCGCACATGCAGCTCTGTCTCCTGTAGGTAATGTCTGTCAATGGTGCAACACGGACAGAAAATTCTCGATGATGCTGGCTGTCGACGGCAACACGAGAAAATCCAGAAATGTAAAACGTTTCGATAACAAACACGTCCTGATCCGTCGTACATGACACCATCTTATTACTCAGTTCAGGGTTGCCAACAGCGTCAATAATATTTTCCAAATATATAGAACGATTTGTGGAAGATTCATATAGTATCTTTTAGTACGAAAGAAGTGATACGTACAGATTTCAAAGTGTCAGATACAGGGTTCGATTCCCGGAGCTACCAGATTTTCTGAGAAGTAGTGGGTCTGGAAAGGGATCCACTCAGCCTCGTGTTGATAACTGAGGAGCTGCTTGAAATAGCGGCTCCGGTCTAGAAAACCGAGATTAACGGCCGTGTGGATCCGTTGCGCTGACCACGTGACACCCTCTATCCGCAAAAGTTGGCACTAACTTCGCCGACAAGCGGCGGTCGCTCAGTCGGTAAAGTTCGCTTGCTGACTACAGGCCACGGAGCTTGTTTTTGTTCGCTTGTCAGATGATGAAACTGTCTTCAGAAGAAAAAATGAAGCCCTAAAATTCTCTACGATCCAGTTATGCATATATTTGTGGTTTAGTTGACGATGCCGTCAGTATTGTAGGAGACTACACGTAACGTCAGATGACAGGATAATTTAATGAACAGTGAACTGGAAAGAATGTCGAAGGAACGGCTGTGGCCTAATTTGAGGTACTAACCCAACATTCGGCTCTAGGAACAGAGGAAAACCAAGGAAGACCTCAGTCAGGGTAGCAAGTATCGCGACAAAGATGTGAACCGGTTATTTCTGGAATACAAGCACGAAGGGAGCCAATGGGCACTTTCATATCAGACCCGGTCAAAGTCAGTGCAAATTTTCCACAGCGAGAAGGACGCTACACAGAGAGTCCGCACACCTACACATGTGACAAGGACATGAGGACTCGCTGTTGGCAAGGCACATGCACGTTTGTGTACAGATCTGATCAGAATGTTTATTAGCAGGTCTGTTTTTTCAGTTGGTGAACTATTCTCGGGTAGAAGTTTTCTCTGTGCTTAACTATGAAGCACTCGAAGGCGTATGGGGGAGTGGTTTCCCTTTTACCGCGATTCTCCCGTCGCCATGTGCTCAAATTAGAGGAGCCGATGTTGCCCTGCTACCGATCACAGAACAGGCTTCGCTCGCTCAAACACTGGTGAACTATTCTCGGGTAGAAGTTTTCTCTGTGCTTAACTATGAAGCACTCGAAGGCGTATGGGGGAGTGGTTTCCCTTTTACCGCGATTCTCCCGTCGCCATGTGCTCAAATTAGAGGAGCCGATGTTGCCCTGCTGCCGATCACAGAACAGGCTTCGCTCGCTCAAACACTGGGATCATGGGTTCGAATCACACTAGGGGTATGGATATCTTTGTGCGTTCATTCTGTGTTTGTAATGTTCTGTGTGTAGGTAGCGGCCTTGCGACGGGATGATACCCCCTTCAAGGGTCCTACCGACTGTGTATATAGATTAAGAAACTGAAAAAGCAGCCAAGGTCCACAAGGGCTGTAGAGCCATAGATAGATAGGTGGATGGATATATAGATATTGCTCTGCCTGTGACCTAACCGGAAGAGGGAGAAAGCTGTATAAAAAGGATCTTCATAATTTGTAATCTTTAACAAATATAAGCGAATGAAATGGGTCCGTGAACAAAACTTAAATATCTTCAAATGAAGATGAAGATAGGTACTGTAATATCACTTTTATTTATTATGTAAAGGTGATGCTACCTGTTTCGACTTTTGCTAGGTTATCATCAGGCGTTACAAGAAAATCAAATCAAGTTCTTGAATTGTAAGATTTGAACTTTTCACGGCTTTGACTATGAAGAGTGTCGTCTTCTGGGATGTTTCGCCGTGTAGATATTTTGTTAAATCGCCTCCATCTTCAGGGTATAAGAAATCCGCGAACGATGAACCAGCGTGAGCAGGAAACCAGTAGAAGCAGGCGGGAGGCACAGCTTGCTTCGCTTACTTTTCGACCCTGAAAATGGAGGCGATATGTTCCTTCTAAACGTCGGACTCTCTCTCAGCTTCACTGCAATTAAACCTATAGAATTTGTGATCTGCTAGTTATTTGTATATTACGGTTTTGTCCCACATTTTGCTGACGAAACATGATCGTGCACTAATAACAGCCTCGGGAATTAATATAGCGTCATTAAATGTTCTAATAAGCCATTAACAACAGAGGTTTGTGCCAGTATGGCAGAATTAGCCTGTTGCCGTGCTTATGCCTTGCAGAGTACCCCGTTAGAAAGTGTACCGAGGCCCTGCAAGTGGAAACACTTTCGTGCTTGCATTGTGAAGTGCCAGCCTTTCTCTTTAGAACTCCAGTAGAGAGACAACTGCCTTCGTGTTTGGATGGATGTGTTTTGTTTCCTTTGGACTCGACGGCCTGAAAGGTAAGGCGCGGCAGAAGAACCTGAAAGAGGCGCATCCCACTGTAATGATTTCTAAGTTGTCTTACGTCATCCATTGTGTCGCAATTAGCAGTTGTCATAGAGATTATCACTCGTATATTGTTGGTCCTAATGAAAAGGAATCGCTTAGGCCGTGAGGTGACAGGCTATAAGCTGGTCTAGCGGGGTTCGATTCCTGGCAGTATCAGAGGATTTTCTTTTCCTCGCCACTTTGAGACCGATTTTTTATTGGGTTGTTTAACGATGCTTTCTGTAGATACTGTATAGAATCAGATGTAAGGATGAGTAGTGAACGACGGATTGAAAAGAATTTTGAAGGAAGCAGTCATAGCCTAATGCAGGTGTTATCCCAGCATTTTCTTGGAGAGCCTGAGGAATCCACGAAATAGCTTAATCAGGATATCCGGTATACCGTCCGAAATTCTAGCAGAGCACGTCGCGGGCACAATTCTGGAATGTTACCGTTAGACCATCCTGCTCGGCTGAGACCAGTATAAAAATGCAAATAATGGTCGAAACTGCAAGTCTCAATCTTCTGGAAGAAAATGACAGTTATTGCAAGAACTTAGATGTACAAGAAATAAATAATGAACGGTTAAGCAAAAATAAAATTATGCAGTACCCTAAACAAAAGGCAACATAAACAAAACAATAGAAAATAGAAACCAAATCAAACAAACCAAAAATAAAGAAAACAGACCCTTATAAAATATATCCTCAAAGTTTCTTTTCCG
This sequence comes from Cryptotermes secundus, assembly GCF_002891405.2. Taxonomy (NCBI): domain Eukaryota; kingdom Metazoa; phylum Arthropoda; class Insecta; order Blattodea; family Kalotermitidae; genus Cryptotermes; species Cryptotermes secundus. Next base: position 728,920 of record NW_019736395.1, read on the forward strand.
CAACTAAACAAACTAATTATTCGCATTGACTGTGGATCCTACTGACTTTGTATTGATACCGGGTGCTCTTTCACCGGGGTTAAGTGACGGGAGCGTGAAGCTTCTCCCCGTCCAGTGATCAGACAGTGATTCTGTAACTCCGCTTCCCCATACGTCCTTATTTTTATGGTCAAGGATAATATCATCGTTTCAATTCGGTTTTCGAAAGGACAGGCTCATGGACACTGCTTACTGTTTCGTAAGGTCTGAAGTAGTTAATTGCGTTAGAGTTCTCTACACGCGGTTCGCTCTGTATTCCTTTATTCCTGGTTTCTTGCTTTTTGTTTTAATGCTAGTGGGGTGGGACTAAGTACCTTGCTTACTTCAGCTTACTCTTCGACCTTGAAGATTGAAGCGATACGTTCCTCGGAAACGTCGCTTGTCTCCTCCCGAAATACGCCCCAGAATACTAGACTGTTCTTGATTAGTTGCGGTTCCTAATATTCTTCCTTTGTCGAATTAGCCACTTTGGTCTGTTAAAGGTAAAGTTGTCCCTGTGCTTAACTAATTGAGCACAACGCCGTGAAGGCGTATGGTGGAGTGGATGTATAAATCTACATTTTCTTGACCTCTGCATTAGGTGCAGGTGAGTGGTCAGCTTCACACCCTTGCCGCTTTACCCCCGGGGAAAGAGCTCCCGGTACCCATTGGATAGGAGGTTGGGTGGACCCCAGAGCCAGCCTGGACGACTTGGAGGAGAGAAAATTCTTGGCCCCACCGGGACTAGAACTCCTACGAATTTTACAGGTAGCCCATCCCACGCACTCTGTCTCCATGCATGCCCCGAGAGGAATGCGTACCTGCGATCTGAGTGTTCTAGCGGTAGATGGCATTGCTCTCCTTAGTCAGCACTGCTGTGTGCCTTGTGCAATGGAAGTAACGTGGAAATGTCTCGGATAACAACAGCACGTGTATGGCCTGTTGCGGTGTCATGTGCTGTTTAATTACACAGCTCAGTAGTTATAGCGACGGGCGGCCGAGTAAACGGGGTTCGATTCCCGGCAGTGGCAAGAGATTCCTCTCTTTTTTCACGTCCATACTGGTTTTGGGGCCCACAAACCCTCCTATACTGTGAAAACCAGGGGCTCTTTCGCCGGAGCGGGTGAAGCGACAGAGGTACGAGGCTGATCATGTCCATCTATTTCCGAAATTAAGACAGCGCAGAGAGTCTACTTGGCAGGATAACTAATTTTTTAAGCACAGGGTCAGTGTTCCCTGTAAAGAGCAGGAATACACAATGCCTAGTTTCTGCCATTCAAATTTGAATCCCTGACATCATCAGTAATCTGTCAGACGACAGGTCCACAGTCTTTTCCAAAATAATTCCTCCACTTAATGCGATCTAGAGCTTTCTCCTTCAAACGATAGTATCCTCTTCTGTCCCCAAGGTCATCCAGCATCTTCTTACGTCTTCTTCCTCATCTTCTTGTCACTTCTATCCGCCCCTCTATCTTTCCTTCAATAACTTCTTTTAGAAGGCAGTTTCTGCGTAAAACATGACCAATCTTGTAACGCCTGCATGACATTTCCCCTAGAAACACTCCCCCCCGGAGATCCGATTGGTGGAGTAGTTTCCTTGACAAATGATTCCTCAAATCCCTAAAATATATATTCTTGTATCAAAAACTGAAAAATACTGAACTCCGTGGCTTGAGTTCGCAAGCGCACTATACCGACCGAGCGACCGCCGCTTGTCGGCGAAGTTAGTGCCAACTTTAGTGGATAGAGGGTGTCGCGTGATCAGCGCAACGGATCCCCACGGCCGTTAATCTCGGTTTACTAGACCGGAGCCGCTATTTCCTTGAAGTACCTCCTCAATTATCCTCATGAGGCTGAGTAGACTCCGTTCCAGACCCACTACTTCTCAGAAAATCTGGAATCGCCAGGAATCGAACCCGGGACCTCTGGATCTGTATCCAGGTACTCTAATCACTATACCACAGAGGTGGTCAGTTCGCAATTAAATTACAAGGATCTTTTCTGACTTAAAAGTAAATTCACTTTTCGGTCTTAAAAGTTCTGTCCCTCAGGTTAAATATAAACCGGTTAAGTACCTGTACATGAACCCAGTGTACCTTGTCCTGTCTCTGTAGCTCTACGTCACAAACCCCAGACAGCGAAGCTACTGTAGTATTCGAACAGGAAGGTGCTTGAGTGTATGGCTTGCGGCGCCGAGAGGAATGGAACTCTGCTGTTGCCACACATCGCATTGGAATGACACGACGTACATCAGCAGTACAGTTAGAATAAAGTAACAAGAGCGAGAGGGAAGGATTCGAGAGGAGCAAAGGTAGCAGGATTACTCCATCTTCCTCACTCCGCTACCCGCTCCGTCGCGTTTTCAATGTTCGCTTTCTGCGCACTGAAGGCCAGAAGGCTTAAATGAAAGTGTGTGAATTGGCAGTGTCTTGCCTTCCCCTCTCTCCCATCAAATAATTAGCAGATTACAAACGAGTCCTTAGCTTCGCGGTGCGAAATCTGACTCACGGGTCCTTCATTTTTAAAAACACAAGAAGTTCATTAACACTGAATAACCACACCGTGCGTTTAATTTTTATGAAAGCTGACGAAATTATGTCGTGAACTGGACGAGAGAACGTGCTATAGCAGCAGTGAAGGCTGGTTCACGCTGATGTGACTGTGATGACGCAACATTGCTCGCTACCGAGCCGCGAGACGCTAACAGCTACATGCCTTCTTGCTTGAATCCCGGAACAGTAGTCCTGCAACAGATTTGTCGCACCTGCAACTTGCCGGACCGTAAAACTGAGCAGTGTTGATGAATGAAGCAGCTGGAACTAATCCGACAAATGTTCTTGGTTGATGTAGCGTTTCTCTCTTTCATGCATCATTCTGATCACAATTAGGTCGGGGTTTGCGAGTCCTAGAAGGAAGGCCGCACGCGTCACACAGCCAGGCCTAGCAACACGATAACAGCAAATGACTGCGAGAATCAAGTTCTTAATTCCAGCAAATATATTTCTCGTATGTTACATACCCGATACACGTCCATATTTTTAATTAAATTGGGTCCTGACTAAGTAAAACATGGTGAAGTATTCCATCTAAAGCAAATGTTTTATTCCGAGCCTCACGTTCAACACAGCCGTACGATTGCCGAAGAAAAACAACTTTCTAATTTATGTTCTCTAAGTAACACTGTCGCCGTCTTCATTAAGCTGCAAGTGGGGCATTAGAGTGTGGAATGAAAGTGAGACAAATTGCAGGGGATTCTTTTAATATTGGATCAAAGCAGTGCTGTTGATCTGAGTGTACTGCAGCATATAAAGCATTTTTACTTGGCCCAGCACACCAAACACGGCACAGACAGACACACACACACACACACACCTGGGTATTCGTCAATTCAAATCTATAACTCTCAGCAATTCCAATTCCAGAACACGTGTTAATACCAGAACTGCCGGTCCCGGGATAGCTGAGTCGGTACAGGGAGCAGGCTACAGGCTCTACGTCTGACTCCTGCATCTTTATTGCTATTTACGCTAGTGTAACACTCGTTGATAATTCAGAAGGATGTCTCTTCATCTGTTACATAAGCTTTCGTACTACTAACTTTCCCTTCATTCTCCTGTATTCATTTCCAAACCTATATGTTATCGAACGATGCATCGAAGCCGACTTTAAGGCCATCTCCCACAAATAACACGCATAAAAATCAGTCGTAAACCGTCTCCTTTATACAGCATGCTACACTTCACATATCCACATAAAAAATATAGATTCTCAGAATATACACGATACCCTGAAACAAAAGACCCATGGTTCGTTTGCTACCTATTATAAACCTAACGTTCATACGTCTACGACTCTCGACAATTCATTGTCATGATCATCCGAAATTGTATAATTCCAGACCTTTCATCTTGCCATTACATTACTTTTTATGTATATAAAGAAGTGACCGACCCCCTGGTCTAGTGTTCAGAGTTCCTGGCTTCGATTCCCGGCGCTACCAGCTTTGCTGATAAGTAATGGGTTTGGAACGGGATCCACTCAGCCTCGTGAGGATAACTGAGGAGCTATTTCAAGGAAATAGCGGCTTCGGTCTAGAAAACCGAGATTAACTGCCGTGGGGATCCGATGCGCTGACCACGTGACACCCTCTATCCGCAAAAGTTGGCACTAATTTCGCCAACAAGCGGAGGTGGCTCGGTCGATATAGTTCGCTTGCAGACTACAGGCCACGGAGTTTGCTTCTTTGTTTGCTTATGTCGTGTCCACTTCGGGACATGTCCCTATTAGGTGACTCGGTCTTGGAAATTCCGCCCCCACTCACCGCCTGTTCTCCTGAAGGTCTGTACAAATAATTTTAAGGCCTCATGTACCGTCAGTGCACGGCAGACGGTGGATACAAGGCTAAGTGACACGGTGGCCACACGAACGGAGTTTCCACGTTGGTAAGCGTTTGTTTCCTGCGGCAGCTGTAAGCGCATTCCACGTAGGTAGAGGTACACTGGCTACATGGAATTTGTTTACCTCTATTTTTACGTCAAACACAGAAGTGGTGAAGAAGGTGGAGGCTCTGTTCTTCACTTTGTGAAAGATTATTGACTGGAACCAGCCTCGTGCACTAAAGACGTGACCGGGGAAATTTCCAATTATATTTGTTTCCGTCAGCACAACTTCTGTAGAGTTACACTACACATTGAGTGTAATGCTACCATATACAAAACAAAACATACAAGCTCCGTAGCCTGTAGTCCGCAAGCGAACTATACCGACCGAGAGACTGCCTCTTGTCGGCAAAGTTAGTACCAACTTTTGCGGATACAGAGTGTCGCAACGGATTTCAAGGGCAGTTAATCTCTGTTTTCTAGACCGCAGCCGCTCTTTCCTTGAAATATTATTCTCACGAGGCTGAGTAAATCCTCTTCCAGACCCACTACTTCTCAAAATCTGGTAACGCCGGGAATCGAACTCGGACCTCTGGATCTGTAGCCAGGAATTCTGGCCACTAGACTACAGAGGCGGTCAGATACTTACATACTTACTTACTTACTCATGGAGCTGAGCCCTTCTGGAGGAGCTGCCAATTCTGCAGCTATTCAAGAATTTCCCAGCATTTTATGGAACCCGAAGGTTCATTACCGTGTTCACAAAAGTCCTCCACTGGTCCGTATCCTGAGCCAGAGTAATCCAGTCCATACAACCCTATCCTATCTCTGTAAGATTCATATTAATTTTACCCACCCACCTATGTCCGGGTCTTCCCAGTGGCCTCTTTCCTTCTGGTTTTCCCACCAATATTCTATATGCATTCCTCTTCTCGGCCATTCGTGCTACATACCCTCCCAACCTCATCCTCCTTGACTTGATCATTCTAATTATACTTGGAGAAGAGTACAAGTTATGAAGCTCCTCATTATGCGGTTTTCTCGAATCTCCTGTCACTTCATCTCTCTTCGGTCCAAATATTCTCCTCAGCACCCTGTTATCAAACACCTTCAGTCTATGTTCCTCCCTTAAAGTCAGAGACCAAGTTTCACACCCACAGGCAAAATTGTAGTTTTGTATGTTCTCATTTTTGTGTTTTTGAGGAGCAGACGGGACGACATAATTCCCTGGATGGAATGGTAGCAAGCATTACCCGAGTTCAGTCTCCTCTTAAGTTCCACTTGAATCAAATTTTGACTAGTTGTGGTCGTTCCCAAATATCTGAACTGTGACACATTTTCAAAACATCTGTTTCCTATCTTTATACCATGATTTTGCGCTGCATTTTGATGACGAGACAGCAACATATACTTAGTTTTTCTGCTTACTTCTAGACCAACCTCTTTACTTGCGTCAGTTAACGTTTGTGTGTTTTCCTTTATGGTATCTACATTATCACCCAGTAGATTCACATCATCGGCATAGGGCAACAGCTGATGTGTCCCGTTTAATTTCAGTCCCACCTGGTTTCCTTGGACCTTCCTAATGGCATATTCTAAAGCAAAGTTGAAAAGGAGTGGCGATAAAGCATTGTTTTAGATCATTCTGGGTAGGAAATTTATCAGACAAATGTTTCCCTGCACGGACGTCACTATACGTTTCGTTTAAACACATTTTAATCAACCTAACTAGTTTCATGGGTATCCCAAACTATCAGAAGGTCAGAGATACACTATACATTAATTATCTGTTACATGTTTCGACCTTTCGGTCTTCTTCAGGTACGCACATTCACTGTTGGCTCTACTGATCACACATTGCATTTGCCAGTTTTTACAGTGGCTATGTATTGTGTTGTCAATTTGACATACTGGGTGTAATTCTACCATATACATCTACTGTAAACACTGGCCAATATAAAGAGTGAGCAGTTGAGCCAATAATGAGTGTACCTGAAGATGGACCGAAAGACCGAAACATATAGCAGATAATTAATGTACAGTGTATCTCTACAGAAGTTGTGCTGGCGGAAGTACATTGTTATTGTCTGGGTTTCAGTAGCTTGTAATTTTCAAACCGGAAATAAAATAAAACTGCTTAAGGAATATGAAAATTTAACTAAAGAAATTGTGTAACTTATAAAATCAATGCTGTAGAATACTAAACAAAATATTCCTTAAAAAGATTTATTTTATTTCTGGTTTGAAAATTATAGGCCACGGAAACCCCAACAGTAATTTAGAATCACCGCGACGCTATGATACAATATTTGCCCCGCAAAATATTTCGATTTCTGTCAAATGCCCTTGAGTTCTCTTGGAAGTAATTCACTCTTTGCGAGATTCTCCATAGTCAGATTGCCCAATTTCTCCACATGTTTTGAAACTGGGTGTCGATGTACGCATGTGACAGTCTGTCGTCACCCTAGTCCGAGAGGGAAAAGCGCAACTGCTTGCGCTCGACAGCGGGAGACCTTGAGTGCTCACCGGCGCTGGAAACGTCCGACATGTCACGTCTGCCTGGCCACGCGCGTCGATCTGTCCGCACACGGACGCCAAGAAGACGACCGTGCGGCCTTGGCCTGAGAGCCCTTAACCTGAATTTGCACTGAGCACAGCGAGACTGTAGACAGAGGCACAAAGTGCAGTGCAGTGCAGTGGAACACGCGACAGCTGATTAGACGTATGACGCGACCCTAATTTAGACGGAATATCACGGCTGGTCATGTATATCTCGGCCCAGTTTTCAAAAGACAAGGATTTATGTGCCGTAACTGCAGCTCGCCTAACACTGCCCCCGAGCTTCACGCGTCTCGGAGACTTGTGCTTCAGAAATGTATTCATTCCTTGCACATGTGCCTCTGGTACAACATGTCTGGCTGCAGTTATAAATTCTGCGTGAAAATTAAGTTTCTCATGACATTTACGCCAAAGAATACTGTCTCTCGGAATGTGACGCCGTGTAGTTCCGCAGAAAGGTATGAACGTTTCGGAGGAACCTACTGCGTCCATCTTTAGGTCTCCAGGTTATCTGAAGATGGAAGCAGCATGATTCCCCGAAACATATCCATCGCAATCTGCCTATCTACATTGAGTGAACTCTAGCTGGTCATTCGTAAACAGACTGCTCGCAGCCCAGCGATTTGCAAGTGCTGCCTAAGTATGTTTTAGGTTAGCATTTCTTGCTCTTAAGACGAATTTATTTCTTGTCCTCCCCAAATTGATTGACTGCTGTTACGCGGGTTTGTGGGTCTGCGCAACGCGACTGCAGCCCTCACTAACTCACTAACTCCACATAGCCGAGCCATTCTCTAGAATCCGCCGGTTGCGCAGAGACTCAAAGAATTTGCCAACATTTTCTGGAATCCGAAGGTTCGTTACCACATTCGCAAATCCTCCACTGGTCCGTATCCTGAGCCAGAGTAATCCAGTCCATACAACCCTATCCCATCTCTCTAAGATTCATATTAATTTTATCCACCCACCTATGCCCGGGTCTTCCCAGTGGTCTCTTTCCTTTTGGCTTTCCCACCAATATTCTATATGCATTCCTCTTCTCACCCATTCATGCTACATACCCTGCCCACCTCATCCTCCTTGACTTGATCATTCTAATTATACTTGGAGAAGAGTACAAGTTATGAAGCTCCTCATTATGCGTTTTTCTCGAACCTCCTGTCACTTCATCTCTCTGCGGTCCAAATATTCTCCTCAGCACCCTGTTATCAAACACCCTCAGTCTATGTTCCTCCCTTAAAGTCAGAGACCAAGTTTCACACCTACAGGCAAAATTGTAATTTTGTATGTTCTCATTTTTGTGTTTTTGAGGAGCAGACGGGACGACATAATTCCCCGGACGGAATGGTAGCAAGCATTACCCGAGTTCAGTCTCCTCTTAATTTCCACTAGAATCAAATTTTGACTAGTTGTGGTCGTTCCCAAATATCTGAACTGTACCACATTTTCAAAGGATCTGTTAGCTGTCTTTATGTCACGATTTTGCCCTGCATTCTGGTGACGAGACAGCAACACATATTTAGTTTTCTCTGCGTTTGCTTCTAGACCAACCTCCTTACCAGCGTCAGTTAAAGTTTCTGTGTTTCTGTGTCTGTGGCTCAACACTTTCATTTCTTGAGAAACAAGTACGACAGAAAATCGACGAGTGGAACTCCGGTTCTCTGTGGAAGAGAGTGCAGAGAGCGTGTTCCCGTTTATTGAGCCGTTGTAAACTGAAGTAATCACGTTTTCCTCTGATTTTCTTTACGGGATTTGTAGTTTTGCGTGTAGCGGGTTGTGTGTCCACAGAACAAGTGCCTACCACAGCGGCCTTCGGCGGTGACAGCCGACAGCGCTCCCTCAAGTGCGCGGTTCTGGTAACAGTGCCGCGTTCAGAGCTCTTCACCCGCTTGTGTGCAGAACGGCAGTCCGTGATTTCCGCAATGGTGGCCAGTAAACCAGTCACCGTTTATAAGAAGTCACTTGAGTTTCACAATTAGTTAATAATGTGCGTTCTGAATGCCAAACATAATTTATTTAAATCTAGCGGTAACACTCTAAACTTGTAATCGTGAGGTAGAAAAGGATAAACATGTTCTTTTGCTGAACTAATTAAGCACTAAGACATGAAAACGTACGGGGGAGTGGTTGTGTAGGTCCACATTTTCTTGACCTCGACACTAGTTGGAGGCGAGCGATCATCTTCACGCCCCGGCCGCTTTAACCCCGGGGAAAGAGTCCCCGATAACAATTGTATAGGAGGTTGAGCCAGTCTGGACGACGTGGGACTCCAAATCCGACCTCTTGGTCGTCCAATCCATAGCCAGTCGCCGTAACGACTGAGCTACCCTGGCCTCCTGTATTCGGGAGATGCTCGGTTCATATCTCGGCAGAGACACCGGCTACCCTGACTGAAGTTTTTCGTGAATTGCCTTGGTTTCTCCAGGCCATAATACCTGGACAATTCGACGACGGCTTCCTTCCAAATACTGTCCACTTCATGATTCATTAGTTGCCCTATCACCCGACGCTTTATAGTCTCAATAATTACAGCGTCGTTAAATAGCCGTCTAGAAGAGACAAAACACTGGTGATTTAAAAGTACTGTCTTCAGTCACACGAACATTGGGATAGTGGGTTCGAATCCCACTCAAGTCCTGTATGTCTGTTTGCATTTATTCTGTGTTTGTGTATGTAGGAGCCTTGCGACCGGCTGATGCCCCGTCCAAGGAGACCTAGCGACTATTTAAAATTAAGAAAATGAAATGAAGCGTTTCGCGGATGCCCTATGCTCCAAGTGGGAGCAATTGGAATAAAGAGAAAGAGAGAGATTTGAAAATAGTTTTGATAGCATTTATGCCTCTCTGTCTCTCGCCCCATCAACCCTGGGGCTGAAGCTTCACACAGTAACGGGACGTCACGTTCAATTCTTGTTTTATTATGGACAAGGAAACAAAAAAAGAAAAGGTGAATTATCTGTGCATCTGGAAAACGTGAGGCAAAGAAATACAGTTCCTACGGGTTTCGGAATTCGCACTGTAAGAATACTTAAGCAGACCAGCAGAAGTTCTGAGGCCAGCACTTCTTCTTCTTCTTTTTGTGGACTCAACACATCCTTCCGTGTACATGAACACGTATTGTATCTTCGAGACGAGAGTTCTGAAATTACGAAATTTCGAATTGCCATCATAATGAATTGTCGAGCATTAAAGATTTGTGTGAAAGTTAAGTGACGTAGTACGTTGCAAACGAGCGAGCAGTCTTTTATTTGCAGTGTATCATGCCTATTATATGACTTAATAGTGGTTTAATGTGAGTATGTGAAGTCTGGTATACTCTACGAGTATAAAGGAGATGGTATACGGCTGACAGTTTGTGCGTATTATTCGTGGGAGATGGCGCTAAACGTCGACCTTGACATATTGCTACGTATTGTAGACAGCACGTAATGCTGAAGAGGATTACGGGAGGGAGAGCGTAGGAAGTTAAGAGTACGAAAACCTGTACCGGTATATTAATTGATGAGGTTCCCGTTGAATACGATTTTGGTCGTTTGGCTTTTGACTCCATGTAGTTTTGTGGGTGGATAGCACCGTTTCGGAGGAATATGCTATCGCCATCTTCAGAATTCAAGTATGTAGGTTCAGGAATACGCTTGGTCACCCCTTCTGCTTGGGTTCCATAAACATCTTCCTTGTAAGTTGTCTGTATAACTAAGCCTGTTGATGAATCTGCATACTTGAACCTGAAGAAGGAGGCAGCATATATCACTGAAACGTAGACTCTCACCCATAAAAATACGCGGTGTCACAACTCAGAAGACAACAGTCTTACTAAACGTTATACTCAAACACAGTACGCGAGCAGTTTACATGGAGAGGAGTTTACTGCAATTTGCATAGACGAATGGCGTCCTAGTTGTGTCACGCTTCTGAATCTTCAGAGGTTATGCGTGGGAAATGAAACTTTGATCGACGTAAGAGTAGTTGACAATTACATAGTTGCTACTTTCCTGATGAAGTACCACGCACCGAAGATTTATAGTTTTAGTAGTTGGTTGGGGAACTATGCTACAAGCCGGAAGGTCGCATGTTCGAGCCCCGATGAGGTGGATTTTTCTATTGCCCTAATCCTTCCAGCCGCACTATGGCCCTGGGGTCGACTCAGCCTCTAAAAGAGATGAGTACCAGGAATATTCTTGGAATACTCTTGGGGATTAAAGGCGGCCGGCGCGTAAGGCTGACAGTCTTGCCTCCGTCTATGAGCCGATTGTCTAGAAGATGTGGGAGCCTCAACATCTCACAACCCTATGGGCCTCCACGGCCTGCTACACGGATACCTTTACTTACTTTAGGAGTTCACTGTGGCTCTACAGCCCTTTGTTTGACCTCGGCCGCTTTTTCATTTTCTTAGTCTTTTACGCAGTTGTAGGACTCATTAGACGGGGGATGAGCCCGTCGCAAGGCCGCTACCTACACACAGGACAGCACAAAACAAAAACAGGGGAAAAATTCCGTGGCTTGAGTCCGCAAGCGAACTATACCGACCGAGCGACCGCCGCTTGTCGGCGAAGTTAGTGGCAACGTTTGCGGATAGAGGGTGTCGTGTGGCCAGCGCAACTAATCCCCACGGCCTCTAATTTCCTTTAAATATCTCCTCAATTATCCTCACGAGGCTGAGTGAACCCCGTTCCAGATCCACTACTTCTTAGAAAATCTGGTTGCTCTGGGAATCGAACCCCGGACCTCAGGATCTGTAGCCAGAAACTCTGACCACTAGACCACAGAGGCGGCCCCACAGGACAACACAAACGGAGAATAATTGCACAAAGACATCCATGCCTCAAGTGGGATCCGAACCCACGATCGCAGTGTTTTTGCGGACGACCTCGCGGCAACAGTGATCGGCACATTGCAGTGTCCTAGCAGTGAACCATGACGAATGTTTTTGGTACAGTATGTACAGCGTATAAATAAGCTACTGACATCTTTCACACTTTTTTTAACTTTCCTTTGCAGGCGACTGCGCTCTCTGACACAGAAGTGCACACATCCGTTCGTTCACTTACTCATTCTATTGTTTCCGTTCATTGTTATTTTATGTCAGTATTTGTGCGTAACATTGTGCTAACCTGCTAACGCGAGTACACGCTTCGTCTTGCATAAATTCGCAATACTGAATTTCGTTTATATGATCTTTTTTATAATTAAGCTTGGATTGTCATTGGAACGCGAACTCACTTATCCGAAATTCTTTCCGAATAAAAAACCAGAACTTGCGAAGTAAAATGGAAACAAGTGACAGGAGAAAACAGTCTTCTGGGATTTGGCACCGTGTATATGTGGTGTTAACCGACGTTTCGGAGAAACGTATCGCCTTCATATTCAGGATAGAAGAAAAGAGAAGAAAATACGCAAACGAAGACCCGGTGTGAGCAGGTGCAAATAGTGCAAATAGATGGAGGCGTTACGTTCCTCCGAAACGTCGGTTAACACAATACCTACACGGCGCCACATCCCAGAAGACTGCTCTCGACTAAATTGTTGTTCCCAACAATGAGCGGAAGTTTCCGTTCGCTCCTTCGGGCTCTTCTCTTTGTCTGGAGCGTGTAAGCACTCCACCTCGAACCCAGTCCACGTAGCGTCGCTTTGTAGGATGACGCATTCACTATAAATTGTAAAGGATTTGGAAGGAAGCAGTCGTGTCCTAAATCCAGGTACTTGAAGGACTGAAGGCCACGAAGAACGTTAGTCATATGATACTGCCCCTGCTGAGTTTCGAACAGAGGACTTCCAGAGTGCGAGTCTAGACTGACTGGCTCGTGTGAAAACTGTTATGAACCTTTCTTTGATTTACATAAAACGTGGGTAGTCTCTTGACTAGCTGAGCGACTATTAGCTTGCAAAGAAAAATGAATCTGCTGCATGGCGTTGGTTCAATATACATAAATGTGTAAGTAAGTAATGGCCTCACTACGGCTCGTTACATAAACGGAATTAATCTGAACGTATCAGGGAGAGGTGTTGGCAGGGGGGGAAGAGGATGACCTGAATTCGTAGGCGTTTCATGCCCCCCGCCGACACTTAACCTTCAGCCCCCCCCCCGTCTCTGTACACACACGGCCCCAACCATATTAAGATTGCAGCGTTCAATGGCAGTGGCGCAAGGGAATGGGATTGATGAATAATTAATTAGAGATACTCATTGGGCATTCCGTCTTGTACAAGTAATGGCGGTCTGTCTGTCACACGGCGATGCTAGCCATTAGACACTTGCTCTCACGTCACCGTCTCGTGACACTTTGATTTATCGCTTCAGATGCACGTCCCCCGGCGCTGGTGGAGAGTTGAGCACTACGTAGCCGTTCAAAGTAGCTGAGAATTTATTTCTGTCTTATTTAGCGATGCTGTCAGTTCCTCAGATTACGCAGCGGTTAATTTCTTCTTTTGTGTGGGGGCTAATTTACGACCGTACAGCTGATTGTCTAGATAATGTGGGACCCTCAGCGTCTCACAACCCTATGGGCCTCCACGGCCTGTTACAGGGATAGCTTTACTTACTTTTTCTTTTATTGCTAGTGCGGTGGGACTAAGTCCCTTGTACTGCGGCCACTTCTGGCCTATTGTACCAGCCCCAGATGATAGGTGAGGGTGATTGTGGAGCAGTTGGTGGAATGAAGATTGGCAAGGGAAACCGAAGTACTCGGAGAAAACCTGCCCCAGCGCCACTTTGTCCACCACAAATCCCACTTGACCAGACCCGGCATCGAACCCAGGCCGCCGCGGTGGGAAGCCAGCGACTAACCTCTTGAGCTATGGCGCGACCTTACTTACTTTACAGCGTCCAAAAGCAGGACTACGTGAATGGTGAATTGGTAAGGATGTACAAAGAAGCGGTCGTACTATAATGCTATTTGCCAGGAGGTACTGTGGAGAACCACGATGCCAGGATACCCGAATACAAGTCTAGAGCTACTGATACGCCGCGGGGTGGTGGATAACGACTTTAAAGAGTGTGGAATGAATCGTTCGTGATCTAATTCAAAGTACTATCCGAGCATTTATATAGAGAGAGACAGAAGGAAGCCACTGACAGACCTCACTCAAGTTAGCCGGTGTCGCCACCAAGATTCGAACCGGTAGCCTCCCGAACACAAGTCTAGCGCGTTACCGCTAGTCACCTACCCCGGATTCTTAGTCGTCTTAAAGCCACGGGAAGTCAGTGTAAACAGTCACATCGTTGACTGCCAAATGTCCCATATTTTGAAAAGAACACTTTCCAAATAAAAATGGAATCCCTTCTAAAATGAAAATTTTAATTTAGGCCTTACGGGCATCCTTGTGTTTCTAAAGTCTGAGTAAGTGTCTGTCAAGTGGACAGAAAGCGGTCTTTGGGGTGCTAGTCATTCTTTCTTAATTTATATCTTTCTTCCTTTCTTTCTTCTTCGTCTTCTTCTAGCAGCTGTTCTGTTTTCTCTCTTTTTTTCCCCCTATTTTATTTCTTTCTCGCTTTTTCTTTGTCCCCGTGATATTTTCATGTACCTGGCAAAACCATTTTGTTCCCTATAGACCCACAGGCCTTTTTTCCTTGAAATAGCGACGGACTACGAGCTGGACGGCCGTGGTTCTATTCCCTATAGAGGAAAATATTTTTCTCTGCTCCATAGAGCCGAGACCGGCTCTGGGCACTGTGGGTACTGTGGACTGTTTCCCATTTGGCAAAGCGGCCGGGGGGGGGCGAAGCTGACCACTGTCTTATAGTGCCGAGATCAAGAATAGTGGATATATACCTCCATCACCCCCTACATCGTCATGTCTTGGGGCTTAGTAATTAAGCACAAGGATAACCCACCTCAACCTTACGACGCTCTCGGCGTCCGTATGCTCTCCATCATGTTTGCAGGCATGTATCCGCTTCACTTCTAACTCTAGTAACAAATTCTGAATTATAAATTCTTTTATAAAGACCGTATTTACGATTGTGTATCTTCTTGTGTTTCCTTCAGTACTTTTAAAATAATTCATACCTTCTGATTGGAATTTAATTTTTTCTGTGTAAAAAGGAAGGTAAAGCTATCCTTGTAACAGGCCGTGGAATCCCACACGATTCTGAGACATCGAGGATCCCACAGTTGGCTCACAGATGGCGGTAAGGTTGTCAGCCTTACGCGCTGGCCGCATAAGATTCCTGGTACTCATTTCTGTTAGAGACTGAGTCAACCCCAGGGTCATAGTGCGGCTGCAAGGATTAGGCCAATTGAAAAATCCAGTGACCTCATCGGGAATCGAACCCGAAATCTTCAGGTAGGGTACAGATTTCGACATCATACCTTACTACAGGTCAAATATGCTTTATATAATGTTTCGCGGTGTTGAGGGACCGTTCTGTGCTTTAAGAGTATAGATCAGTAATCCCAGAGGTCACAGTCCTGCATCTCGGCCATTTTTGGGTTCAGGTTTGGTCCCTCTTGATGGAAGTGTTCCATTGGTTTCCTTACTCCCCCTGGCCAGTCCAGGTCACGCAGATCCTTTCTAAATCACCATTTCGCAGCCATGTGTCGTTACGTCAGTCGTGACGGTTCTGTCTAACTTTGTGAGAACGCTTCACACTGTATCGGTAGTGATGTTGCGCTCATAATCGCGAACTCTGCCGGTAGCGTAGTAGGTTGAGGCACTATGCTACAAGCCGGAAGGTTGCGAGTTCAAGTCCCGATGGGGTCTTTGGATTTTTTTTAAATTGACCTAATCCTTCCGGCCGCACTATGGCCCTGGGGTCGACTCAGCCTCTAACAGAAATGAGTACCAGGAATATTCTTGGGGATAAAGGGCGGTTGGCGCGTAGGGCTGACAACCTTGCCGCCATCTATGAGCCGATTGTCTAGAAAATGTGGGAACCTGAACATCTCACAACCCTATGGGCCTCCACGGCCTGTTACAGGGATAACTTTACTTTTTACTTTTACTTCGTATATTTTTATATAATAAACGTTCCGGCAGCTATCGCTGTAGATTACTGGTTTAATTATGCTGATGTACGTGTAGCTCTACAACGTATGTCTGTGCGTGTAATGCAGGGTGTACTACAGCGGTTGGGCAGCCTTAAGAAGTAGCGCCATTGTTGTCGTCTTATTCCGTACTTCCTTGGCACAGTATGCGACTGTAGATGGTTTCGATGTGAACTAATGTTCGTGAGTTAATGCATTTTGTTCACAGCTACAGCCTAGCAACCAGAGTGACACTGACAGGAGTGGCACGAGAAAATCTTGGAGAAGCCATTACACGGGGGGCAGTGTGATTGTTATGTTCAGTTTTTAAAGGCGTAGCAGTATGACGACATTCTCACACTTTAGTATTTTCTGGTAGTAACACAGGTGGCAGCTGTGTCGTCTGGAAGGTGATGATATAATTTGTTTCACTATTTTAACGGAAGGAAGGAAGGAAATAAAGGGTATGAAAGGTGTAACGGAAAGGAATGAAATTACGAATGATATTGTCACGTATTCGGGGTTTGCGTCAATAATAATAATTTGTATTGGAATAGCTGAATAGATTTATTGGACACTCACTAGTCTTAACTACAAATAATCATAACACTCTAAAGATTACTGTAACTGTAACACATAAAACAAAGTCTGATTGCTAGCCGTTGCTTGGTAACGAATCTTATCTCGTTAACGCTTCACAGCTGATTACTCAACTATTGAATTGACTTCTGAGTTCTCTTACAAATAAATCTGACTGAACTGAATTCACGAATGAACTCTTTTTATAACTGCCTGAGAATCTAATAGAGATTACCGCCTTCGAAGTTAAAGTCAAAGTCAAAGTCACATTGCGACTGACGGGTCAGTCAGTCAGTCAATCTTGGTATCGAACTCAGTCTGAGGCTCATGATTAGATATTTATTACTGTTTGACAGTTGCGATCTTGGTATTGTTGGGCGCCCTCTCTGACGAGAAGACGGGTCTGCTTTTATCAGAGTCATTGTCTGCAGTAGTAAGTCATTTGTCATAAAGTAAAGGATATTTACATTTTACATGTTAAACATGTTAATAAATGTATATAAAATATATACAGGACCTCTGTCAGTCCAGGCTCAGTACAGCAGATAATGTCTTATTTCTAGTAGCTTCCGCTACAACGGCAGTCTCGTCACACCGCTTTCAAGTGTTCCATTACCGTTCTTCGTGAATCCGTTGTCTCGGAAACCATGTTTAATTTCGCAGGCAACTGTTTGGTGCTCTAAATGTTTACAACTTTCAGTACCCGTATTCATGGAAACCGTGTTTCCTAATTAGTTGGTTTCCAGGAATCAATCTCTCCGTGGCAACGTGTTTTCCTATTCGTTTCCCAGAAACGGCCCACATGTTAAGACGCGTCCACATTACTCGTGCTCGTGTGACTCGCTATGCTCGCGAGTAATGTGGACGATATGACAAGTCACGAGACAAGCAAATTTAAAATTTTTAATTTAAAAACTATAGCCAATAAAATAAAATACGACTACAGCTTATACACACTACGAGTAAATATACGGATCCTCACGCGCCGAAGCCTGGCGAGCAACTGGAGTAGTGTAGACGAAGATTTACGGGCACAAGTAAAAGCCAGACGAGTCTCCCGACGAGCACAAGCCTGGCGAGCACGAGTAATGTGGACGCACCTGTGAATTTCAACAGCCCCTTTTCCATTAATATCATTTATAGCTCAGACAGTGGGCAGTTTATGAATCCAGAGGAGCGCCCACCGGCAAGCGCACGTACTGCTGTGGAAGGAAAGTGTACAGTTGTCTGCAAGTTAAACTTTTCCATTCTCAAGCATCCTGCAAATATTTTTGTGTCGTAATATGTACTCTTAATGTCGAGATAATGTGGGAGGAATGCTCGGCTTCCCGTTCCGTCTGCTTTAACCTGGGGAAGGGGCCCCAGTTTGGCAGGAGTATATGTTGGCTCAAAAGCCACTCTGGAGCCAGTAGGGAGCGTTCGGAAAGAGATCACTGTGATTCCCTGGAATAGCTTTAACATCCAGCAGTTGCAGACCTGCCTCTGGACTGTAATTGTTTTCGATGCGGTGTCCAGTGCATTGGAGTGTGTAATCCTACAAGCTCTGCTTCTTCGACTGTGTGAACCGGTGCCACTTATGTACAATCTTGCAGCTAGTAATTAAATGGCAGTAGGCATGGGCGGGGGGGGGGGGCAAACCAGGCTCTGTTGCAACCTTGTAAGATTTTTAGAAATAAAATTAAAAGTGGAGAAAAATATTAGTAACAAGAATACAAATTATTCTAAAATTGTAATGTTCTATCCTTAATACAGAAGTCGCAAGCCTTTTGGATTTTTAAAAGGAAAATTACTTTTAAACACCATTCTTTTGTCTCGAATACAAAGCGCGACCGTTAAACTTATGTTTGTAAGCAAATTTTGGGGTTGCTTTGCTTCCTTTTTCAGGGCCGCAGCAAGCGTGACTCTGCCATGCGTTTAGGCGTGTGTTACCTGAACCTGGAAACAAACATTAAATAAAATGACCGTCCTCGGTATTTGAACCCATGGGCTTGATTAGAACAAAGGCAGTAGGCGAAAGATCAGAAGGGGAATAGTGCAGTATTATTGATCTGGCGGTATTACGTCCACTTGTGAACACATGTGAGTGGCGGAAGCAGCTCGTTCTCCGGTTGTGTGCAGATGATAATTTGAATGACTGCAGTTGTGGCTGCTGCTGTCCATACGGGCAGCTCACATTAGAAGCCCCCTCCTTGCCCCATTAACAGGTGATAAAATATGCCTTTTCTCTAACGGCATATGTTACGTCCTTCTAATGAAATATTTTTAGGTTGCGTCATCATCAGCCAGTGACTTAGATAGTTACGTCATCAGTGTAAAGCTACTGGATTGCACCACCAGCTTACGATGGGAACCTTAGGGCCGCGCCATAGCTCAAGCGGTTAGTCGCTGGCTTCCCACCGCGGCGGCCTGGGTTAGAGCCCGGGTCTGGTCAAGTGGGATTTGTGGTGGTCAAAGTGTCTCTGGAGCAGGTTTTCTTCGAATACTTCGGTTTCCCCTGCCAATCTTCATTCCACCAATTGTTACACAACCCCCCTCACCTATCATCTGGGGCTGGTACAACAGGCCAGAAGTGGCCGCAGTACAAGGGACTTAGTCCCACCCTACTAGCAAAAAAAAAAAAAAAAACGCTGGAACCAAAATCGCCATGCTGAAGATCTTGCCGAATACGCAGGGCTTTTTGTGTCTAAGGTGGCCTATTCGATGTATGACGACCCCTCAGACATGATTCAGACAAAGTCAGGTCAACGGCCTGAGTGCTATGCGGTAGCGTAGTTGGTTGAGGCACTATGCTACAGGCCGGTAGGTCGTGGGTTCGAATCCCGATGAGGTGGATTTTTCAATTTACCTAATCCTTCCATGCGCACTATGGCCTTGGGGTCGACTCAGCTTCTAACAGAAACGAGTACTAGGAATCTCCCTGTGGGGAAAGACGGCCGGTGCATAAGGTTCACAGCCTCACCGCCATCTGTGAGTCGATTGTGTAGAGCAAATGTGAGAGCCTCGACGTCTCAAAACCCAATGGGTCTTCACGGCCCGTTACAGGGATAATTTCTTTTTTGTCTTCTACAAATTTAAGTTACAGGTAAGGCTAAGGCCCATAGAGTTGTGAGACGTCGAGGCTCCCACATTTTCTAGAAAATCGGCTCACAGATGGCAGTGAGGTTGTCAGCCTTACGTGCTGGACGCCTTTACCCCAGGAAGATTCCTGATACTCATTTATGTTAGAGGCTGAATCGACCCCAGAGCCATAGTTGGAAGGATCAGGAAAATTGAAAAATCTAGTGACCTCATCGGGAATCGAACCCGCTACCTTCTGGCTTGTGCCCCAACACACTACGCTACATCGTGCCTCCCACAAATTTAAGGTAGACCAGCACATACTAAAGCTAACTTCCTTCCTTTCTAACCATCCACGTGTATCAAGAACGAACCCCCGTCCCCCAGACTTAAAGACCGAGGATGTGATAATGTGCTGCCTGGTCAACTGTCGCTGCTACTGTTTAAGGTACCGTTACAGCACTCTCCAAGGTGGACTGAGGAAAACCAGCGGGTGTCCCGGCCGAGATTCGAAACGGGCACCTTCGGAATACAAGTCATAGACGTTGCCGCGTGTGTCTGTTAGCTTGATGTTAGCCAAGGGTGAAGACGGACGAGCCACATTATGTCGAGCTGAGGTAACTGCGCTCTTTGTCTCGACACGCTTGCTCCGTGTTTCGGAAGCATACCGAACCTTGCAATGTGGATTCGGCCTCTAGTTGTGGTCTGCTGGACGTCAGAGCGACGGCGTGAGAAACCGTGGATACTGCTAGAAACGCAGGCAGGCAGCACACTCGCTATCACTTTCAGCCACGCGTGAAAAGTCACGTAGACACATTTGTAAAAAAATAAACATGAAGTCCATTTGAAACTGAACATCATCTACAGGCTGACAGAAATAAGAGACAGTCCACATCCAGCAGCAGCTTCGTCACCGTGGCATATTGTAGTGCCCATAAAATTACAGTGTAGGATTTGAGGTTCTCGCACCCGTGATTGTGAAGTCTACTATCGCCTGTTTTCACGCTGGGTTCTTGTTAGGCGTATTGTTCGACCCTGAAGATGGAGGCGTCATGTTCCTCCGAAATGTCGGTTGACTTTCAACTGAATACACGGCGTTATATCCCAAAAGTTAGCGCTCTGTGTTCTGTTGGATTTGAGGTTCCAACAGCGGTGACTAGGAAGACATGGCATCTTCTAAGATGTGTATACGTATTGTGTAGTTAGGTAGAAGTCCGCCGTCGTTTCGTAGAAACGTTCTATTTCTGTTGTGTTGTGCTCTCCGGTTAGTGTTCGCGTACATGGCATACATTATGCATTCTCTCTCAAACATATTGTTCCAGATATCCTATAGCATTCTCTTTCCAAATGTTTGATTTTCACTGTGGTAACAGTGTGCCAAGGGATCCCACCATCGATGTCGTCAAACATATTTTGTAAATAGAGTGTAAATGACCGCCTCTGTGGTCTAGTGGTCAGAGTTCCTGGCTACAGATCCAGAGGTCCGTGTTCAATTCCCGGCGCTACCAGATTTTCTGAGCAGTAGTGGGTCTGGAACGGGATCTACTCAGCCTCTTGAGGATAATTGAGGAGCTATTTCTAGGAAATAGCGGCTCCGGTCTAGGAAACCGAAATTAAGGGCCGTGGGGATTCGTTGCGCTGACTTCGCGACACACTCTATCAGCAAAAATTGGCACTAACTTCGCCGACAAGCGGCGGTCGCTTGGTCGGTATAGTTCGCTTGCGGACTAAAACCACAGAGTTTTGTTTCTGTGGGTTTCTTATTTATTTTCTTCCATAGTTATTGTTTGTTTGTTTCCGCTTTCTTACTTGGCTTACATTTCAGCCGTGGAGAGGATAAGTTCTTACGAGACATCGATGGACTTCAACTGCAAGGCGTTACAACACAGAAGTTCGTGTTCTTTATGGTTTATATAATGACACTGTTGATAGCCGAGACTATACAGCATCGAGTGGTTGACGATTTTTGAAAAAATGTACCATTGAAAAAAGCGGCCTTCACCTAATTTCATATATTTTCCCAGCATTTCCCATGAGACGTTCTTGGGAAAATTATGGATGGCTTCAGTCAGCTATTGCAGCACAGAACTTCAAAAAGCACAAATTTATGTTTGAATATTCGACCGATTATTTAAGTAAAAATGGTGAAAGGGAACATTTTCGGTACCACAGTAACCCAGAACCTAACACCGGTATAACGATTCTGTATAGGTTCCTACAGTTGCTTTTATTATACGAATGTTCTGATGAACGTTATCCCTTGACTAATTGCATAATTGATATACCAGCATTTTTTAGAAATGGCCGTCATTCTCTGCAGGAGACTGGAAGGCAAGCTGACCTTTAAAATACCGATAAAGTAAAATTGTCCCTGTATGGGGGAGTGGAGTTATAGATCCACATTTTCTTGACCTCGGCACTAGCTGGAAACCGATGAACTTGTTAAAAAAAGGCATTTATAGCACTGAGATTCGAATTATTACGAGTATTTGCGGGTCTCCAATTAATAATTGAACTTGGCGAGTACATATCTCGGTAGACGTGGAGATAATTGGGTTACAGAAGATGCTGAAGTGGGTTTGTGTCTGCCTGAAGAGACTGGCTGAAGCCGCTATGATCCCTCCTGCTGCGCTGGCTGCAGTATTCGCCTTGTCGGCCTATGTCTGTAGGCAGAGGGAAAAGCGATTTCGTCAACTTCTGTAACCCAGTTAGCTCCACACCTACGGAGCTATATACCGATTAAGTTTCGTTTTTATCGGTAAATTATTGCGTGATTATAATTATAAATTTGGAGCCTCCTCCGACTGAAACATTCTGTACAACGAAAGTCGACCATCACAAATAAAACATATGACGAGAGAATATGAAAGCAGCTAATGCAGCCCTTAGAAATTACATTAAAGCAAAAGTATTCAAGACGGGAGAAACAGAAAGATTCGTGTCATAATTAGGCCAGAAGAAAGTCGTTCTGAATAATTAAGCCGAAGTCTACTTTTAAGAAGGTAGGTGAAAAATAAACATAGATGGAATACAAAAAATAAAAAAGTAAGTAAAGTTATCCCTGTAACAGGCCGTGAGGCCCATCGGGTCGTGAGACGTTGAGGGTCCCACATTTTCCAGACAATCGGCTCATGGATAGCGGTAAGGTTTTCAGCCTTACGCGCCGGCGGCCCTTTACCCCCAAGAATATTCCTGGTACTCATTTCTATTAGAGACTGAGTCGACCCCAGGGCCAAAGTGCGGCTGGAAGTATTAGGAAAATTGAAAAAATCCACCTCATCGGAATTCGATCCCGCGACCTTCCGGCTTGTAGCATAGATGGAATATGTACGTTTCTGAAAATGTGTATAGACTCTTTCCAACTTTCGATGTTTCGACTTACAATAAACTTGGACTTACGACATCAATATATTGATACATCGAAATCTACATCCGATATTCGATCTGTCTCAGCGCTCCGAGCCTACTTTCTTGTGCGAATTTTCGGCTGATACTCAATCAAGATGTCGTCGCCATCTTGAGTGCTTGAAATCTATTTTCCAACATTATCTGGATGTATGTTTTGTTATGTTAAATAAATATAATTTCCCGAGATTTAAGGTAATTAATCTTTAGATTTAGCATTGTGTGTTGTTTATTTTAAGTCTTAAAACTGTTTAGTATACAATTAACATTCATTGATACTTAAACTGCGTAGTTATCTGTAGCCGGAATATGACTTGGTACGTTTCCCCCTCCAAGGTCCTGCAACTTGCCTCAATTTATAACCAGTTAAGCCTACAGGAAACTGGTGTTTGACTTATCGTTGTGAATTTCAAGAAGGCTTTGGCGTGTATTTGGTGTGGACAGTCACAAGAGACATCGTATAGAGTATCCACCTGAATAAAAGGAAAATGATACAAACAAACAACAAACCCCATGGCCTGTAGTCCGCAAGCGAATTATACTGACCGAGCGACCGCCGCTTGTCGGCGAAGTTAATGCCAACTTTTGCCGATAGAGGGTGTCACGTGGCCAGCGCAACGGATCCCATGGTCGTTAATCTAGGTTTTCTAGACCGGAGCCGCTATATCCTTGAAATAGCTCCTCAATTATCCTCACGAAGCTGAGTGGACCCCGTTCCATACCCACTACTTCTCAGAAACTCTGGTAGCGCCGGGAATCGAACCCGGGGCCTCTGGATCTGTAGCCAGGAACTCTGACCACTAGAGCACGCAGGCGGTCAAAAGAGAGGATAACGTTATATATATATCCAATATTAAATGATGACTGGAGGAAATCATTGTTATTATTATTATATTCACAGCATTAAGCAGTAGTACGCGGGAGTACATGCAGCAAATTTGACCTGAGTAAAGCTTCTCTTGCACTAATGATATGATCGTTATATTTAATTAATGCTTGCTGGAAAACCGGTTATATCCCCAAGGAATGGAGGGTAGCTATAGTTATATGTGTATTTAAGGAGGGAAACAGAGATGATTGTACTAATTATTGAGCAATTAGTTTGCTCAATCTGTGTTGTGACGTTTACACAAACATTTTAACCCGTTCCATGCCACAGATGTACGTGGGCGTAGTTTCACAGTTAGGTTAGGTTAGATGAAGTTAGATTTGGTCGATAGATTAAGCAAGTTAGATAAGATTACAGGCATGTGGATGTGTGTCGTAGCATTTCCTTGTTCGGAATTTATCTAAAGACACTTGGAATTAAACAGGTTAAATAGCCAGGTAACTAGAAACGAACAGAACAGGAACAAAGGCATAAATTTAGAAATATCTATTCCCTTGCAGATCGTACATTATCAATTTATAGATTTATGAAATTACCTTTGACAGGATCGAAAGCAACGAGGGCTTTCGCAAAGTATTATATTTGAGCGTGTTGTGTTAGTGTCGATCAGTGTACAGATTGTCCCATCACGTAATAGACAAATTTCAGGAGATATTTTTACAGGACATTTGAAGCAATAAGTGCCCTGTAAACAATAGCAACACAGTACCGCTTTGCAGCGCGCTTACTTACAGTATCATTGTTGTACTGGACTGGTTTTCATTCTGTGAAGTAGTTGGTCAAATTAAGACTAGCAGGTCCACTGTCTGATATTGTGGTAGAAATCAACGAACTTGTGTGAAGAACACTCTGATTCCACCTTCAGGTTCGAAGAGTATGCCAAGCAACTAGCAGGGAAAGACCCACTATTCTGATTGAAGTTTTTTCATTGTTATTCTCAGACCCTCTGGGCATGCGCCGGGATAATACTGAACTTATACGACAGCCGCTTCCTTTCGCGTCCTTCTCAATTCATTATTCTCTCACTGGGCGCTATGTGTTCTGAGCCGTTAACTTCATGAGACTTGGAGGAAGAGAACCGATGGAGCAGTGTCACCGTATCAGACAGCGATGTTCTCTTTCACCTGTTGAAGAACTTCGCTTTGCATTCAAGAGGTCCCGGGTTCTGTCCTGAGACCGTGTTTTCCTCAGTTCCTCCAGGAAGATGTCACGTTTGTACTTCACATTAGGCCACGACCACTTCCCTCTTTACAGTTCTTTATTTACTAATCACTGCTTCATCCAACGCAATATATTGCGACCTCTTGGGTTGTGTGACTGCCTGTAGTCTTATAGGCGGATACCGCCGTTTCAAATTGTTACATGACGCCTGAAGGCCGAAATGATTGAGCCAGGGCAGACGTCTATCGCTAGGCAAGGGCTCAGTAAACAAATTCCCGCTGCAACGAATACGCGGACAGCAATAGAAGAACTGCCATTTCTATGCAACGGCGAGATAGGCACTCTTCCGTAACGGTAGAGGAATAGTTTGGATAACGATGGAAATGGTGTTTTCTATGGATCCGCCTCGAGACTATATAACGAGAAGAATTTAGGGGACTGACTGACCGTCAGTCTCAATGTCACTTTGACTTTGAGTCTCTTGGGATCGCAGTCGAAGATGGTGACAAGAAAGTAATTGGGCAGTGAAAAGAAGACTTATATGAGCTGCAGCGACAGTGAGACTGTTATAAATCCGTTGCCAGGATACGACTAGTGTGTGTGTGTGTGTGTGTGTGTGTAACGGTGAGCTATAAAGTGTGGAGATTAGCGATAGCATTGCAATTACATATAATCCTGAGTGGTGTGTATAGGGTATCAATAAATCCAGTCATCCAGTCCATACTCCATCCATAGACACGACCCAACACGTGATAGTATGAACAGACTGAGTCAGTCTTCACTATACATATAGGCGGGATGTTCCTCTGTCGGTATTGTCCTACAAGACTACACGGTGTCACAACTCAGGAGGCCAGATTCTGATCGGTGACCGCCGTCAGAGCCGCAGAACATACATTGCCTGAGCATCTACGTTAAATAAACAAGTGCAAGTCTTCCACCCATTCCGTTTCAGTATAAACCTGTTGTCTTTGGTGTGGTTGAGAGGGGATGCGCGACGTGAGGAGGCACGTTTTAAACGAAATTATAAAAAAGAACCATCGAGTAACTAAATCTTTAAAATGAACGGGTATACCTAAGTTCTTCATAAATAAATGGGTCTGCCCATTAGCTTCTGGTTAGATAAGATAAAACGTTTCAGAATGTCAAACGTACTGTTCCCACCATATCATCAGAATTGTACAGCGCATGCGCTCTGCAGTTACAGTAACATCAGTTGATATCTGTTTGATGCATTGTGTTTCCTTACTTCACACTTATATCTTTACTCTCATTAAATCTTACTTCTGTTACCTTCCAGCATCTAGGAACAATTTATTATTTTAGAACCGAGAGGATTGGTATAGCAGTAGCTGTCGATTCGTAATCGGGAGATCCTCGCTTCGAATCTCGTCTAGAATATCAGATATCCAGACGGATGTTTACGTTGCGTTCTTGAGTCCCTCCAAGCAAATTTCTGGGTAAACTCTTCTATTGAGTCACGCCAATTCAAGTCAGGTCACGTCAAGTCACTCCATGTCACGTCTAGTCAGTCAGTCATGCCAAGTCACGAAAATTCACGCCACGTCACCTCAAGTCACGTCACGTCGCGTCACCTCACCCAACCTCACTTCACCTAACCTAATAGCAGGGAATGGTACCCCTCAGTTACTGATTGATGCGGACAAGTCTACTGCGCAAACCTAACCTAACCTAACATAACATAACCATACCTAAACTAACATTACCTAACCTAACCTAACCTAACCTATCCTAGGCTCGCCTCACCTCGCCCCGCCCCGTCTCGCATCGCCTCACGTCAAGTTAAGTCAAGTCAGGCCAAGTCACGTCATATCACGTTAAGTCACGTCAGTCACGCCAAGTCACATCAAGTCACGCCATGTCACGCCAAGACACGTCACGTTACGTCACCTCACATCACCTAACATAACTTAACAGCAGGTAATGGTACCCCTCAGTTACTGATGGATGCGGACAAGTCTACGGCGCAAATCTAACCTAACCTAACCTAGCCTAGCCTACCCTCGACTCGCCTCGCCTAGAACCGTCTCGCTTCGCCACCCTTCAAGTCACGCCAAGTCACGTCAAGAAATGCCATGTCTCGTCAAGTCAGTCACGCCAAATCACGTCAAGTCACGCCAAGTCACGTCAAGAAATGCCATGTCTCGTCAAGTCAGTCACGCCAAATCACGTCAAGTCACGCCAAGTCACGCCCAGTCATTCCAAGTCACGTCACGTCACGTCACCTCACCCAACCCAACCTCACCTCACCTAACCTAACTTAATAGCTGGGAATAGTACCCCTCAGTTACTGATTGATGCGGACAAGTCTACTGCGCAAACCTAACCTAACATAACCTAACCTAACCTAACTTACCATAACCTAACATAACCTAATCTAACCTAACCCTGCCTACCCTAGCCTAGCCGAGCCTCGCCTCGCCTAGACCCTTCCAGTCGCGTGTCCCGTCAAGTCACGTCACGTAACGTCACCTCACCTAACCTAATAGCAGGGAATGGTACCCCTCAGCTACTGATTGATGCGGACAAGTCTACTGCGCAAGCCTAACCTTACCTAAACTAACCTAACTTAACCTAACCTAACCTAACCTAATCGAACATAACGCAACCTAACCTAACCTATTCTAGTCTCGCCACGACTCGCCCCGCAACTATCTCGCCTCGCCNTCACGTAACGTCACCTCACCTAACCTCATAGCAGGGAATGGTACCCCTCAGTTACTGATTGATGCGGACAAGTCTACTGCGCAAACCTAACCTAACCTAACCTAACCTAACTTAACCTAACCTAACCTAACCTAATCGAACATAACGCAACCTAACCTAACCTATTCTAGTCTCGCCACGCCTCGCCCCGCAACTATCTCGCCTCGCCTCACGTCAAGCAACGACAAGTCACATCATTTCACGTCTAGTCACGTCAAGTCACGTCACTCACGACAAGTCACATCAAGTCACGCCAAGTCACGACATGTCACGCGAAGAAACGTCACGTCACCTCACCCAGCCTCACCTCACCTAACCTCAGTTACTGATTGATGCGGACAAGTCTACTGCGCAAACCTAACCTAACAACATAACATAACAAAACTTAACCTAACTTAACCTAACCTAACCTAACCTAACCTCGCCTCGCCTGGACTCGTCTAGCCTCGCCTACCGTCAAGTCACGGCAAGTCACGCAAATTCACGTCAACTCACATCAAGTCACGTCAACTCACGTCAATTACGCCAAGTCACATCGAGTCACGCCAAATCACGTCAGATCACGTCAATTCACGTCACGTCGCGTCACCTCACCCAACCTCACTTCACCTAACCTAATAGCAGGGAATGGTACCCCTGAGTTACTGATTGATGCGGACAAGTCTACTGCGCAAACCTAACCTAACCTAACCTAACCTCGCCTCGCCTGGACTCGTCTAGCCTCGCCTACGGTCAAGTCACGGCAAGGCAAGCCAATTCACGTCAACTCACCTCAAGTCACGTCAACTCACGTCGAATTACGCCAAGTCACATCGAGTCACGCCAAATCACGTCAGATCACGTCAATTCACGTCACGTCGCGTCACCTCACCCAACCTCACTTCACCTAACCTAATAGCAGGGAATGGTACCCCTGAGTTACTGATTGATGCGGACAAGTCTACTGCGCAAACCTAACCTAACCTAACCTAACCTTACCTAACCTAACCTAAAATAACCTAACCTAACCTAATCTAACTAAACGTAACTTAACCTAACCTATCCTAGGCTCCCCTCACCTCGCCCCGCCCGATCTCGCCTCGCCTGAAGTTAAGTCAAGTCACGCCAAATCACGTTAAGTCACGCCAAGTCACGCCTAGTCACGTCACGTCACCTCACCCAACGCAACCTCACCTCATGTAACCTAATTTAATAGCTGGGAATAGTACCCCTCAGTCACTGATTGATACGGACAAGTCTACTGCGCAACCCTAACCTAACCTAAACTAAGTTACCTAACATAACCTAATCTAACCTAACCCAGCCTAGCCTCGCCACGCCTCGCCTCGCCTAGACCCTTCTAGCCTCGCCTCCCGTCAAGTCACGAAAGTCACGACACGTCAAGTCACCTCACCCAACCTCACTTCACCTAACCTAATAGCAGCGCATGGTACCCCTGAGTGACTGATTGATGCGGACAAGTCTACTGCGCAAACCTAACCTAACCTAACCTTACCTAACCTAACCTAAAATAACCTAACCTAACCTAATCTAACTAAACGTAACCTAACCTAACCTATGCTCCCCTCACCTCGCCCCGCCCGATCTCGCCCCGCCTCAAGTTAAGTCAAGTCACGTCAAGTCACGCCAAGTCATGTCAAGTCACGACATGTCACGCCTAGTCACGCCAAGACACATCACGTCGCCTCACACCACCTCACCTCACCTAACATAACTTAACAGCAGGTAATGGTACACTTCAGTTACTGATTGATGCGGACAAGTCTACGGCGCAAATCTAACCTAACCTACCCTAACCTAACCTAGTCTACCCTCCCTTCGCCTCACCTAGACCCATCACGGCTCG
The DNA here is from genome assembly GCF_002891405.2 of Cryptotermes secundus. Taxonomy (NCBI): domain Eukaryota; kingdom Metazoa; phylum Arthropoda; class Insecta; order Blattodea; family Kalotermitidae; genus Cryptotermes; species Cryptotermes secundus. The sequence goes on from NW_019736395.1 coordinate 758,499, forward strand.
CCTCCCTTTAAGTCACGCCAAGTCACGTCAAGTAACGCCATGTCTCGTCAAGTCAGACAGTCACGCCAAATCACATTAAGTCACGCCAAGTCACGCCTAGTCACGTCACGTCACGTCACCTCACCCAACCCAACCTCACCTCATGTAACCTAATTTAATAGCTGGGAATAGTACCCCTCAGTCACTGATTGATACGGACAAGTCTACTGCGCAACCCTAACCTAACCTAAACTAAGTTACCTAACATAACCTAATCTAACCTAACCCAGCCTAGCCTCGCCACGCCTCGCCTCGCCTAGACCCTTCTAGCCTAGCCTCCCGTCAAGTCACGAAAGTCACGTCACGTCAAGTCACCTCACCCAACCTCACTTCACCTAACCTAATAGCAGGGAATGGTACCCCTGAGTTACTGATTGATGCGTACAAGTCTACTGCTCAAATCTAATCTAACCTAGCATAACATAACCTTACCAAACCTAACCTAACCTAACCTAACCTTACCTAACCTAATCTAAATAAACATAACCTAACCTAACGTATCCTAGGCTCGCCTCACCTCGCCCCGCCCCGTCTCGCCGCGCCTCACGTCAAGTTAAGTCAGGTCACGCCAAGTCACGTCTAGTCACGTCAAGTCACGTCAGTCACGCCAAGTAATGTCAAGTCACGACATGTCACGCCAAGTCACGCATAGTCACGCCAAGACACGTCAAGACACGTCACCCAACCTCACCTCACCTAACCGCAGTTACTGATTGATGCGGACACGTCTACTGCGCAAACCTAACCTGACATAACCTAACCTAATCTAACCTAACCCAACCTAACCCAGCCTACCGTAGCCTAGGCTAGCCTCGTCTCGCCTGGACACGTCTAGCCTCACCTACCGGCAAGTCACTCCAATTCATGTCAACTCACCTCAAGTCACGTCGAATTACGCCAAGACACGTCGAGTCACGCGAAGTCACGCCAGGTCACGCCAAGACACGTCACGTCACGTCTCGTCACCTCACCTAACATAACAGCAGGTAATGGTACCCTCAGTTACTGATTTATGCGGACAAGTCTACGGCGCATATCTAACCTAACCTAACGTACCCTAACCTAACAACCTAACCTAACCCAACCTAACTTAGCCTAGCGTACCCTCGCTTCGGCTCTCCTAGAACCGTCTCGCCTCGCCTCCCTTCAAGTCACGCCACGTCACGTCAAGTAACGCCATGTCTCGTCAAGTCAGACAGTCACAAGTCACGCCATATTACAACATGTCACGCCAATTCACGCCAAGTCACGTCACGTCACCTCACCCAACCTAACCTCACCTCATCTAACCTAACTTAATAGCTTGGAATAGTACCCCTCAGTTACTGATTGATGCGGACAAGTCTACTGAGCAAACCTAACCTAACATAACCTAATCTAACCTAACCCAGCCTACCCTAGCCTATACTCGCCTCGCCTCGCCTCGCCTAGACCATTCTAGCCTCCCGTCCCGTCAAGTCACGCCAAGTCACGTCACTCACGGCAAGTCTCATCAAATCACGCCAAGATATGTCAAGTCATGACATGTCACGCCAAGAAACGTCACGTCACGTCACCCAACCTGACCTAACCTAACCGCAGTCATTGATTTGTGCGGACAAGTCTACTGCGCAAACCTAACCTAACATAACCTAACCTAACCTAATCTAACCTAACCTAACCCAGCCTACCGTAGCCTAGGCTAGCCTCGCCTCGTCTGGACCCGTCTAGCCTCGCCTACCGTCAAGTCACGGCAAGTCACGCCAATTCACGTCAACTCACCTCAAGTCACGTCGAATTACGCCAAGTCACGTCGAGTCACGCGAAGTCACATCAGGTCACGTCAAGTCACGTCATGTCACGTCAAGTCACTCCATGTCAGGTCTAGTCAGTCAGTCATGCCAAGTCACGAAAATTCACGCCAAGTCACGTCATGTCACGTCTAGTCAAGCCAAGTCACGTCAGTCACGCCAAGTCACATCAAGTCACGCCAAGTCATGTCAAGTTACGACTTGTCACGCCAAGTCACGCCTAGTCACGCCAAGTCACGCCTAGTCACCCCAAGACACGTCACGTCACGTCTCGTCACCTCACACCACCTAACCTCACCTAACATAACAGCAGGTAATGGTACCCCTCAGTTACTGATTTATGCGGACAAGTNATCAGGTCACGTCAAGTCACGCCATGTCACGTCAAGTCACTCCATGTCACGTCTAGTCAGTCAGTCATGCCAAGTCACGAAAAATCACGCCAAGTCACGACATGTCACGTCTAGTCACGCCAAGTCACATCAAGTCACACCAAGTCATGTCAAGTCACGACTTGTCACGCCAAGTCACGCCTAGTCACGCCAAGACACGTTACGTCACGTCTCGTCACCTCACCACCTAACCTCACCTAACATAACAGCAGGTAATGGTACCCCTCAGTTACTAATTTATGCGGACAAGTCTACGGCGCAAATCTAACCTAACCTAACCTAACGTACCCTAACCTAACATAACCTAACCTAATCCACCCTAACCTAACCTAGCCTACCCTCGCTTCGCCTCGCCTCTCTTCAAGTCACGCCACGTCACGTCAAGTAACGCCATGTCTGGTCAAGTCAGACAGCCACGCCAAGTCACGCCATATTACGTCAAGTCACGCCAAGTCACGTCACCTCACCCAACCCAATATCACTTCATCTAACCTAACTTAATAGCTGGGAATACTACCCCTCAGTTACTGATTGATGCGGACAAGTCTACTGCTCAAACCTAACCTAACCTAACATAACCTAACCTAACCTAACTTAACATAACCTAATGTAACCTAACCCAGCCTACCCTAGCCTATACTCGCCTCGCCTCGCCTCGCCTAGACCATTCTAGCCTCCCCTCCCGTCTAGTCACGCCAAGTCACGCAAGTCACGTCACTCACGGCAAGTCGCATCAAGTCACGACAAGATATGTCAAGTCACGACATATCACGCCAAGAAACGTCACGTCACGTCACCCAACCTCACCTCACCTAACCGCAGTTACTGATTGATGCGGACAAGTCTACTGCGCAAACCTAACCTAACATAATCTAACCTAACCTAACCTAATCTAACCTAACCTAACCCAGCCTACCGTAGTCTAGGCTAGCTAGTCACGTCAAGTCACGCCATGTCACTTCATGTCACGTCTAGTCAGTCAGTCATGCCAAGTCACGAAAATTCACGCCAAGTCACGTCTAGTCACGTCAAGTCACGACAGTCACGCCAAGTCACATCAAGTCACGCCAAGTCATGTCAAGTCACGCCAAGTCACGCCTAGTCACGCCTAGTCACGCCAAGACACGTCACGTCTTGTCACCACACACCACCTCACCTCACCTAACATAACAGCACGTAATGGTACCCCTCATTTACTGATTTATGCGGACAAGTCTACGGCGCAAATCTAACCTAACCTAACCTAACCTACCCTAACATAATATAACCTAACCTAACATAGCCTACCCTCGCTTTGCCTCGCCTAGACCCGTCTCGCCTCTCCTCCCTTCAAGTCATGCCACGTCACGTCAAGTAACGCCATATCTCGTCAAGTCAGACAGTCACGCCAAGTCACGCCATATTACGTCGACTCACGCCAAGTCACGTCGACTCACGCTAAGTCACGTCAAGTCACGTCGAGTGATGCCCTGTCACGCGAAGTCACGTCAAGTCAATCCAAGTCACGCCAAGGCACGCCAAGTCACGTCAAATCAGGCCAAGTTACGTCAAGTCACGTCAGGTCACTTCACGTCACCCCACCCCACCTCACCTTACGTCACCTCACCTCACCTCACCTTGCCTAACCTCACCTCACCTCCCCTCCCCTCACCTCACCTAACTTAACAGCAGGGAATGGTAACCCTCATTACTGATTGATGCGCACAAGTCTACTGCGCAAACCTAACCTAACCTACCCTAACCTAACCTAACCAAACCTAACTTAACCAAAAATAACCTAACGCGAACTTTTACCTATTGTAAGAAATTAATTGTCGAATTTTATTCCTTTTATTTTATACCTGTTACCGTTTTTCATATGCTTGTATTTTATTCTCAGCTACTGTACTGATTAAACAAGATGATGCTTGAACAGTCTTTATTACATACTGTGATTTTTTATGTACAGTAATATTGTATTCTAAGAAATTAAACTTAAATTATTTACTCACAGTTGTTGTTATGTCATAGTATTATTATTGATTTATTTTTATTTTTCTCGCATCTACGCCGCTTCTTTGACGTGCTTGCCGCATGTTCTGTGTACGTGCTTTTCCCTAAAATTTCAGGGATTAGCAACTGTTTTGGTATTTGCCCCTACTTGTTAGAACTTAGAGCCTTTTCAACTTTATGGCTTTCTTCCTGTAACGATACACCCACCGATTGTTGGACTTCATTTAAAATTATAAATATTTAAAAAGAAAGTCTGTATAGTGTCACTTCTTCCGTTTGAAGAGTAGATATCCCTCGTTTTACAATTGTTTCAGTTCTATCACCGCTGTGCTCTGAAGTAGTTCGCAAATTTTGGTTGCTAGTTAGAGAATTACAGATGGGTCGTTTGAGATGTCCCCGACTGTATGGCCACTTGCTGACGGCAATAAAGTGGTGATGGACGCAATTAAAGAACATTTAGAAATGCTGCAGCAGAAATTCAATAAGTATTTTGGAGAGAGTGTACAAGATTTCGACTGGGTTCGCGATCCATTTGTTGTGAATTCAGAACATCTTCCGCTTAATATATAAGAGGAACTCGCAGATTTAAAAGCAGACAGAACAGTGAAACTAAAACTTCTCGAAGTGCCTTTGGATACGTTTTGGTTGGCAATAAGGAGTGGCTACCCGGCTATCTCCGAGATGGCAGTTAATGTGTTATTGCCATTTTCAACTATATATTTGTGTGAAGTGGGCTTCTCGACGTTAACTGAAATTAAGACATCAAAGAGGGAGCGGCTCGTCCGCGATGAAGAAATGAGACTTGCGTTGTCAACGATTCCACCACGGTTTAGTCGCATGTGTGCAGCTACGCAGGCGCAATATCACATTGAGAGTATGAGTAGAATTACTGTATTTACTTTAAGACTAATTGAAGTGTATTTTCTGCACTCTACAGTGAATTATAGTTCAATAATAGTTAATAAATTTCATGAGTAGATTTCTGTTTAATGATAATAATAATATAGTATTAAGTTGATCACGATACGTATTTATATTAATTGTCTGATATCATGCGTTTTTGAGGGGAATAACATTTTGGTGTGCCGTGTTGAGTCATGGATACTTCATGGTGTGCCCCGAGTAGAAAAATGTTGCGGAACACTGCCCTAGAACACAGTTGTCTTCACAGTCACCTCTATGAGAACCCCTAGTCCTACGTACCCAGTCGAGTTTCCCCTCAAGCCGAGGGAGCTCTCACGTTCCTGCACTGTGTCCCAGTATACATATTATGTTATATAAAGATAAAGCTATCCCTGTAACAGGCCGTGGAGGCCCATAAGTTTGTGAGGCGTCGAGGCTCCCACATTTTCCAGACAGTCAGCTCACAGATGGCCGTAAGGTTGTCAGCCCTACGCGCCGGCCTCCCTTTATCACCCAGGAAGATTCCTGGTACTCATTTCAGTCAGAGTCTGAGTCGCCCCATGGCCATAGTGCAGCGGGGTTTAGGTAAATTGGAAAGAACAGTGACCTCATCGAAATTAGAACCCCAGACTTGTAGCATAATGCCTTAGCCAACTACGCTACCGCTTGCCCCCGTTATGTTGTGTATTTATTCATCATGTATGTTTCTGTAACGAAACCACCAGTAACTTAGCTAGGAAGAGTGAATTTGTAGTATTAGCAGTGAATAATGAATTGGAAAGGCGATGGAAGGAACAGTATTAGCTTAATTTGAGGAGCCGAGAATCTGAGGAAGTTAGCGGAAGCCCATAGTCAGAATATCAGGCCTCTGACATAAGATTTGAACCAGTGAGCTCCAGAATACAAAGCAAGGGTGTCCCTCACTCCACTGCAACATTAGGATCCAAAACATTTATCATGGAGACATACTTGGAACAAAGTATGCTGTTCTTGTTATCATCGTCATCATCATGATCATTGCTCCCTGATCCTTCCCTGCAAACCTGTTGATGGACAGAGCGAACCAAAATTCCTACCGAATTCCCCACGTGAAGATAGCGTTTTTGTTTAAACGTTTTTGAGCAGCTTCTACTCATGCCTGCCGTCTAGTGGTAACTTCTCTTCACTCAAATTCCTGCAATTTCTGTTCTTTTGAAATGTTACTTGCTTTCCATCATATTGCTATGTATTCTTGTGCCCTGTAAGATGGACGGTTCTTTAGACTGACCAAAGTAACAAAAAGGCATGTCTGTGTTTAAGAGCTCTGAGTTTTATGTGCTGTAGCTCTGTTTCGAGTTTGTGTTATTCAAGGCAGTGTGTGGTGTATCTGCCATAATCATCATCATATTTGATGCTGAACTTTCGTATGTGTGTGGCACTTGTTCTCCATGCTAGGTGGGTCCCTTGTCTACCAAAGCATGGCGTGTCCTCAAATTGCAGATGGAAGAGACGGCCTCCAGATATGGAACGTAGCTGCGAATATACTGGATAAGTAATCATGGACAGCAGACAAGGCGTAGTACTCCAGCTTGGGGGGTTGGGCGTGGGGCTAAGAAGTCCTCACCTTAAAAAAATAGGCTTGTTACGAAAGATCATAAGAAAACTCAGACCTGGACGGATTCCTGGGGTAAACGACCTAAGCGAAAGAAAATGGATATGAGATTTGGTACTTAGAATGTTATAAGTATGTATAGAGCAGGTTCGCTCAGGGCAGTAGCGGAAGAAATCTCAAAATATAAGTTAGATTTAGTGGTAGTACAGGAGGTCAGATGGGACAGCGGTGCACCGAAACAGCAGGCAAATACACTGTACATTTTTCTATGGAAAGGGGAATGAGAATCATGAATTAGGTACAGGTTTTTTCGTACATAAGAGAATCATATCAGCAGTTAAGAGGGTAGAGTTCATTAGTGATAAGATGTCATACATAAGAGTAAGAGGTCACTGGTGTTATATCATCGTTATGAATGTTCATAAACCAACAGAAGAAGAAATTGATGATATGAAGGACTGGGTCTACGAAGAACTGGAACATGTACTCGGTAAATTTCCTAAATACCGTCTGAAAATTTTGTTAGGAGATTTCAGTGCCAAAGTAGGTAAAGTAAAGTACGTAAAGCTATCCCTATAACAGACCGTAAAGGCCCATAGGGTTGTGAGATGTTGAGGGTCCCACATTATATAGACAGTTGGCTCAAAGATGGCGGTAAGGTTGTCAACCTTACGCGCCGGCCGCACTTTACTCCTCAGGAAAATTATTTAATTACTTCCTGGTACTCATTACTGTTAGAGGCTGAGTCGACCCCAGGGCCATAGTGCTGCTGGAAGGATTAGGTCAACTGAAAAAAAATCCGATGACCTCATCGGGGTTTGAACCCGCGACCTTCCGGCTTGTAGCATAGTGCTAGGGAAAATATTTTCAAGCCAACAGTTGGGAATAAATGACGGAAGGTTGGAGAAAACTGCATAATGAGGAGCTCAATAACTTGTACCCGTCTCCAAGTATAATTAGACTGATCATGTCAAGGAGGATGGGCAGGGCATGTAGCATGAATGGGGGAGAAGAGGAATGCGTATAGGGCATTGGTGGGAAAACCAGAAGGAAATAGACCACTAGGAAGACCAAGACATAGGTAGGCGGATAATATTAAAATTAATCTTAGAGGAATAGGATGGATTGGTATGCACTGGATTGTTCTAGTTGTGGATAGGGACCAGTGGAGGGCTCTTGTGGACACGGTAATGAACCTTCGGGTTCCATAAAATGCTGGGAATTTCTTGAGTAGCTGCACAATTGGTGGCTCCTCCAGAAGGGCTCAGTTTCATGAGTTAGTGAATGACAATTCTTCTGTGACGTTAAGGCAAGCATATTCGCTCAGGGTGCTTAAAATGGGAGCCCTGAGGAGAGTACTTGGACCTAAGTAGAAGAAGATTAGAGGAGGATGCGGAAAATTGCATAATGAGGAGCTTCACAATTTATACTCTTCAGTAAATATAATTAGAGTCATCAGATCAAAGAAACCTTCAAGCTGGAAACTCCTTAAAAACACGGAAAAACGTTTTATCGTCAGAAGTGCGTTGCAGCAAAGGAGACATTCTCTTGTCCAGAACCTTCACTTCTTCCACTACGTATGAAGGAAAAGGTCAAGACAATGCACTGAATGCTCAGAAACACAAAATGTCACCGCAGCAAACATCTACCTGTGTTGGGGTACTGGAAGCTGAGATCGGTGATTGAATTGTAAAGATGCTATCGTCTGGAATATGGTGGACAGATGACTGGAATGGCGTCCATTAAGCTATGGTCGTAATGATTTATAGACAGAGACAATGTCTTTCGTTAAGATGACACAGTCGACAGAATTTGTGAGGCCCGTCACACTGCAAACCAGGGAAACCCATGCATTGGGACAGCAGAGAACTTAAAATTCGTTGGACAACCGTGAAGAACATTCTTCACCCTCGTTTAAATGCGCATGATCGCGCTGGAATCGATCAAGCACATCAGAGAGAATTTGCTTTGGACTTGCTCAAACGAATTTACAATGACATTAGCTTCCTAGATATCCTCTTGAGAGACGAGCCCGGCTTTCACTTGTCCAGTGTGGTAAACAGACCAGTACCAGAATCTGTGGTTCGCAAATAAGAACGCGCTACCCAGAGGTGAATGTGTGGATGATTCCTGTCGCAACACACCGTGATCAGACGCTGCTTCCCTGCCGGATACTTCCTAATCTTAAAACCTTTTAAGCGGTTCTTTCGAACAGTAAATAGTTCATTGTTATGTCTTATATTTATACTTTGTGTGTGTGTGTGTGTATGTAGCCGGTCACGGTAGCCGAGCGGTCTAAGGCGTGCACTGTCTTCGCTCGCTCGGAAGCCGGGATCGTGGGTTCGAATCCCACTCAGGGCATGGATGTTTGTGTGTGTTTTTCTGTGTTTGTGTACAGGTAGACGCCTTGCGACGAGCTGATCACCCGCCCAAGGAGTCTTACCGAATGTGTAAGATATAGAAAAACCGAAGTGAACGGAGAAGTTCATGGAGGTAGGCCTAGGCCCACTGGGGCTGTAGTGCCAAGGGGAGAGAGTGAGTGTGTATGTACTCTGGCGAATAAATTATGTTCATCCTGATCGTTTCTTGATAGACACCTGAACCGTTAATGCAGGTTTTGAATACTTGAAGTATGATATGTTGTAGCTGATGAGATAAAGGCAGTACCCTTATCTGCTTTCCTTCTCAGTGTGTTATCAGATATGGCTGTTTACAAGCCAGTCATAATGAGCTGGAGAAAAGCGATGATCAGGTTGGCTCCCTTCCAGTCATCTGATTCCCAATGCGACTACGGGAGCAGCCAGCGTGACTGATGGGAAGTTCAGTCGTGTAATGAATGTACACGGCGGCATTGGACTAACTCAATTGAGCTGAGCCCTTCTTGAGAAGCCGCCAGTTGTGCAGCAACTCAAGAATTTCCCAACATTTTATGGAACCCGAAGGTTCATTACCGTGTTCAAAAGAGCCCTTCACTGGTTCCTATCCTGAGCCACATCAATCCAGTCCATCCCATCCCATCTCTTTTAAGATCCATCTTAATATTATCTTCCCACCTACATCTGCGTCTTCATAGTGGCTTCTTTCCTTCTGACTTTCCCATCAGAATCCTATATACATTCCTTTTAGCCCACGTGCATGCTACATACCTTGCCCATCTCATCCTTCTTGTTCATTCTAATTATACTTGGCGAAGAGTTCAAGTTAATGGAGCTCCTCATTATGCAGTTTTCTCCAACCTCCTGTCACTTCATCTCTGTTAAGTCCAAATATTCTCAAATACCCTCAGTTTGTGTTCCTCCATTAGTGTAGAGACCAAGAGTCACACCCATTATTTTTTTTATTGCTAGTGGGGTGGGACTAAGTCCCTTGTACTGCGGCCACTTCTGGCCTATTGTACCAGCCCCAGATGATAGGTGAGGGTGATTGTGGAGCAGTTGGTGGAATGAAGATTGGCAGGGGAAACCGAAGTACTCAGAGAAAACCTGCCCCAGCGCCACTTTGCCAAAAGTTTCACACCCATACAAAACCAGAAACAAAATCATAGTTTTGTATATTCCAATTTGTACGTTTTCGGACAGAGACGAGAAGACAAGAAGTTCTGGACTGAATGGTAGCAAGCATTACCCGAATTCAGTCTCCTCTTAATTTACTCCAGAATCAGGTTTCGCTTTGTTATCATTGTTCCCAAATATCTGAACTGTGCCACATTTTCAAAGGTTAGTGGCACTGGACACCCGATAAATTTAAGCGACTTGAGCGAAATTAGAAATGCGCAGCCCAGTCGTGATATTATTCCATTCTGGGAAGGCTGTGACATGTCTCTCCATCTTCACCAAGAGGGCGTGAAAAAGTGTAAAAAGATTTGGAACAACAAATTCTGAGATCTGAGTACCTACATACCGTGATACTGGTTGCCAGTAAAACTGGTGGTATCATACATAAGGATTGGAAATTTGACGTTACTCATCTCGAAGATATTGTAAGAACGAACATGTGTTGACTTTCGGAACTTCTTTAATAATCTCTTTGTTATGCACGTGTGCATTTTATTCTCTATTATCTTAGCACTGTTAAGAACCTTTTCACCTTGTGTAGCAGTTAAGTAATGTGTAACTTTGTGTGCAACATAAAACTTGCCATCCCTGAAGGCTGTGTCAGGGTTAAGACGTCTCAGGAATGACGACATCAGGTTCTTTTTCTGGCCTATGCATTGAGCTCACATCCAAATGTTGCAATTCAAAGTCACAAAAATTCTGCGCACAGAAGAGTACAGTATTCAGACTGAACGTTTTTGTAATAATGAGGACAGTGTCTCAATATGCACCGAAGTGCTTACTGCTTTCAGCTGACCAACCTAGAAAGGTACTTACAAATTTTCGTGCAGTAAACGTATGAACATTAGCCTGATATTTTAAGATGCAACTCTCATAGAGAAATACTGATTCTGAGACTATCAAATATAACATTGTCGATAGCCTGGGTGAATTCAAGGTCCTTAGCAAAGAAATGGCCGATCACAGTGAACCCGCGGTCTAAGGCATGAAGCGTCTTCGCTCTTTCAAACGCTGGGATCGTAGGTTCGAATCCCACTCAGGTCATGGATGTCGGCTTATGTTGTGTTGTGTGTAGGTAGCGACCTTCCGACGGGTTGATCACCCATCCTAGGAGTCCCACCGACGCTGTATAGGATGAAGAAACTGAAAAAGTGGTCAAGATCCACAAAAGGACTGTAGAGTCATAGATGGATAGATAGATAGATAGATAGATAGATAGATTAGAGTGGATAAATAGATAGGTAGATATATAAGTAAGTAGGTAGGTAGGTAGGTAGTTAGCAAAGCAATGAAGTTCTTCTGAGTACTGTGTTGTCTCTGATGGGTTTCCAGTACTGGGAAAATTATTGTCATTGATTATGAATTAATATAAATAAATCCAAATTAGCACCAGAAGAAGAGAAATGGGCGATCACTGGAAACATTTGCCCTAGGCATTTCAGTGCCATAACGCCGAGACGTAAGGTCTCAGGAGATACTGTCATTGAACTCGCTGTGCGAAATTTTACAAGTGAAAATATCCATGGCCTCCTGTGTGCCAGCATGACACAAATATAATTTCCAATTTCGATGTACCGGACATCAATTGCCGTCATTTGATTTTGACTGTACAGAAACAAGTCACGCATTACCGCTGATGATTGCAGTAACGAATATGTTCATGTTCCTGTAGTATTAATCCGTTTCAACTGCGCATGTGCTAATAAGAACGGGCAAGTTTCTCACTCCATGTTCTTTTGTTTGTCTTTTATTCGTGTTCCTAATTCTTGGAGGTGGCCCTTGGATTTATATGAAATTTATGTAGGCCTAGTTCTTACTTTACCTTACGTAACAGGAAGTGTAATTTCTCATTTGCTAGTTGTTAATAATATCCAAGGATTTCACAATCCAACAGCATTTAAACTACTTTCAGGCGGTGGGTTATTTATAGAATGAATATGTGCGTGCGTGCGTGTGTGCAAATCTCGTAGTCTGCCTGTGTGATTAAAAGCGTATCTGATATCAATAATCACCGTTGCCTACATACCGTTATGCCGTTGCATAATGCAGCTGGGAAGACAAAAATACAATATTCATTGTATCGATGTTACATCAGTAGGTAAGAACGGCTCTTCTTTTGACGTTCTTGCGGTCACATATTTGATTGCCATAAACACTATCGGTATTTTAGTACCGTGACGTTACAGAAATGTAAAATTTTTAAGCTTGAGCAAGAAATGTATCTATTGATGCTATTTATTTGAGCAAGAAGTTCTAATATGATGTGGTTTCAGAGACCAAAGTCTCTTAGTTGACTCACTCCGTCGATCGGAGCCTTTCTTAAGGGACTTATAATCACTCCGCTACTCAAGAAATTCCACTCCTCTTATGGACTCAAAGGTTCGTCACTCTGTTCGCATTGTTCACAACAGTTCTTCACTAATGCATATCCTAAGCCAGATGAAACCGTTCCAGACACTTCCACTCTCTTTAAGATCTGTCCTCACATGTATGCCTAGGTCTTGCAAATCATTTCGTCCTTTCGGGTTTTCCTATCACCAATGTGTAAAAAAAAAAACACTCCATGGCCTTTAGTCCGCAAGCGAAATATGCCGACCGAGCTACCGCCGCTTGTAGGCGAAGTTAGTACCAACTTCGGCGGGTAGAGAGTGTCACGTGGTCAGCGCAGCGGATCCCCACGGCCCTTAATCTCGGTTTTATAGACCGGAGCCGTTATTTCCTTGAAATAGCTCCTCAGTTATCGTCACGAGGCTGAGTGGACCCCGTTCCAGACCCACTACTTCTCAGAAAATCTGCTAGCGCCTGGAATCACTATTGTATATGCAATTGTTAAAGAAAATTGACGGATAGTACTCAATGTAGAAGTGACTCAAACGATTTCCAAAGGAAGAAAACCGCCAATGGCGACTTTCAATTGGGCCGGTCGAAAACGGCGGAAATTTATTAATTTATTGAAAGTGTTCGGCATGTTTTCCCTATCGATCGAGAAACACCTACCAGAATTATAGAAGAATTTGGGCTGGATGAAAGAAATATTCTCAGATATTAATTGTCAGTCTCGAAATGCAAATGGTTTGTGAAAAAATGGCGCAAAGGAACTTAACCGATAACAACGACTGAGGCGAGAACAAAATCTTCATCAATCTAATGAACAAAACTGAAGCCAAACAATGTTCAGCGATAACGCCGTGACAGGGGTTGAGGCATGAATATTTCACTGCGACCACGAGAGTAAAAGTAGACTAAACGGTGGAAGACAGCAAGTTTTCCCACAGTGAAAGAATCCAATATGAACACGTCAGAATTCAAGATCGTACTCTTTATGTTTTGAATATAAAAAGGAATTGTCCTCCCGTAACTTGTTTTTCCAAGGACAAACTGTTAATCAGACGATTTGCCTTGATATTATAGTGTGTAGAGCCATTACTATTTGACGACCGCGAGATAGGCAAATATACGAGACCCTTTTCTAGGCAACGACTCAGTAAACACGTTCCTACAGCAACGAATCGACGCACAACAATAGCGGTACTGTTGGAAAAGGGTTTTCTACTCGTTCCGTGCCGAGGAGTTAATGTTGAAGACAATTGGGGCGACCCAGTTCAGTTCTGCGCGGGAGTCTGTGAAGAGAGGACTTAAATGTATGAAGCTGAAGAATCTCCACTGTTAAAAGCCGTTTCCAGGGAGCGGCTGGGGAAGACACAACAGGCTGGAAAAGGCTTAGCGAGTGCTGTGGTGATTTGTGAATTGTGGCGATTAGCGGTGGCGCTGCAATTGCTTGTAGTTCCGAGTCGTGTGGGTAAGTGGTCAATAAATCCAATCACCAAATCCAAACCCCGTCTGTAGTCAACCCTACGCCTTACAATATTCTCCAGACTTTGAGGTCAAGATTTGTGACTCAAAAACGAATCCTTCTGAAGGAAAATTCCCCCGGTATTTCCGATTTGGCTCCTGGTTAGTTTGTCTGTTCTAAAGTATAAGAACTTGGAAGAAAATTACGTATTTTGGATCGTTAGAGGATGTTCAGCGGCATACGTCACGCACTCAGAATGATATATCAGGTGTGCTCCAGAAGTTCTTCCAAATGTGGAATGGCTTCATGTATGGGTACCAGAGGGAACTACTTTGAAGGGAACAACGTCAGTAAGTTGACGAGCTTAAACTCAGCTGGAATTTTCTAGCCATATCTCATACGGTTCGTTCAAAGTCTCTTAGCCACGAATACTATTGACTTCCGCGTGACGTAGATACATCGTGTCTTTCTTATTATCTTGAATCTGCTTGTTACAGGAAAAAGTAAAAAGACTCGTTGCACCAAGGCCGATGACGCGGAAAATTCCTTCAGACTCGCTAAGAACCAGAGTTGTTATTGCACACAATAGGCCAGTGGGGTGGCCTTATCAGGATTGACGCCCGTAGTTACGTATGTACAAGTGTCTTGTTGTAGGGAGCCTCACACTTGTTCCAAGCGACTTACTTTATCTAATCAAACTGTACATAGGATCTAATTCAATGCTAATAACTGTGTTAGATAGAAATGCTTCAATGAAAGCAGAGAACCTTCAACATCTTCATATGTCTTCATCGTGCAAAGTGTCAGGATCATAAAATCGTCTGCTCTACCGTAAGATTATGTTTAAGCGCAGGTCACAGTCTTATGCATAATGTGACCGCAGTTATTGTTGTTTGTTTTACTATCAGTATCCAGACGATATATCGTCGAAATGTAACTAACACCATGGAGATGAGTCCTTGAAAAGCCGCCAGTTATGTAGCTACTCAAGAGCTTCCCAGAAATTTTTGGAAGCTGAAGATTCATTACCGTGTTCACAAGAGCCCTCCACTGGTCCCTGTCCTGAGCCAGATCGATCCAGTCCTTACCAGCCCATCCTATCCTTCTAAGATCTATTTCTATATTATCCACCCACCTACTTCTTGATCTTCATAGTGGTCTCTTTCCTTCTGGCTTTCCCACCAATATCCTATATACATTCATCTTCTTCACCATTCGTGCTACATGCCCTGCCCATCTCATCCTCCTTGACTTCATAATTCTAATTATACTTGGAGAAGAGTACAAGTTATGAAGCTCCCCATTATGCAGTTTTCTCCAGCCTCCTTCACTTCATCCCTCTTCAGTCCAAATATTCTCCTCAGCACCCTGTTCTCAAATATTAAGTTTCAAAATCATACAGAACCACAGGCAAAATTACAGTTTTGTATATTCTAATTTGTATGTTTTCAGACAGCAGACGAGAAGACAAAATGTTCTGCACTGAATGGTAGCAAGCATTACCCGAGTTCATTCGCATCTTAGTTTCCACCTGAATCAAGTTTCGATTTGTTACTTTTGTCCCCAAATGTAAGATCCCGGAATTTGCCTGGAGGTGCGAAGGAAAATCAAGGATGGTCGAACCAAGCAGCTCTTGAATTGATACCTAGAACCTTACTGCTACACCATCCCACTCGGTAAACGGATTGTAGTCAAGTCGGTAGGGCAGAGTTCTTCTTGAGGAGCTAATAATATTCAGTGACATAATGAAGAATTGCCGCAAATTTATGAAACCTAAAGATTCACGACCGTGTTCATAAAATACCGTCACTGCGGGCAGCCGACAAGGGGTTCGGGGTGCTGACATCTCCTCCCCGTATGTTACGAATGTTACACAGATCCTCCTCGAGCTTCGGTGGGTTCCTAAGAGCAGAGATAGGCTGAAGATACGGGTCCACCTGAGATTAGAACAAAGTTCCTCTCGAATGGGTGTCGCATTATCGCGAAATCATACATGCTTTTGATTATTCTTTAATCCTTGACGCAGAATGGCACTTCTCACAATAAACCTCCGTGTACTGCTGTCACAGTGTCGGAGTAACACATTTGAGAGACTCATTGCAGGCTACGCGTGAGCTACTGCTATCCGCTTGACAAGCCAGCATGTTATCACTGCCGAGGGAATTATGTAAAATCCCTGATTTGCAAGCAGATGTTAAAGGGAGAAGTCTGGAGTGGTTGGGGCAAGCGGTCAGAATGGATCAAACAGTAATCGCTGAAGAATATGTTTGAAAGTAGGCTACACGTAGAAGGAAATTGGGAAGGTCCAGATGGAGATGGCCGGAAGATGCAGAGAATGATTTACGAGAGCTGAAAGTGAAGAGATGGAGGCAAAAGACAAATAATAAAGAATGGGTACATGCTTAAAAGAATACAATTTTTTGCAAGCTTGCTTGCTACTTGCTGGATTTCTATGACTTATTCTTCGACCGTGAAGATGGAGGCAATAACTTTACTCGAAGCATTGACCGCACTTCATGGCGTCACGTTTTGGAAGATAGTACTCTTCATAGGGTTCGTATCCATATTAAGTCATTGGATTTTTCAATTGACCTAATCCTTCCAGCCGCACTATGGCCCTGGGGTCGACTCAGCTTCTGACAGAAATGAGTACCAGGAATCTTCCTGGGGATAAAGGGCGGCTGGCGCGTAAGGCTGACAACCTGACCGCCATCTGTTAGCCGATTGTCAAGAAAATATGTGAGCCTCAACGTCTAACATCCCTATGCGTCTTCACGGCCTATTACAGGGTTAGCTTTACCCCCCTTTTTTAGTGCTCTTCAGTCATCGGAGCCAGAACCTTAGATGCAACATATATTGCCGTGGTTTCTATTGGAATAAACTGGCTCAGGATGTATTTCGAAGTCGAGTCCGTGATTTTTCGGCCCACAAATAATGTCTGTTAAATTAATGTACACTTCACTCAGTGAAGTGAAATATATGTATTTTTGTAGAAGATAGCGTTAACACCGTAGTTCTAAATGCAATGCAAATATTTACAGTTTGCTGCCGTGGGTTGCGGCTGCGCGAAGGCGCTGACATCTGCCGCCGTTACTTGGATTTGTTTTTCAGTTATTTATTACCGCGTCGAAGGTCGTGGGTTCTGTTTGGCGCTGGGGCAAGAAAAAGGCTGCAGCTGTAGCGGACAACGTAAGCAGTGGCTGGTGCGTCTCATTTGCGAACTGCATTCTAGCAACTTGCGTGCTCCTCGACGGGTACCGAAATGTATGCGGCCGATCACATCATGGGTTTCGCATGGTTTTAAAATTTATGACGAACATTTCTGAAACTTTTTTATTTATTACTGTGGTCTAGTGGTTAGAGTTCCTGGCTACAGATCCAGGGGTCCGAGTTCGATTCCCGGCGCTACCGGATTTTTTTTTGCAGAGAAGTAGTGGGTCTGGAACGGGGTCCACTCAGCCTCGTGACGACAATTGATGAGCTAGTTCAAGGAAATAGCGGCTCCGATCTGGAAAACCGAAATTAACGGCCGTGGGGATACGTTGCGCTGACCACGTGACACCCTCTATCCGCTTAAGTTGACACTAACTTCTACGAAAAGCGGCGTCGCTCGGTCAGTATAGTTCGCTTGCGGACTAAAACCACGGAGTTTTGTTTTCTTGCTTTTTTTTTTTTTNTTGTATAATTTAATCAAGTATGTTGGATTCGTATTCTGGAGGCGTTGAGTTCGAAACCTTCAGAACACAGGCTGTCTATCTCAAGTCTTTCGTATTGTTCTTCAGTCAATCCAGGCAAATATGCCGCGGGAGGACCTCGATTAAAGCTACGGCCGTTACCTTCCAGATCTTTTCAATTAGTATTCACCAGTTATCCTAGCATTCGATGCTGCATGGCGTGAGATGCTGATAGCATCACAAATTAACCAACGATAAACATTTACATGTTCTGTCCACGCAGAGAAATTTGTCCGGCACCTCACATTATTGGGTTTCGTATGGAATTTGTTCGTTTCTAAAATGCGTCACGAACATTTATGGAATGGAATCTATTTGGTATTTACGTCAGTAACATCCAATACCAGAATTTCCGACTAAGCTAATTTCTCTTCTTGTTTTCACCACAGCTGAAGCGGTTAGTCGCTGGCTTCCCACGGCAGCGGCCCGGGTTTGGTCAAGTGGGATTTGTGGTGGACAAAGTGGCGCTGGGGCAGGTTTTCTCCGAGTACTTCGGTTTCCCCTGCCAATCTTTATTCCACCACTTGCTCCACAATCACCCTCACCTATCATCTGGAGCTGGTACAATAGGCCAGAAGTGGCCGCAGTACAAGGAGCTTAGTCCCACCCCACTAGCAGTAAAAAAAGAGCTAGTTTCTCAAGCGGTAGGGTTCGTGACGTATATTAGGGAGGTTGTGTGTTCGAATGTTGCCTAGGACACCGGTGTTCTCCCTCCAGGCTGGACCACGACCGCTTCCATCTGCTTCCTTACTTACTTACTGACAGTGTCCCTATATAAACTATAAAAACATTAAAAATATTACCAGGTAGAGAAATATTTGTCGCACATAACTTACGTTCGTGTTTTGGCTACTTTCAGTCATCTTCATAGCATACATATTCTTCGTTGAAGTTATTAACCTTTTACGTGTAATCTCTTCCAATAAAATAATTAACATTTCTAACAACTGTACATGTTTCTGGTCTTCTTTCCCCAGAGCAAGCGAGGAGCAGGACTGGAAACGCTTCTTAACCCTTCGTAAGACAAATGTCTTGTATAAAATATAGGATGTCCGGATGAAATGTATCCAAAATAAAAATGGTATGTCTCAGAAACTGTCATAAATATATCCGGTTTATGTCATCGGAAAGGAAAACTCTGAAAGTTATTTTCATACCCGGCTTACGCGCATGCGCCGCCACATTTCTGCCACCATGTTAGGAATCACCTGGACAGAGAGATGGCTGCGATATGAATTGGCAGAGGTGGACCAATCGCTTGGCCTCCTAGATCGCCAGATTTAACCCCAGTGGATTTTTTCTTGTGGGGTTATGTGAAGAACATCGTCTACCAGGTTAAGATCAACGATCTTCAACACCTGAAAGCCCGCATAAGGGACGCTGTGGCTACGTTAACACCAGACATGCTTCAAGTATGGATATTTGTCGTGCCGCCAAGGGAGCCCACATTTAAATTTATTGAGATAGCTATATATACAGAAAACAACTTTGATAGTTTCCCTTTGTGTAACCAATTAATATGTATAATAAATTCTTTCTGAGATATAATGATTTCATTTGGATACCTTTCATCCGGAAACTCTGTATTCATTTTAAAAATGGGTTCTTCAAAGAAAATACACTGCATCGTAATTACAAAAATGACTCGGCTAACGATGTTTAAGGGCACAATCACTGTTTGTTGTAGAAAAACTAATCACAGTACTAAACTATGTTGACTGGGAGATGGGTGTGTATGCAGAATTATGCACAGAGAAAGCGAACAGAGAAACTAGAGTCAGAAGAGACACTTGTCAAGGGATTTGTCACATTTTGAGGTGTAAGGAACAAAGATTTGGACAAGACATTTAGGAATATAGATCATGGATTCGTATTAGGAGGATAGTAGGTAGCAAGAACAAAGAGCATTGTCAGAAAACAGGGATATACCGTAAAAATGCTTAAATATTAAAGGACCGCATGGTAAGCAAGAACGAGAGTTGAGAAGAAATAAATTTGGATGACCATTATTTAGTACGAGCAGTAGCAGCACATTTATACTTAAAATTTTAATGCAAAATAGGTGAGCTCTGTACTACAGGATGTCAGAGCGTAGAAACAGGGAGTAAAACTGCGGCACCCCAAACTGTAGACCGTAACAGACCTGCATAGGTCTAAATGCCGTTTCAAATGCTTTAAGGGCAAATAATTAAACAGTTGGGGTCAGCAGATTTCCATATATCTTGAAGATAAAAGTTGGCACTAACTTCGCCGACAAGCGGCGTTCGCTCGGTCGGTATAGTTCGTTTGCGAACTAAAACCACGGAGTTTATTTTCGTGATATCTCGCCGTTCATGATGCTTAAAGGTAAAGTTATCCCATGCGTAAATAAACACCACGCCATGAAGATTTATACGGGAGTGTATGTACAGCTGCACATATTTTTAACCTCGACGCGAGGTGGCTTCACGCTCCGGCCATTGTATCCCCGGATAAAGAGCCTCCTGTATCCATTGCATAGGGACAGCCCTACAGCCGGGCTGGACGAGGAGGTTAGTGTGACGTAAGCCGGACATGAAAGGGCAGACGTGCGAAGGGATAGATAACAGGAGGACATGACGTTATTCGCAAGGCTAAGAGTGTGATGTGACTCCGTGTAGTTTGTTAGATGAGTACAAATATTTCAGAGGAGCATCCTACGTCCATCTTCATGGTAGTAAGCATTGGTGCAAATCTATCAACTACACATCACGTCCCAGAAGACCATAATCTTAATACCTACCGCCTTGAGAACCCCACATCCCATTTGAGGTGAAGGATACAGTTGGTGGGCCAATCCGGCACCTCCCACTACCGCTCGCTACTTGCTGCCTTTATCTGTAATTCTGTACAGACAAAAGCTTTTACGAACACATTTCATTTAACTGTATTTCTATTTCTGGTAATGAACGAAAGGGCGATTGACCTTCACTGGCCGAAGGGAATGTCCTCGACTGTGGTTAAAAACCTTTAAAGCAGGAAGGCAGTAGAGGGTGGAGGAAAATGCAGTCAAGGAAACACGAATGTTTCTGCTCCCTGAAGAAAAATGGTTCATTTATTTCAGTTATGGTCCGAAGAGCAAGGAGTATTGATCTGCTGGACGTGAACTGGGTTACAGACAGCACGGCCATCTTGTTCTGTTCTGACAACAAACAGTTCCCCATTTTCATTAAACTACTAGCGTGCTGTACAAATTCAACACTGCACACAAAATGGCGGTAAGGCAGAAGGTGGGAAGTGACGTAGGAGACGGAAACAGCTGTGCAATATGTTTCGCTTGAGGAATTTTCACGCTACTAGTGTAGCCAAGGATTTCATTCTGTCTCTCTTGCAGCCCGTATGACGTCTGTCTTGTTTCTTATTCGAAAAGTGTAGTGAGTGATGAGTCTAGACTGCAACAGGTGGCGCTGCCGTCAGCTAGAGGTGTGATACTGCATAGCAACGTGCATGCCACGTTCATATGAGTCTCTCAAGCAAGTGAAATGATTCTGTTGAGTATGTTACACCGTTTCTAAAACACCATAAAGGGTGCGCCATCGTCTTACAGTGACGTAATCATTATGTTATCGTTACAAATTAAATATTTTCTGTTTTAAACATGCAATGAGAAGTAATATTTCCTTACCAGAGATTACATTGAACACAGGATTTCCCTTCCGTAAGGTTGCCTGCATGTTTTATTAAACACACAGTACTTGTGCGTGTGTGTGTGTGTGTGTGTAGGGACGTAGAAACAATGACTACTTTGACACTTCACAGTTACACTTCAACGATTTTGACGCGTTTCGGCCTCTTCAGAACGAGGTGCAGAATCTTGGAAATAAAAAAGTGCCAGGATCGTCTGGCTCGGGTCTAAGCTCCAGGTGCAAAGGAACGGCCGTGAGTCATGACATGGGACGGCTCTTGTTGCAAAATGGCGGTTGTTAAAACGTAGAATTGGACGACGGAGCGCTTACGAAACGCATACACGTGCAGAAAGTGAGGCTACCGCATCAGAGGTTGGAAAGGAAATGCCAGATGAGAGCTGAGTCATGTTGTCTACGGATACAGACCTTTCGGAGGAACAGGGTATCTCCGTCTTCAGGTTCGACCCCGAAGATGTAGATAGGAAAACCCGACATCCGTATGCAAAACTACACGCTGTCACAATACCACAGAGCTGCGATCACCTGATGTCTCGCAATGCCAAGACAGGGCCCAGCTCTCAACCTCCCTGGCCGGACTGTTGTCCAAATTAATACCACCATCAATGTTATCTATTATTTGCGTTCCATTGTCCTTTTCGGCGTTGTGTATTCGTTCTTACATGTTCTGTTTTGTTTGTTTGTGTGTGTGTGTGTGTGTGCTGAGTTTTCTCTGCGCCTGGGTCAGGTCGCAGATTCGAGAAACATCAAGTGTGGCGGCACCTCCAAACATAGCAACATCGAACAAATTTATTTGTGGTTTATTCAAACATTCTGTGAAAAGGATGACGGATTAGTAAGGACATAGCAGGAGACAGTAGTGCCTAATTGAGCTATTACCATGTCATTGGCGCGGAAGAATTAAGGAAAACCATGAAATTGTCAGAATAGTAGGTGTCTCGGTCGAGATTCTAACCCAGCACCACCCAGACAAGTATGGAGCGCTGTCGCTATACCGTCTTGCCTGGTCGCTAAGGTGGTGGTATTGTGTCTATTGGCCCAAAAGATAACATCCCAGAATCTCACGGCTCGCTAATGCTGGAGCTTATGCGTAGCCTTGGGAAATGCTGCTAGCTCCAACATTGCTACTGCACGTATGAGTTGGGCTATAATACGTCATGCTTCGCTTACGTCACAACTAGTTTGGCATGCTTAACAAGTTAGAATGGAATCATAGAAACAGTCTGCCTAACCCACACATTTCGTGACAGAAACCGGCGACACTGCATACACCTGCCTAAAGCTAACCTCTTTCCACGACGAGGTCAGAGTCTGGCTCCGTATTTGTTTATCGTCATGTCTCAGATTTCCCTCTTTATTTTATAATAATTTTGTGCAGTGCCCGGTTAAATAGTACGCCAGTTGTGCATGTGACCTGAAACTGGTTATGAAAGTCATGCCATCGCATCCTACTTCTTTAATGCCGTGTTATCAGCAATACATGCACGTATAAATTAGAAAATGAAGGTATAGCTGCTGCGTATTCTTAGCTGTCATTTGATGTGATGACGATAACTATACAGAGACCAAGAGAAGAAGCCCCAAGTATCGACCCCTTCCACATCTCCCTCGAAATGATACGTTTCCTCTTCCAGCGAACTTCTCCATATTTCTTTCCAGTCGTCCAGGCATTCTGTTTACAGAAATGTTCGTAGTGATAACCACGTGATAGCCTTCAGTGGCGACCGGAGTTTTAGATTGATTGACATAGCCCAGAGGGAGCTGAAGGGAATATAACAGTAGCACCATCATCCCCCACCATGTATGGAACATTCTTCCGTGGCCTCATTATAGCATCGTAAGCAGGTGTAGGAACTTTATCGTGGGGACAGACTACAGATGCGTCTACAAATTGTTCACGAACCTTGTTAACAGCGTGAGAGATTCCGAAGACAGCGATGAAGTAACTTTTTTTTTCATTCATTTTAAAAAATTGAGAGATATAACAGCAGCGTGCGGTAACATTTTTTTTTTNATTCATTTTAAAAAATTGAGAGATGTATTATAGGCTTAAATATTACACGGAAATATAACAGCAGCGTGCGGTAACATTTTTTTTTCATTTATAATACGGTGTAAAAAGGCTTTGAAAGAGAATACTTTGTGCTTATTATAATACAACAGGATACCACATGGCATGAGCGTTGAAGCATTTAGGTTCATTCAGTGTGAAATACAGTCAATATTCAAATGACCACGATGTGGAAATATAATATTCCGAAACTGTTTTACTGGCCGGTTCTAGTATAATCGCCATCGACATTTCGTTTACCAATGTGACGTTCGGAAACATCATGCATTGTTTCGATGTTACGCATGCTACCCCATTTCCTTTTGCTTCAGACTTTGCTCCTTTTGTTTATGCCGCTCGCACTGTACAATTTTGTTAACGCTGAAAACGTTAATATGGATGAAGCCGTAAGTGACACAGCGTAACTCTTGTGCATCCTCCTACGTAACAGCTGATAACTCAAGAACTATGGCGTATCTTATGCTAAAAGATATATATAAATGAAAGAAATAAAAATTGTACGTTGTTTAAACAATTACCCAAAACACGTAATAATTTTCCTAATTTTACAGACTTTCAGCCACCTGCCACGGCTAAACCGTACGAGATGAATCCGGGCAGATTGCTAGTGACATACGTCAATAAATGCGAGCTTCTCAAAAATGCAGTCCGTTTTGGTCCATCCTTTACGGTTTAGGAGTTATGGCCATTTGTTTGTGACAAATACTGCTAATTCAGTTCCTCTGTACTCAGTACTACAGGCAAGCTGCCAGCGTACGACGTAACGCATTGATCAGATGTCCAATGGCATTGCTCATGCTGCATATGTGAGAGAGTACAGGAAAATGAAGCAGAAGATAATTGTAGTAATGTACCAAAACGAGCAAAGCTCGGGAATATAAAACACCACAAGCATGTACGCCAACTAACCCTACATCAGTTCCAATTATATGCAATTATAAGCAAGTCAGTGAATGCTTTGAAAGAAATTTATTGGTAATCCATATGGTTATGCCTGCGACAAATGTGATAGATTATACATATGAATGATTCAAAACAAGTAAAACATAAACACATAAATGTATTAGCTCTAGAGTTTCCAGACATGGATGTTACTAAGTTTAAGTCATGTGTAACGTGTACAGCAACACTAGATAGAGATCAAGTACCTGGTATATCAAGCAGTAACGGCTTTACGTAGCCTCCCTATCCAACACACTCATTTTGGCGGGTGATTTTAAAGTCAACGTGAAAGATAATTACAATGCTGAACTTGTACAGTTCATGAAAGATGCCTTCAAACTTGACGTTCTTCGGGTCTTTCTCAAGGAACGACTAGATATGATTCTTGCATCGATATGGTCTTTGGAAGAAATGTGGACAATTTATCCTGCATGAACTACGTCTCGTACTTTAGCTCTCATAGACCTATCTTGAGCACAACCAATCAGCAAGCTCCTCAACTCACTGACGTAGCTACACACTGAACGCTTTGGGTAATTTCAATAAATAATGTTCTGTACATATAGTAATGCTTCAAAAAAGCTTCAATTTTAATGTACAAAGCACTGTGACATGTGAATCCATTGCACAGGTAGCGACTTCTAAATGACGTCTCCTAAGCAAAGTGGACAGACCTTTTTATAACAACGGCTAGGCGAACGTTTGTTCTCACAGAAGTTCAGAAGTGAAGTAGGAAGAAGAATCAGAATACAAGAGAACACAGAAAGTCTGTGAACTGTTACAGTTGAGTCTAAGTGTGATACAGACGTCAGATCCACAATCCGCAGTTATTAGTCACGCGTACACCCCTACACGTGACAGTACATTTATTCCAATAGAGATTCCAATTTAATAACGTTTTCAACAACCAACGTTCCCCAATCATTTTTTAGTCTTACGCTCTTTGGCCCACTTCCTAAACCGTGAAAAGTAAACTTGCCTCAGATAAGACAGCGGTCAGACATGGCGTCAGCCTGTTGTCTTTATGTTATGTGTTTCTCTTCGGAATGTGACATCGCTCACAAGTAATGTGTGTCAGTCTTACCATTCTTGCATCATTTGAATACTGTGTAGTGTCAAAAGTTCATCTTTTGTAGCCGAGTGTTTATATAGTGCCCAACATTTGAACCTCTATAGACCGTGCAACTTGAATATCGAAGAACATCATTATATTCCCCGCACAGCGAACCCCTGCAAGTTCGATAACAGCTGGTCGTACTAGCCTCGATGAAAACATTAACTGAATAGAAACCTTTATTCTGAAGTTCCATTGTCCTGCTTTCTCTAATGTCTCTACAATCTGTGTATTCAACGTGAGAAATACATACAAAATATTAGTTTGAAAACGCGAAGGAAGGAGGCACTTTTGAAGGTATAGGCACAGATGGGAGAATAATAGTGTAATCGTTCTTAAACGGTTGTAAAGGGTGGACTAGATTCATATGGCTCAAAGTAGGGACACTTACTCAACTTTAGGGTTAGCAACTGTTAGCGTTTTTGGAAGCGTGTTACTTCGGCAGATCCATTTCTGCAGAGTACAATTCGTGCACTGCCATCCTAACGATACACACATAGAAGTCGTCCAGTGCAGTCAAGGGCAGATGCATTTCTACAGGGTAGAATTCATGCACTACCCTCCTTACGACACACACATACTGTAGAAGTTGTCCAGTGCAGACAAGGGCAGATCCATTTTTTTCCACGGTAGAATTCGTGCGCTGCCCACCGTATGACACACACACATACTGTAGAAGTTGTCCAGTGCAGACAAGTGCAGATCCATTTTTTCCACGGTAGAATTCGTGCACTGCCCTCCGTATGACACACACATACTGTAGAAGTCGTCCAGTCAGCGATAGCTTCCCCCCTGAACGTATGCGTTTGGTGTTACGAGTGAACAGAATAATATTTCCTTTCCGATGGCTCGGACTCAGTAGTCCTCGCGCCACCTTCCTGCACAGGAATGAGACGCTGTCTTCAGGTTTGTTTCTTTTGCTTAGCTTTTTTTTTATTGCTAGTGAGGTAGGACTAAGTCCCTTGTACTGCGGCCACTTCTGGCCTATTGTACCAACCCCAGATGATAGGTGAGGGTGATTGTGGAGCAATTGGTGGACTGAGGATTGGCAGGGGAAACCGAAGTACTCGGAGAAAACCTGCCCCAGCACCACTTTGTCCACCACAAATCGCACTTGACCAGACCCGGGATCGAACCCGGGCCGCCGCGATGGGAAGCCAGCGACTAACCGCTTGAGCTATGGCGCGGCCTTGCTTAGCCTTACAATCGCTTTGCTACCGATGTGGCTTATTTTATGACTCTGTCAGTATCTGGATTAAGTAGAGTTGAATGATAAGATGACTGATGAATGGGAAAGAATTTGGAAGAACGTGGTTGTGGCCCAATAGAGGTACTGTCCCTGAATATGCCTGGAGGGACAGAGAAAAGCCACGAAGAACATCAGTCAGGCTAGTCAGTGCTCTGGCCGAGATTCTAACCTAATACCTCCAGCTACACCAACCCTTTCGGTGGTTTGCGTTATGTCTTTCAGCCAATGTTGTCTGGTAATATTATATTGCAGCATCCAGTTAGTCGCGCTTTTCACTTAGTGTCCATTAGTTTTTTATTTCGAGAAAATAGCGGCTCCGGTCTATAAAACCGAGATTAACGGCCGTGGGGATCCGTTGCGCTGACCACGTGACACCCTCTATCGGAAAGTTTGCACCAACTTCGTCGACAAGTGGCGGTCGCTCGGTCGGTATAGTTCGCATGCGGACTACAGGCCACGGAGTTTTTTTTTGTCGATTAGTTTCTGCAGGTTCACGTGCAACACTATGTTCAATAAAGTTTATTAAAAGTTATTCACTTTAAAATGTCACTAGATGTTTCGACCAGTGTGGTCATCATCAGGTGTTAAAATTATTTGCGAGGAAACTGCTGTCTTATGTTGTTGCTTATGTTGTTAATATATAAGTTCCCTCGATGCGCTTGTGTGTTTGTGTTGGTGGGTTGTGTTCTCTCTTGTCGTGTGTTGTGCTGAGTGTCTTGTTCAACAGACAGCACTTTCCTCGCCCAGTAATTTTAACACCTGATGATGACCAACATTGGTCGAAACATGTAATGACGGACTTCTAAAATTTAAAGTGAATAACTTTTAATACATTTTATAGAACATAGTGTTGCACGTGATACTGTAAAAAAACTAATCGACACAAAGCTGTCCGGTGATGAGAAAGGCATGAAAATTGAATAGGCTCTGATGGTAGCCATAGTCTTGGAACACGAGTTAGCCTGTCCTCGCGCTTTCAACCAAAAACGCTCGTCTCCAGCGAACTTTGACGGCATGGGCTGTAGACTTTAGACTAAGGGCATATGAGCTACGGATGGGAACATGGCGGACATGAGGTGACGTGACACAGAAGCCAAGCGGACGGGTTTATCACGCCCTTGCGCGGTTCATTTCCTGCCACAACAGCAAACACGCTCCACACAGATAAAGATGGGTTTTATGGGTGAAGTTCGTTTACCTGCCGAAGACAAAGAGGAGTGGAATTTGTTTGTTCCATCAGTTAATTTCTGAAAGATTATTGAATGGAAAATTTCGTATAGAATTAAATAGTATCATGGGCAAATTTGTTCAGTTCAACCGAATCAGTACTTTGCTATCTCTAAAATTCTCAGCATTAAAACAAATTGTCGAAGCTGTCTGCAAATCTGAGAGACCGCAAGCGATGCTCTCACGGCGTCAGCTGTCCGAGAAAACAGCGCAACTGAAATTGAGCGCTATGAGTCCGCTGGATAGGAACCATAAATCCCCCCCCCAAAAAAAAGAATTTGCGTCCGATTGACCTCTTGTCCACGACAGGCAAGCTATTTGAGAAGGATATATCAAAAATAGCCCAAAGGCACATTGAAGAAAAAGGCCTGCTCAATGCAAGTCAGTCTGGAGTCCGTTCATGTCATAGCACGACATTGCAATGTGTGAGGCTAACGGACCACGTGACCATCAATTTCAACAATAATAATATGCGGCTGCGGTATTTTTGGATACCGAAAAATCCCATGATACCGCATGGCACAATAGTTTGGTATATAAGTTATCTCAATATGAATTTTCGACGAGTTTTATCAAACTTCTTAGCTGAGCCGTGCCATAGCTCAGTCTTGCCACTGCGACGGCCCAGGTTCGATCCCCTGTCTCGTCATGTGGGATTTGTGGTGGACAAAGTGGCACTGGGGCAGGTTTTCTCCGAGTACTCCGGTTTCCCTGCCAATGTCAATTCCACCACTTTCTCTACAATCACCATCATCTCTCACCAATAAATCAGTGGTGCCCACAATACCAAGTTGACTGAGTATCAACCCACAAGTAATAATAATAATAAATGTATTAACTCTCCTTTCGCAATGGAAATCCAGTGTTTCGATAGATGGGAAATGTCTACGCCAAAGGAAATATAATCAGGGGCGTCTCAAAGTTCCGTCCTGTCCCCTACACTGCACAGTATGTATATACATGATACCCCCAAACACCTGGTGTTTACCTAGCACTCTTTGCCGACTACACCTGTCTAATTCGACAGATCGCAAGGAGATTTTTCTCAGAAAACTGCAGCGCGGTCTCAGTTCAATGGAGACGTGGTGTGAGCGCTGGAAAATTAAAGTAAATGAGGAAAAGACTCAGGGAATCTACTTCTCTCGTAGACATGGACCGCCTGAGTCCTGTCTTACACTGAAAGGACGGAACATTTCATTTATAAACTACGTAAAATATCTTGGTGCAATCTTCGACAGGATAATGGAGACTGCTCATAGAAGTGATTGAAGCCAGTGCCTTCAGAATATTTATTAGAGTACATTTCCTATTCAGAAGTAAGCGATTAAGCTCTAACATTAAGTTTCCCCTCAACAGAACACTCATTAGGAGTGTAAATACTCATGCTTGCCCCGCCTGGGAGTTTGTGGCAGACAACCATCTGTTGAAATTGCAGCGCCTGCAAAACAAGGTTCTCCGCACTATTTGAAATTATCTAAGGCGCGTACCTGCTCGCGATTTGCACATGGCCTTCAAACTTCCGTTCTATATGAATACATAACAAAATTATGCAGACAACAAGCAGAAGTCATACAAAATCATGAGAATGGCCATGTTCGCATCATTGAACAAGGCGAAGCCCGACATAGAAAATACTTGGCGAAGGTCAAGCATACGAACGTTCAAGTGACTAGACTGCCGTTGTAGCGTGGGCTAGTTAAGAGAGAGCATGATCTTCTTTCCTCAGCCTGGACTGACAGAGGTCTTGTATATGTTGTGTGACAATATATATATATACACACACACACACACACACACACATATATATATATATATATATATATATATATATATATATATATAT
>NW_019736395.1:788406-863081 GCF_002891405.2 Cryptotermes secundus
ACATAAACTGTAAACATTATCTATACGTATATATTGACAATTGACTTGTTACTGCTGACTGTGACTATGACAAACGGAAAACCCGTCATCCCTCAGAGAGGGCGCCTCACTTGGACAAAGCCGTAAACTAGTATCCGGTCATGAGTGCCAGGTGGGGGTCGACACCAGTACAGCCTGACTGACTTACCGTCGGTCAGTAGTAACATTCGTGGCGCGTTTCTACGTGTTACCGCCGTGGTTCATGATGTCACGCGACATCCTCATGAGATGTGCCACCTCATGGTGTTCTTTCGTCATTTAGGGGTGGGAAATTTTGTTTGAGTGATGTTCTTCTTATTTCAAGTTTGGCCATTTTATTATGTGAGTTTTGAAACCTGTACAAAGCCTACTTTATAAATATTTTTAACATAATTTTTTTGCGGTTATTGTCGAATCTTATTACAGTGCGACACGGGTCTGTTTATATTTATTTATATACCGTGTTATAAGAAAGATTTGCTAGTTCGATTTCTTCACAGGTGCATATAATTGTGGTGATGCCGACGGGCCCCTAACCCCCCTTCTCCATATATTCACGCGCGTACCCACTCGCAAGAGAAAGATGGGAGAACTTGCATATTGTTTGTCTAAAACATTTTTGAGGGCACGTCGTACCTTGGGTAGGCAACAGTATGGAAGGAGAGTCCTGTGTTCAACGAGATTTTCAGTGTGCTAAAAATAAAGTATTGGAACTTTCGACTGATGACGAAACATCCAAGATGCTTTAGGCAGAATTTAGTGTATACTCTTCATGAAGTGGCCGAAATCGAGGAACGTGTAGTGGCCATTGGGATGTGGGAAATATATGCAAAATGTTCATCAGAAACCGCTTTGGAAGCCTGATGGGAGGATAATATTGTCACGTGTACGCGTGACGAAAATAACGGGCTCTAGTTCCGATCACTGGATATATTAGCACTTCCTTTACGCTCTCTCTTAATTCTGGAAGGTGATCCACTCGGAAGAGGCCTCGAATTCATAGTTAAAAATCACACAATAATTTACCGACGGACGGAAAACTTCGGAACATTGGTCCGATATCTGCGTTCCTGCCCGGTTCGCGCCATTTCCACCTGTCTGCGATTTCCCCGCCATGCTGCCTTCAAGTTTCGCCAACATGGAGCCTGTGTCTCCAGGCGGAGAGAATCCAATTTCAGCATCTTCTTTCACCCAATTATAGCCACATCTACAGAGATGTGCACTCGCAAAGTTTCGTTTTTTATCGGCAAGTCATTGTGCTATTTGTAATTATTACTTCGTGGCCCCCACCTCCAAGTGAATCAATCTGTATCAAAGGCGGGGAATTCTCTGATCAGGTGAGCGACTATCTGCTTCTGAAGTACTTTACTGGAGGAGTTCCTTATCAGAATCAGACGTCCATACATTAGGTTCCTCACAGCCGCCATCTTGTGTTACGTAGCTGTGCTACAACAGGTGCGGGAACCTATTGCGTAATGTAGAACACACAAGTACAAATCGCGTCCTTTGAAGTCTCATGTGTAAAATATTAAACCAATGTAAGTTTTATAGGTTAAATGGAAAATTACATTTAAGGTTTTATACAAGCATGGCTTTGTTATGGATCAATATGGCTTAATCTGTAAAAGGGTGAATGGAATTTATGGATTCCATTTAAGGTACTGTAAATACCGGGTCTTATTATGAATTAATACTAATGAAAATCTGAATCGCCCCACAACATTTAGTGGAAGTCCTACATATTGAATTTTAATAGAATAGATTTAGTCGCTGATTTCACGACAGACTGGCAGACGTGACCTCCACACATAACGATCCTTTTTACTTCGTAAAGGACGTCGTAAGATAAGCATTCATATAAAGTTGACATACTTGTTTAGGACGTATTATCTTGCAGAAGCACAATAGACCACTGAAGGTCGCAGTGCTAGGGCCAGTTTTATGGCTCACCCCTCATACTCATATTATCTTGCAGAAATTCTTGGTCATATATTAATTCTCTCGTGAGAAGCTAATTGTCGCTTAGCCAGTTACTAAATTCTTTGGTGTTTATTCAGTTCCAGTGTACGTTGTGTTCACAAGAGCCCGCCACGGTTACTTTCTCCCAACCCAGTTCCACGATCTTGTCTTCCCCCTTTTCTTATATTGTTAGTGGGGTGGGACTAAGTCCTTGTACTGCGGCCACTTCTGGCCTATTGTACCAGCCCCAGATGATAGGTGAGGGTGATTGTGGAGCAATTGGTGGAATCAAGATTGGCAGGGGAAACCGAAATACTCTGAGAAAACCTACCCCAGCGTCACTTTGTCCACCACAAATCCCACTTGACCAGACCCGAGATCGAACCCGGGCCGCCGCTGGGGGAAGCCAGCGACTAACCGCTTGAGCTATGGCGCGGCCTTTGTCTTCCCTTACAAAGCAAAGAGATAACACTAAACTGAAATAGTTCTCAAAGCCGCGCTGCGGTGTCTAGTACCGCTTTTTCTCTTAGCCCTAGCCAATGTCTTGCTTTTCCTCAAAGTCAAAGTCACATGGCCGCCGACGCACCATTGACAATTGTCCAAGGCGCACACTGGTCCGCAATTTGCACACAACTATCAAACTTCAGTATGTAAATGTTTATGTAACAAAATTATGCAGGCAACAAGCAGAAGTCATACAAAATCATGAAAATGCATATGTTCGCAACATTGGACAAAGCGAACCCCGACACAGGAAATATAAGAGGCTTAAACTTTGCGGAGGTCACGTGAGTAGGTTGCCGTCATAACATGAGCTGGTTAGGATAGGGCATGATTTGCTGTACTGAGCCTGGACTGATGGAGGCCATCAGACATTTCGCCCTATATCGAAATAAAATAGCTAATAAACTTGATGAAACTGGTCGAAATTTCCAGCAAGTCAGTGTGCCATGCGGTATTAAAGGCTTTATCGATATCGAAGAATACCGCAGCGTAGACATATTATTGTTGAAATTAAGGGTCACGTTGTCCGTTAGCCTCACACATTGCAATGTCGTGCTGTGACGTGAACGGACTCCAGACTGACTTGCATTGAGCAGGCCTGTTTCTTCAATGTGCCTTTGGGCTATTTTTATATAACCTTCTTAAATAGCTTGCCTGTCATAGACAAGATGCCAATCGGACGCAAGTATTGGGGGATTTATGGTCCTTGCCTGGTTTTAATAAGGTTATCATTTTGCTTCCTTCCAAGACATCGGAAATTGTGAGATCTTAAAGCAGTGATTAAATAAATATGTCGTATGTACCAATGGTCTTCTCGGAACGTGCATGAGACATTCATTTGGTAGGCAATTTGTTTGTGACAACCCTGGTCCCGTTTCTGATGCCTATGACGAAGTCTTTGATTTGCTTCTGCAACCACATCAGGTTAGTCGCAGAGGTTAGACCGGTGGGAGGCGAATTACCTGTCTTAACTAGTTGGCGCCTGCTACTGTTCACCCTCGGTTCTGTCATTGGAGTCCGCTCCTTGGTCGTCCTCGAACTCCATCTCGGTTATTCTCATGGGTCAAAGGAGGAAGACCAATCGACGACCACTACACCAATACACAGTCATCTCACCAATTGAGTCATAATGCTACCAAAGACATGTCAATTCAGTTACCACCATCTCATGCTTCATCTCCTACCTTCCCTATATCACTGAACGCTCTTTACTCGCTCCTCTTACTTTGATCTCTGAAGATGGACGCGACAGATTCCAACGAAACGATAAACATCTACGGACATCTTGGTGCCGCGTCCCAGAAGTAAGTAATTTTCACGGTAACCCTTGTGAGACCCACAAATCGCATTTTATTCGTCCGTTGTGTTTTACTGGTCCAGTAGATGAATATAGATTTCTTTATTAAAATCCGTCACAACCCAGGAACAAAATAGTTGATGTTTAACAGTATTTTCCTACATGTTTCCGCTTTTTAGAAAGCTGTCATCAGGCAGATACACAACGTGTTCTTAAGCATACCACATTATTCAGTGCAGTGTTGGATTTTCGAAAATATACGATAATATTGTGGCGTGCCACGAGAAAGCCGGAAGGAATGGTTGAGATCAGAGTTGATTTCCTAGGCAACGACCAACGTTCCCACGACAGCGGCTAGGAAGTAGAACGCTAGCAATTCCTAACAGTGGAGTTTCCACCGTTACACACGAACTGTTGAAGCAACGTTTCGATAACAGCGAGCGGAATGAACCCTTCGAGATGGGATTACATAATTAAAATATAATTGGGAACTATACATACAATATATCCTACTAAGGTAGGTTGTTGCAATATTAATGTTATGTCATAGTGGCGACAGTTTTCTTGCTTGTATACACGTATGAAGTGGTTAGAATGCTTGGATGCCCGTTGGTATCCGTACAGTGTTATCGAGTGTTGATATTACCGTATTTACGCATGTATAGGCCACACATTTTTTTGCCAGAAATTCAAGAGGAAAACTGGGCTGCGGTTTATATTCGAAATATTCGAAATCACACTTCATTTAAAAAAAATATATTCATAATTAGTAATACAGGGTGTTCTACTCCTGAAATAATATTCCAAGAAAATTATTTTTTCTATAATTTGTCTGAAAATTGTGCTGCGGCCTATACACGCACGCGGCCTATACATGCGTAAATACGGTATTTGACGGGTACCTCTATTTATGTGCATTATGTCCGGTCTGGTAAGAAGGCGGATTGCAAAAAAAAAATGTAGATACATATCATTTTCCGTGTAAAATGTCTTCGAGGTTGCATCATATCTGCAGTAGACAACCGCACAGAGGTCAAGTTGGACGGGATCTCTGGTGTGGTGATTTTGGTTGCAATCGTATGGTGAAAAATATGCTCTAGTGTGTAGGATTTGAGGTTCTCACAGAGGCGGTTGTGAAAAGTTCCGTTTTCTTGGATGTAACGCCGTGTAATCCGCTTAAACTTAACCAGCGTTCCGGAGTAACACTTCACCTGCATCTTCAGACTCGAAGAATAAGCCATGCAAGAAACCAGCGTGAAACAGGCGGCAAATAGAGCAGAGAATCTAGTAACTTTCTAATGACGACGTAACTTACGTGTATATACGTCACTGTAATTATGACGACATAAATTCAAAGTTGTTGTGGATGAAATACACGTGAGCGTTTCTGTGTCATAAGTGCTCGTACCTGAAAATCCCTGGCACTTTTGCATTAACCGCGCTGCCTTCTCAAGGTTTCCCGCATTGTGGTTCTCTTGCAGTTGCGTTCTTTCCCTGTACTGGCGTGACAGCAGACTTCGGGACGTCTGCGTACAATTTTCAAGTCTGTGTACTGATAAGCGAATTGATGGACATTCGGGAGAAATGGAAACAAATTCCATGTTTTCTTTTGTTGTGCGTAAAACATATGACATATTCCGTTTTATAGTCGTTCACAAACCAAAGATGGGTTCTGTATTTTCTTCATCTTCGATATTAAGTACGTAATAAACCGGATCCCCGAAACTCGTCTCTACCTGCGTGGCGTGCGTTTATTGCTATGACAGGAAATAGAACGGGTTCAGGCGTGAAAGATTGGTTCCTGTGGCCGCCATTTTCAGGTCCGGTAAAGTAACGCTCACGTGTCCTCGGCTGGCTCCTGCGAACATAGCAATTCTGAACTTTCTGGTTTATAATGTATCCCGAAATTTCTGCACCACGGGAGCGGCTAATAGCGCCTTTGAGTATGGCTCTGCTCCGTGGCGTTAGTCTCTTAGTCATTTCCCTAAACAGCATTAAGACAATGGCTTTTTTAATTGAGACGGGAAGTGTTTTCTGTGAGGGAGGAACCGAATTTGTCGGTAATATGTAGATGAGTAGCGTGCTTGGGGAGGTTTAATATTTCTTCGATGTTGTTTATGCTGTGAAATGCATGGTTTGGCAGAAGGCGACTGACCGTGCAGCCGCCGGGCTGCAGCTGTGAACTACCTGGGTACTATTTTTGTTAATAGCCCGTGAACTGTCATGATAGAAGTTGTTTTGTGGATGTCGCGTCTAAGTTGAAATTCTTGTATAGGACTACTTTTGTATCTTCAGGGGCAGGCGATAACATCACAGACATAAGCCACGACGAACACAATGTTTGCTGTTATTTTAACCTGATGTTGTCAGTGGTGGCTCGTAGACGGCTACACTACTGAAGAAAACAGTCTTCTGGGATGTTGCGCCGTGTAGATATTAACCGACGTTTCGGAAGAACGTATCGCCTCCATCTTCAGGGTAGAAGAAAAAAGAAGGAAATCAGCGAGTGAGGAACCAGCACGAGCAGGTGCTGTGGAAAAGGCCTCTGCTTCCAGTGTCTGAGGGGTGCACCGTCTGACCCCTAAACCCCGTCTTCCCTACACAACTCTATCGCCATATATGCAGACACGAACGTATTATTCTAACTGCTTAGAGGCTATGAGTAAAAGATGAATGAAAGATCATTCTTTAAAATTGTATTTTTTTTCAACTGTGGCAGAACATAAAATGCACTGCCATATAGAATATGATTTTCATTGTTTCGGAATGCGGCTGGTTCGGCCGCTGTTACTGAGCGGTGCGCCACATACTTTGGCTTATTGAAGGCATGCTCTTTGCGGACTGACCCTGAGACAGAATGGGCTAGAGGTAACGCTTTAGACTTGTATTCGGGAGCGCTCGTTTCGAATCTCAGCTGGTACACCTACTATCCTGCTTGCGGATTTTCTGAATTTTCTCAGTCCCTCCAGTCACATACTGAGATAGCAGCGCAAGCACGACCACTTCCTTCCAATTTATTTCAAGTCCATCAGTCACCTTATCACCATCCGACTTTATAGCGTTTCGTTAGATAAAAAATTCGTGGCTTTAGTCCGCAAGCGAAATATACCGACCGAGCGACCGCCGCTTGTTGGCGAAGTTAGTATCAACTTTAGCGGATAGAGGGTGTCTCGTGGTCAGCGCAACGAATTCGTTAATTTTCGGTTTTCTAGACCGGAGCCTCTCTTTTTCCAATGAAGTAGCTCCTCACTTATGCTCACGAGGCTGAGTGGACTCCGTTCCAGATCCACTACTTCTCAGAAAATCTTGTAGCGCCGGGAATCGAACCCGGGGCCTCTGGATTTGTAACCAGGAACTCTGACTACTAGACCACAGAGGCGGTCGGGAGGTGAAATATTACGTTCTAAAATCCACAAGCTAATTAATTCAGTTTGGAATAAGGAAAAATCGCTTGATCAGTGGAAGGAGCCTATTATTGTACCAATTCACAAGAAGGGTGATAAAACCGATTGTAGTGGTTATCGTTCGATATCAGTGCTATCAACTTCATACAAAATGTTATCCAATATTCTTCTCTCAAGGTTAAGTCGATACATAGATAAAATTATTTGGAAACATCAGTGTGGGTTTCGACGTAACAGATGAGCTATTGATCAGATCTTTTGCATTCGTCTGATACTGGAGAAAAAACGGGAGTACAATGAGACAGTATATCAGCTATTCATAGTATGATTCAGTTAGGAGGGAAGTATATTTTGATATAGTTTGGGGCACACATGAAACTAGTTAGGCTGATTAAAATGTGTTTAAGCGAAACGTATGGTGAAGTACGTGTAGGTAAACATTTGTAGAGAGCTCTTATGAACACGGTAATGAAACTTCGGGTTGCATGAAATGTTGGGAAAATCTTGAGTAGCTGCACAACTGGCGGCTTCTCAAGGTCTCAGTTCCATGAAGTCATTAAGTTAGTCTATGGTATGTTCAGGTTATGTGTAAGAAAAATCTGAGCTGGGGTTCTCACCTTCTCTTCTTCACAACATTCAGAGGAGCTGCCCTTCTTATAGATAAATGAAAGTGGGAAATTATTGGCTGCTCGATATTGATGGGGGGGGGGNGGCAAAGCAAGCAGGGCTGCTCTTGTCTGTTGCACTCAGCCACCTGCTGGGTCCTGCCTTCAATATTTCGTTTCCGCGCCCTGAAGATGAAGGCTCTTCCTGAATGAAAGTCGGTCTACAGCACTCGGTCAAGATTGTCGTGTTCACTATGACGGCGGTCTATACCGTCCGTACGATTTGCGAAGTGTAGTTCCTGTTTGGAAGAGGTATCGTGAGAAGGACAAGGAACAGTGGTACCAAGCTATGCAGGAAAAACGAAAACTGATTTTATGATTCCTGATTCTTTGTATATTAAAAGTTGCCATTTTTTCCTGTATCGTCTGCTTCGTCTCCCTGTAGACTGTCTCATATTTGATCTTAGTTCGGAATCTTGGCTTTTAACATGATTTTATCACTCTTGACCCATAACTAATTTAATGATGATGAATCCTTCTTGAGGAGCCGGCAGTTTTGTATCTACTCAAGAACTTCCAAACATTTTATGGAACCCGAAAGTTCATTACCGTCTTCACAAGAGCCCTCCACTAATCCCTATGCTGAGCTAGACCAATCCAGTCTATACCGCTCCATCCTATCTCTATAAGATTCATTTTAATATTATCTACCCACCTACTTCTTGGTCTTCCTAATTGTCTGTTTCCTTCTGTATATCCCACCAATGTCCTACATGCATTCCTCGTTAGTCGCCACGGCATGGCTCGTCCTCAGTTGGCGGATGGAGACGGCCTCCAGGTATGGAGGGTAGCGGCGAATACATTGAATAAACAGTCGCGGACAACCGACAAGGAAAGCTCCTCGAGCCAGGGAGTTGGACATGGGGCTAAAAACTCCTCACCGTAAAATAATAAGCTTGTTACGAAATGTCACAAAGGGCCTCGTGACCCATACACTTTTTAAAACTAACCGAATATCATCCACTTTATGAAAGAGAAATAAATTGGGGAGTGGATGTATAGATCCATATTTTCTTGACCTCGGTACTAGTTGGAGGTCAGCGGTCAGTTTCACGCCCCTGCCTGTTTACCCCGGGGGAAAGAGCCCCTGGTACCCATTGGATAGGTTGAGTGGACCCAAGAGCCGGTCTGGACGACTTGGAGAAGAGAAAATTCTTGACCCTACTGAGACTCGAACTCTGACCCCTCAATCGTCCAGCCCGTAGCCAGCCGCTATACAGACTACGCTGTCCCGGATCAGAGTAGTGATATATTTATTAAATGTTTCAAGTGACTCAGAACTTTCTTTTTCTTTTTCTTTTCAAGACGACTGCAGGAATGCAGTCAGCTGCGTTCAGTGGAATGCAAGGGCTCCTTTGCTGAACGGGAATCCGTAGAAATGTGAACATATCCACATAATGACTCATGCACTTTCAAAATAAAGGAACCAGCTCGATAGGTCTCTATGCGTTTGGAGTGCATACCTGAAATCGCAGTGATACGTGCCTGAGGAAAGGAAAGCTTCGGTTGTGTGCTAGGGCCGACCTGCGTTCAGTAACATAAAGAGTGAAGACATTTTGCAATACTTTATTTTCTGCCCACTCTTGTTTTGTATGGGTGCGAAGCTTGGTCTCTAACTCCGAGGCATGGTTTATCAAACTTTATTTAAAAACGCAGCTGTATCCACTCACAGTTACAGGAAATCAGGAAGTAACTAAGGCTGAATACAGGTGCTCTCGGAAAATGTTATCAGGAGCTGGCGAAATGTTTTTCGTGACTGTACAGAACATTCTGTAGCTGACTGTATGTGTAGAGAGGCTGTAAAGTTATTTAGGTTCCTGCTGGGGGCTGAGTAGTGTAGCTGGTTGAGGAACTATGCTAGAAGCCGGAAGGTCGCGGGTTCGATTCCCAATGAGCTCATGGGTTTTATCAATTGACCTAATCCTTCGAGCCGCATTATGGCCCTGGGGTCGACTCAGGCTCTAACAGAAATGAGTACCAGGAATCTTCCTGGGTGTAAAAGGGCGGCCGGCGCTATGAGCCGATTGGCTAGAAAATGCGGGAGCCTCGACGTCTCACACCCCTATGGGTCTCCACAGTCTGTTACAGGAACAGCTTTCACTGCTGTCGCCGTATAGCCTGATAGGGCCCGGGAACATTGTGCAAAAATGTACTTATCTCTGACCCTCAGAGACCTGGGGCGGGGGGGGGGGCNAGGTGTTGCAGAACGTGGTGTTGAGGGGAATATTTGAACATCAGAGGAAGTGGCAGGAAGCTGGAGAAGGCGCCATGATTTGTACTCTTCATTGTTATTGTTGGAGTGCTCAAATCAAGGAGGGTGACATGGACAGAGCTTGTAGCAATCATAGCAGCATTGAGAATTTCAAAGAATTTTTGTTGGGAAAGCTAAAGGGACAGCAATACAGTAAATGGTCTGAAAGATGTAGGACAGCTGGCTACATGTGGGGATTGGTGGTGCGCTTATGTGGACACGGTTATGAATTCCGGGTTCCGTGCCAAGCCAGGAGTTTCTTCTAAAGGGTTTAGACTCAGAATTACTTGGTTTTTGAACTTTTTCCACCGTCCAGTATATATATGCGTTACTCTGTAATAATCATAAAACCTCAGAGATGTTTAGATACAGTATATCATAAGGATTTGTATGCCTGAAGAGAATTCTTAAACCCACAAAACGTTTGCGCCCGTTGTAACTGTTGTTGGTTAACATTTAAAATAATTTACATTTCTGAGACTTGAAATTAAAACGCGTTCATGAAACTGATTTTTTTTACTGAAATCAATGTAACGCCCGTTAAGAATTCACCGGGAAGCCTTGTCATTTGATATATAATTGTTCGCGCTAGTATCTCCTCCCCCCCACTTTTCTCCAGTAGTATTCCTTTCGAATGCTACATTACCGAATGATACGTCGAGGAAGACCTTCAATGCTATTTCTTACAGATGATAACATACATATTGTTAATATTATACTATTATCCTTTATATAGCACGCTACACTTCACATACTCGCGCTAAAATATTAACAATACTCGCAAAATACACACGGTACACCAAAAAGAAACTCCTCGCTCCTCCATGACCTACTACAAAACTCATGTTCATGCAGTGTGTTTAATTTTTTTTAATTCGCATAGTGGAGGGTGGGGTTCAGCTCGGTCCACTCGGCACGTCGGCCACTGATTGGCCTAATGTACCTGCCCCGGGTGATTATGATGATGGAGAATTTAGTGGAACGAAGATTGGCAGGGGAAACCGAAGTACTCAGAGAGAACCCGCCCCAGAACCACTTTGTCCACCACAAATCCCACTTGACCAGACCCGGGCTCGAACCCGTGCCGCCGCAGTGGGAAGGCAGCGACTAACTGCTTGAGCTATGGCGTCGCCTTGCAGCGTGTTAATATTCCACTGTGCTTTGCTAAAGTTACTCAGAATTAAGTAATGACCGATAAATCTCACGTAACTTCTCTTGTATATAGCCATTTAGAAGGATGAGCTAGGCGACACATTAACCATTACGCAATAGGACCCTGATATTTGAAAATGATGTCATCATCAGCTTAATGCAGAGTTGGGTTTCGTGTAAGTGTTACGTAACAGATGAGCGTCTTTCGTAGAGAAATTGGGAATATGACGTGACAGTTCTTTGCGGATTCAGTTTCGATTTATTAGGCAAGAAATGGCAGTGAAGTTAACTTGTATGCCCTCTTCACGCGACAAATACAAACCTCTGTACTATATTGTCACGGCAACGTGCCCATGGCTTTTATTTCAAATTTCGTTTCTATTAATTGTTTTTGCGACATTGCTATGTGCCTTAGGTTAGCAGGAGGTTAGGTACTCTATATTACGGTCATAATATTTTGTGGGGGCCCCCGCCCAGATTCGGCTGTGTAGAAAACATTACCTACACCACTTAAACAAAACAAACTCTGTGGCCTGTAGTCCGCAAGCGAACTATACCGACTGACTGAGCGACCCCCGCTTGTCGGCGAAGTTAGTGCCAACTTTAGCGGATAGAGGGTGTCGCGTGGTCAGCGCAATGAATCCCCACGGCCGTTAATTTCGGTTTTCTAGACCGGAGCCGCCATTTCCTTGAAATAACTCTTCAATCATCATCACGAGGCTGAGTGGACCCCGTTCCAGAGTACTTCTCGGAAAATCTGGTAGCCCCGGGAATCGAACCCGGACCTCTGGATTTGTAGCCAGGCACTCTGACTAATAGACCACAGAGACGGTCAGTTACACCACTAACCCACACTTATCTCTCGTTATGGGTGTCTGTTAATTTGCTAACAACTGCAAACTCGAATTACTCCCTAGAGGCAGTCAACATGAAAATACCAGTTTCAAGTACAGTATGCCTTTTGTACTGAGCAGGCCTTAAACTACGGGAAAGATTATGCACAGCAAAATGTGACAACTGAGATGTATTCTTATTATATTCTTTTCGTCTAGTGTAACCGAGAGAGATGACTCAGCCGGCAATGCTTCTCACTTGCATTGAGGAAGAAGCTCATTAGGCTGCCGGCCGGGACGCAGACTATGCTGAGATATTTCGTGGCTTTTCTCAATTCCTCCAGGAAAGTGACGAAATAATACCTTGAAATTTACTACGTCGTGAAGTTCAATAACCTTTCCAATCGTCATTCATCAGTCGCCCTACCCCCCGACGCTATACAGGGTGTCCCAGGAGGAGAGGTCATAGTATCGGTCATTCTGAGCAAACACGTATATGTGTAAAAAGATAAGGTAAAGTTGTCCCTGTACTTAACTAATTAAGTACTACGCCATGTAGGCGTGTGGGGTAGTGGATGTATAGATCCACATTTTCTTCACCTCGGCACTAGCTTGAAATGAGTGGTCAGCTTCACGCCCCGGCCACTTTATCCCCGAGGAAAGAGAGCTGGATTGGACGACAGGGAGAAGAAAAAATTGTTCACCCTACAGGGACTCGAACTCCGACCCCTCGGTCGTCTAGCCAGCAGCCAGTCGCTATACGGACTACGATATCTCGGCTGTGTACGAGTACATGTGTCCTATTCGGAACGGTTTTCGAGATAGTTATTTCACTGTACGGTACACAGTACACTGTACAGACGAGCAAGACGCCATGCCCTCGCAAGAGTTTCAAAGTGCATTGATGTTGACGGCGGAA
This sequence comes from Cryptotermes secundus, assembly GCF_002891405.2. Lineage (NCBI taxonomy): Eukaryota > Metazoa > Arthropoda > Insecta > Blattodea > Kalotermitidae > Cryptotermes > Cryptotermes secundus. The sequence goes on from NW_019736395.1 coordinate 801,409, forward strand.
TTTTCGAAAATGTATTATCCTAGGTAAACTGTACCAACTTTGGCACTTGAACAATAAATACTGGTATTAAAGACAGCACCTAATATCGCTTTTTTATCAACGATTTTGGAACTGTACAGTGAAATAGCTCTATTTCGGAAACCGTTCAGAATTGGACACGTGTACATATACAATATTTTGCTTAGAATGACCGATATTATGACCTTCCCTCCTGGGACACCTGTAGATAATCTGAACTGCTGAAAGCGTCGTTAAATAAAAACCACAGAACCCGATCGTCTAGTATTTCTCATTTATGATTTACTTCTTTGTTTGGTAGACGACCACTACCTATGTCATAATGTAAAAGCGATGTATGCCTGTCTACCGCTGCTTGGTAACGGTTACAAGAATAAAGTGGTCATTCTGTGGCGCTACGCTGTTAAATATCTAAACACTGGCCGCTAGATACCCTTTTCATATGTCATAAAAATAAGCAGTCGTATTTTTTTCCGGCACAGTTCTTTAAAGAAAAGCTGGGAAGAGAAAGGACCCCTTCGTTAGTATCCTGAGATGCTATGCGTAATATGACTGGATTTTTAGAAGTTTCCTTGCCTTGTGTTGGCTTAGCGGGAACTCCACATCCTCATATTCAGCTGACACTCGGTTAGAATCTCGGCCAAGACTGAGGTTTCTCACGGGTTTCCTCAGACCCTCCAGGCAAATGCCCATGATTGCGTCTGTGAGGTCACTATCTATTCTTTTCAAATCCTTTCCCATTTCATACTGATACGTTCAGCGAATGCTTCGAAGGCTAATATCATGTCTACTGGTGCTTGTATGTCCACTCAGTCAGAAGGTGAGTGCAGAGTTTCAAAATACTTTCGACAGGAAATGCACAGTTCTCTCGTGAACACAGTTTCTAGGTCATACGGATAATATGTAGGCTGCATTACGGAACTTCTACTTTGATATAGACACGATCTCCGAAACGTCGACATTTTAGCCTACCACTACACGGTATACAATTACTTAATTCGAGTAAACGGAAGAATCGACAAACGTTTTCCTCTCACCTGTCTGCGTGACAGCTACCTCGCTCAGCGTTACTTCCTCTTCACCCCGTCTGCAGGTCATGACGCGAAGGGGAGAAGCAGGCTCCAAACTTTCACTCCCACCACCAGGTTCATTCTTTCGCTGACTGTACTGTACTAATAGAACCCACATTAGCATTGGCCCGCAGTGAAAGCCAAACTAAAGACTGGTTTAAACTTAGTAAATGGATACCATGAACTTTGCGAGCGGTCTGTGTAGCCTGCATTCTTTCTAGCAAGACATTAGGCTGAGTCCTTTTTCTTTTTGAACACGCTGTCTGCCATATTTTAAGTTGTTTATTTAAGCACAGCACCATGTAGACATATGTGGTATTTAGGATTTGAGGTTCTCACAACGGTGTTTATGAAGAGTATTATCATCTGAGATAACACGCTGTGTAGTCTGTTAAAAGCCAACCGACGTTTCGGAGGAGCATATTTTCTCAATCTTCAAGGTCGAATAAGCCGAGCAAGATACCAGCATGAAAAAATGCGGCAAATGAAGCATTTGGCTATTCAGAATTTCGGATTATATAGGAAGCAGGAGGGAATTGAAGAGTGGACCTCAGTTACCATTGGCTCACCCGTGGAACAGTGAAACCGCTGGGCCCTCACACGACCGCCGAGCGAACCTTTTCACGGCCATCGAACTCCCGTTCTTATCTCCTATTGCGAAATTCTGAGGTGGCAGCAGCACTAACACCATTCCTGTAAATATGTAAAAGAGGAATCTCTTGTCCTTGGGTTTGAGCGTTGAACTTCATTTCTCTGGTTCGACCTGAACATGGGGACTATAATTTAAGTCGAAACGTTGGTACTGCACCACAGAAATCGAAGTTGCTCTCTGAGTCTCATGTTACGGATATTTGCATTCTGACTGAAAACAGCACTATGTCAGTTGCTCCAAATATAAGCGGACAGGTTTATTTATTCATTTTTAATATTTAGATGCCGGGATATTGCAGTCGGTATAGCGACTGGCTGCGGACTTGAAGATCAAGGGGTCAGAGTTCAAGTCCCTGTGGGAGCAACAGTTTTCACTCCTTCATGTCGTCCAGACCGGCTCTAGGGCCCACTCAGCCTCCTATCCAATGGGTACCGGTGGTAAAGCGACCGGGGCGTGAAGCTGATCACTCACCTCCAACTAATTCCGAGGTCAAGAAAATACGTATCCATTCACTAACCCATACGTCTTCATGACGTAGTGCTTAATTAGTTAAACACAGGAACAGCTTTACCTTTTTTTTTTAGTTATGTGACGAATCAATGCGTAAAGTGCGTAAGGAAAAGATTATAAATTCACTTGAAAGCTTTGTAAGAAATCGTTTTCTATATTGAATATTGGCAAGATGGTGACGATGTGTAACTTCTAGGTTTTGTTTGCAAATTAAACCACAAATGTCGTTGGTTTGTTCCGCTGCCACGCGTTTAGTTAGTGGTATAAGGAAAGGGCTTTTATTACGTTCATTATGTTTAAAGGACACGAGCACGTTGTTCGATTCTGTCTTGAATGAATGAATGTGTAAGGGGTGGGCCTTCTCGGCCCTTGCACCGCGACCTACAGTGGTCTATTGTGCTTCCGATTCTGCCGTACATCGGTGTCTTTTCTGGTAGAACCCTGCATTGTTAAGGTCTTCTGTTCTGTCCGTATTTTGGGGCTTTGCCGTTCTCAGCAGAATGCACGGTGGACTTGTCAAGTCTGCTGACTGAGGAAGGGACTGTAGGGTGCACATGGGCTGCAACAGGGCCTTAGTTACAGTGCGTCATGCTCCCGCAATACAGACAAACCACTGGCCCGCTACATGCGCGCGCAACTCAGAAGCCAGGTCTAGAAATATGGCCTGTGCATACGTCACATATTGTCTCTGTCATACTGTCTTACTTACCGTGCATTCCAGTACTATAATGTTTAAGTACACTGTGAATACAATTTGTAAAATAGAATCGCTCCTCCCTTATGAATGTATTAGCGCGTTAAGGGGAGGTTGTAAAAGCCCCATCTTCACGCCATTAATTTTATCAAATGTAATTGCATGTTTCTTATTAATCGCAAGCGCCACAGTTACGATATTCGACGAACACGTAGTTAAGTGTTCACTACATCTGTTAATGTTTAGATTGTTTTACAAGAAAAAATTGTAATTGTACATTTTTCTAAGGTACTAAGTTTAAATCGGCTTTTAGAAGGAAAATATAAGGAAGATCTTCTGGGAAAAACTAATCGCCTACTACGCAAAATTCGGCGAAGAACGCATAAAAACACCGCGTTCCACAGTTCTTCTATTGTTCCACGTTTATTTGTTGCCACGGGAACATTTTCACCGGGCCGTTGCCTAGCAACGGCCGTATCTTTCAACTCCACTATTCTGGCTTTCAAGCATCACGTCACATACATCCCTCCTTAAGGCTGATCAACAGTTTTAAGGGCAGTAATCCTAGTATTACTGATGTGAGAAATTTATAAAAGACGCCATTGAGATAGTCTCGGGTGCCATACTGTACAAGTTTCATAAATATTGGTTCAGGTATTCAAAAGTTGTCTACTCATATTAGTTTGGGGGGTTGGGGTACACTTAGAGACAGCACAGACACACACATACGCAGACAGGACAGCAAGATGATCTTCTAAGCCAACTTCCCTTTCTTTTTAAAGAGACATGTGATAGAAATAAGGCAATGATTGTAAAAATTCAGGCGATACAGAGATCCATGAACTACGTGTGTGCCAAATGTAATGAATGCAGGGCTTATGGTCGCTTAGAAAATTTCGTCTAGGTGTGATGAAATTAAACAGTTCGAAGATAGTGCTTATTTACGATGTACAATCTCCCATAATGATACATAAAGCGAAGATATCTCTTAAGCTAAAAACAGTTTTGGCCATAAGATATGACGATAACATGGCAGAGTATAGTCTCCTATCCACACTGTAGTGTTTTTCGCTGAAATTGTCTCCGTCACATATTGTTCTTTGTGAGTAGGCCAATCAGCGCAAAGGGCGTCTGCTGATAGGCAGCAGGTGAGTCTGTTCACTGACCGCTTGACAGAGGTATCGGAAAATTCTTATCTGTTCCTTGTGTCACATTGTAACCTTGTTTTCTGACGGACAAGACAGACGTGGGTGTGCTAGCCCAACTCGCTGAATATATGCAATATTCACGAGCGCATTTGGTTTTGATTCTTTACGTGACGATAAATTTAAAGGAAAAATCGCATTCGCTGCAAACCATTGTTCAGCATTGCTATATTTGACACCACCGCACATTCTGTGTGTCCTTACTTCCTCCCTCTCCTTTACTTTCTTCCAAGTCACACTGCACCTCGGCCGCCAGTTCTAAAGAAGAACACTATAAGGTACAGCTACAGTTGTCCTTATGCGTAATTAATAAAGCGCGCTGCCAAGAAGACACATTAAGGAATGGAGGTCTAGCTCCACCGTTATTGTCTTCAGCACTGGATTGAGGTGAGTGATCAACTTCACGCCCCAGCCGCTTTAACCCCAGTTAAAGAGCCCCGGTACCCATTGCATAGGAGGCTGTTTGGAACTCAGAGCCGATCTGGACGCTATGAAAAAGAGAAAAATCTTTTACAGCCGGGAATCGAAACCGGGCCGTCCAGCTATACCGACTGAGCAATCCCGACTCCTGAAGAACACTATAAGAGTATGAAGAAAGCAGTCTTCTGGGATTTGGCACCGTGTATATGTGGTGTTAACCGACGTTTCGGAGGAACGTATCGCCCCCATCTTCAGGGTAGAAGAAAACGTATAAGAAANGAGTAGCACCCACCGTGTTATACTGCAGGCAGCTTTAATGTAGGGACTCCTAAATATTTGTACAGTATCCGGCAACTTGGTCACACAGGACAGAATCCTTGAGCTGTCATCCGTCCATGGACGCATAACGGTTTTGCAGACCCCGTCAGTAGCTGTCAGGCAACCAGTACCTGTTTGTGTCGGGTAATTCGGACAGGCGATGCGACCCGTTAACACGTGAAGAGTACTGACTGTGACGCTGTATAGTCGGGTAAAGGCTATTGCCGCTTATAAAGAACGTACTACCTCCATCTTCAGGGTCGAAGAATAAACCAAGCAAAAAACCAGGTAGAAGCATTTTTTCCGTCTTTTATAGAACCCAAAGATTGTTCACTGTATTCATAACAGCTTGCCATACGAGCCTATACTGAGCCATATGAAACCAATCCACATCCACGCGTACTTATATACGTACATTCTGAAAAGCTGTGTAGTCCTCGCCAGACATTATTAGGATGATGAAATCAAGGGGAATGAGATGACTGGCGGGGATATAGTGCACATGAGAGAGAAAAGAAATGCATACAAAGCTTTGGCAGGGAAACCTGAAAGAAAGAGACCGAATAGATAGGAGGATAATATTAAAATTAAATTAAGGAACTGTAGTGGGAGGTTGTGGACGGGAATTGCCTGGCTTAGGACAGAGCTCGGTGGATGGCTCGTGTGAAACATGGTAATGAATGTTCTGTTTTCAGAAAATGCTGCGAAGTGTCAGGCCTAGCTAAGAAACGGTTAGTTTTTGAAGAAGGACTCTGCTTTGCAGACTCAGTTAGTTTAGTTAGATAGGTCGTTAATGCGTAATTGCTTCTCACTCAACCTACTCATGGGGAGAAGCTGCCAGTTGTGCAGATACTCAAGAACTTCCCAGCATTTTATGGAGCCCGAAGGTTCGTTGCCTTGTTCACAAGATCCCTTGCATCTAGGCCTCCCAAATTGTCTCTTCTCGTCAGATTTTCAGATTAAATTTTCGTATGCAATAAGTAATACCAAAAATGCCAGAAGAAGTCTCAGTTTTCGCACATTTTGCCTATCCCCCTGCATAGAATAACCGTGACTGTAAACCCGACACTTCACTGAAAAGCGGAGACCTGTAACATGACCGGACATATTAACTGTTTCGGTGTGGATTTGCCCCACACAGCAGTCGCTGCCGATAAAGACAGACTCCATTGGGCAGTTTCTCAGTAGTGGGCAGTAGAAGCCCACTGTGCATTGCTGATGCAAGATTCCTATATAAAATGTTAGCTTTTGAAACCCAACTAAATAACGGTGCAGAAATTGGAATAAACTCTTCCAGGCTCCCCCACGTGACGCTCGAGTCAACGCGAGCCTGCTTGCTAGGCTGCTGCTGTGGCCAGTTACGCAGATGCGAGCAGGGTGTGTTCATTCTCGAACAATACTTCGCACATAATTCATTTGTTGCTCTTCGTAAAGCATTGACCTACCCTGGCAGAGTAGTACCGAATAGCCCAACAATATTGATGTAATTTCTAAGCTAGCATATGGTCTTGTAGTTTGTCTTCCGCTTTAAATGGTACACGCTATATCAGAGGCTTCGAGATGCGTCTTATGTATTGTATGTGGCACACACACACACAGACGAAACAAAACCTTGAATAAGTGTTTGAGTGCTTCTCCTGGATGCAGTCCGTTAGTTCATTGTTTCCACAATATAGGAGAAAGTCCGTTCCGTTTTGTGTCATTCGTCCCTCTCAGACCAGATAATGTCTAAATAAATCAATACTGTTCGATCACCAGTGGCTCATGTAATCTTATCTTGTTTGAGATAAAGGGCTGCATGAAGAATATGTTTATATACCCTCTGCTGAGGAACACAATGGCGTCATGCTTTTCCTTCCTTCCTGTTTTCATCGTCGTAGGTCATTTCCTGCGCTATCAGTACCTAGATTACATGATAATATGATAGATGAATTGGAAAGGGTTTGGAAGGAAACTGTCGTGACGCAATGGCTGTTCTGCATCTGTATTTTCCCGAGGGGCAAAGGAAACCCGCAAAGAACCTCGGTAAGGACAGCCGGTGCCCCAGTCGAGATTCGAACTCAACACTTCCTGAGTGCAGTCTCGAGCTCTGCCTCTACCCCCTCTCGCTCCGTCTTCTTGTGCTAAAATGAGCAGCTCCATGGGCTAGAATCGTCTTTAAGAAGCCAACAGTCTTTCAATTGATCAAAAACTTATCGCATTTTGTGGAGCCTAACACTTCATTGCCGTATACAGAAGTGACTCTCCTAACACCTGTTCTGATCTGGCTGAATCTGTTCTACGCCCTGACAGCCTATTTCTGTAAGATAAACATTAATATTATCCCTTGTTTCCCAAATTGCCCCTCCATTTCAGGTTTTCAGTATGTAATATATAGTTAGCATTTCACATTTTTTCCTATGCGTGCTACATGCCTTTTCACTCTGATCCCTTTTTGACTTGATGATCCAAATAATAACATCATCAAGGTAAGCTAAAGTTGTCCCCCCCCCCCTTTGAATTCAGAACCCCACCATAAAGACGTATGCGAGAATGGAGGTACATCTCCACGTATTCTTAATATTTGCCATACATTGAGGCTAGTGGTCAGCTTTATGCCTCTCCAGGCCCATCTCCGGTGAACTCCACCGAGACCGTTGTATAAAAAGGTATGATATGCTCCGAAGACGGCCTGGACGCGTTGGTTAAAACACAAAACACCTGACTCATCCGGAAACGAACTCCAGTCATCCAGCAGTCTAGACATCTATACTGGCCTAATTATCAGTTCTGCTGTTCTCTTCCCTCTTCGTGGCAGATCAAGTTTCGCGCATATTGCAGTAAAATAAAAGTGTTTAATTAATTGCACTACACCGTGAAGACGAATGGGGAGCTGTAGATGTGAGGGGTTAGTTTGACACTCTGGCCAGTCCCTGGTGGGACACTGGGTGGGAAACTGTGTGGCCCCTGCCGGGAAGCGGATCCCGGAACGTTACTTCGTCCAGCGACGCATGGGACACGCGGTAGCGTAGGTGGTTGAGACACCATGCTACAAGCCGGAAGATCGCGGGTTCGAGTCCCGATGAGGTCATTGGAATACCAGCAATTTTTCCTTGGGAGTAAAGGGTGGTTGGCGCGTAAGGCTGACAACCTCACCGCCATCTGTGAACCGATAGTCTAGACAAAATTTGGGAACCTCGATGTTTCATAACCCTATGGGCCTTCACGGCCTGTTACCAGGATAGCTTTAAGTTTAATAGCGTTGCATGTTTTCGTACTTTACCGCCTCTGTGTTCTAGTGGTCAGAGTTCCTGGCTACAGATCCAGAGGTTCCGGGTTCGATTCCGGGCGCTACAAGATTTTCTGAGAAGTAATGGGTCTGGAAAGGGGTCCACTCAGCCTCATGAGGATAACTGAGGAGCTATTTCAAGGAAATAGCGGCTCCGGTCTAGAAAACTGAGATTAACGGCCGTGGGGATCCGTTGCGCTGACCACGTGACACCCTCCATCCGCAAAAGTTGGCTTTAACTTCGCCGACAAACGGCGGTCGCTCGGTCGGTATAGTTCGCTTGAGGACTAGAACCACGAAGTTTGTTTTGTTTTTGTTTGTTGACGGACTGTGTAGTACATAAACAGTTATACTCCTCGACCATGAATATAGAGGCGACACGTTCCTCCGAAACGTCAGGGAGCTTCTACCGAACTACTCACAACGTTACAAGTCAGAAGAACCATTTTTATGTCCGCATTAACTGCTGAACCATTTGGCTAGTAACTGCAACGTTCTCTGCGTGCCGTTTCGTAACAGTTATATTCCTGTTGTGCTCAGTTTTGTTTCCTTTTGCTGCAAGCTCTCCTCTCAAGACTTCAGGATCTTGTTCTTGTTCTTGTTAACATCTTCAAAGATTGACTTAGCCGCACCGTACTTTTGGCCGATACGTTTGCCTCTCGGGTCAAAAAATTATTTGTTACACTCAGTGTTCGACTCTTTCAACTTGTTGTGTTTTGAGCCAGCTCAGTTAGGGTAGTGAAGGGCTCTGGTTTGGACGGTCCGGGGATCGCAGTTCAATTCTCAACGAGGGCAAGAGTTTTTTCTCTATCCAGAGCGTTCAGGCCGGCTGGGGGCCCACTGAGCCTCCTATCCGATGGGTACTGGGGGTTCGTTGCTCAGGGCGAAAGCGACCGGGGCGAGTGAATTTGACCACCACTTTACTGCCGGCGTTAAGAATGCGTGGAGCTGTGCCTCCAAAACATATATTTTCATGGCGGGGTGTTTAATTAAACATAGAGCAACTGTACCTACACGACACTGTGAGTAGACTCGTGGATAAAAGATATGAAATGATACAGGCGCAAAGCACATATGTGACTCGGTTCCCGCTCTGTACAGAGGTAAAGATAAAGTTGCTCCTGTGCTTAACTAATTAAGCACTACGCCATGAAGGCGTAGGGGGAGTAGTGTATAGTTCCACATTTTCTTGACCACGGCACTGTTGCAGGTAAGTGGTCAGCTTCACGCTTCTCCCGCTTTATCCTCTTGGAAAGACCCCCCCCCCCGTTCCCATTGGATAGGAGGCTGGGTGAACCCCATGGGTGACGTGGATAACAGAAAATTCTTACCGTTACTCGAACTCCGGCCCCTCGGTCGTCCAGTCCACATAACCAATCGCTATATCGACTACGCCGGACCATGCTATCCTGGATCTCTGAAGGTAAGGTTACTTCTACAACAGGCCGTGGAGGCCCATAAGGTTGGAAGAAGTCGATCCCAGGGATAATGTGCGGCTGGAAGGATTAGGTAAATTGAAAATTTTCAGTGGCCTCATCGGGAAACGAGCCAACGACCTGCCGGCTTGTGGAATAGTGCCTCATGGAACTACGCTACCGCGTGCCCCCCGTCTGCAGAAACCTCGGCTGAAACTGTTGATGACGATGCGGGACAGTGGGCCAAAGGTCAATGTTATTTTTACTAGTGGAAGTTCCGAATATTGTGACCATATTGTCGCCCAACACGTGACAATATCATTAGCAGAAAGGTACTTTGTACCCGGTTTTGAGAATCATATTGTTTGCCTATTTACTGTTGTTTATTTAATGACGTATAGAGACGAATGGTAGGATGAATCAGAAAGTATGTGGCAAGCAGTTCCTAATTTGAGGTACCATCTCAGAAATTTCTATGGAGGGACTCAGGAAAACCACGAAATCCTGAGAACAGCTAATCTTCTAGCCGAGGTTTTAACCCAGGACCTCCTAAAGACGAGACAGACGTGCAAACCACTCGACTGCTATGTTCGGTACATTGCTTATCGGTCCCCAGGAAAGAGCAGGCAGGTTATTTACCAGGAACATACAAGGGGACAAATCCGGTTTCTATTTATACAGAATAGTACATGGTTATTTTAATGCTAGTGGGGTGGGACTTAAGTCCCTTGCACCGCGGCCACTTCTGGCCTGTTCTACCAGCCCCAGACGATAGGTGAGAGTGATTGTGGAGCAATTGGTGCAATGAAGATTGGCAGGGGAAACCGAAGTACTCGGAGAAAACCTACCCCAGCGCCACTTTGTCCACCACTAATCCCACTTGACCAGACCCGGGATCGAACCTGGGCCGCTGCGGTGGGAAGCCTGCGACTAACCGCTTGAACTATGGCGCGGCCTACATAGAAGTTACTAATGTGTTTGTGTGGTCAACAAAGAAAGGTTAAATTACGTACAGAACACAGTATGAAGGTGGACAGTCAAAATTGGCCTGATAATGTTAAATGAATACGATTTTACCGATCTCGTAAAAATGCAACCCTTTTTTTTTTTTCTGAGAGGCCAACTTCACAGGTATTAACAAGCGGCGGTTGCTCTGTCGGTATAGTTCGCTTGCGGACTGAAGGCCACGGAGGTTTTTTTTTAAGTTGTAGACCGAAGTCGCCATACCGGAAATCTCTTCAAACACACACACATGTCTTTCCGTAACGTATTTTAGACAGACAATATTGTACTGGATATGATTGACAGGTCACCGGTTCCCAGAAAAGACAGCTGTTCTAGCAGTCCGAGAATCACCATTGACGTAAACCTCTCAAAGGCTGCTAGCCTCTAAAGGGTTCTGACGATGAGGTATACTATACACTGTATTCTTCTTCTTCTACTATTCCTTTTGCTCCCACTTGGAACATAAGGCATCCGTGAAACGCTTTGTTTCACTTCAGTTTCTCTAATATTTCTGGACGGGGGATCAGTCCGACTCAAAGCCGCTACCTAACACAAACAGATATCCATACCTTGAGTGGGATTCGAACCCATGATCCCAGTGTTCAAGCGGGTGAAGACAGTTCATGACTTAGACAGCGCGGCCACTGTGACAGGCTTAAACTTTATAACACTCAGAATTACCGGACAGAGTCCGAAAACCCAGTAATTCTGACTCTTTAAGGGGCTGTCAGTCTTAACGTCATACTTCTACCCGAGAAAGATGTGCAAAGAGCGGTCGAGTCTTGTCAAGGCTCAGCCAAAGACTTCTTGCCCCTTCACCCCTTCTTGGACAAATTCAGTTGACACGTCATGCCTCGGTAATAAGGGAGCAATGTCCGCAACTTGTACGCATGTACTAAGCATACACATGACCTCTTTTGTTATTTATGGTCCTTGAACCCGTAATCCTATTTCAGTGCCACTCAGATCTGCAGGTCGGCCTCACCGTTTCAGAAAGTGTATACTGCAGTTGAGGTCGGCTACTGGAAAGGGTTCCCCAGGTGTAGGGTTGCCTCAATATTCTGCTGCTGTTTCAAGACACCATCTCCTCTTCATGTATTTTCACTCTTCAATGAACGAAAACGAATTAAACACTGTTTTATAAAAGATTATCAGCTCCGTCAAGTGTGATTGGTAATTCTTGTAATCTTTCATCTTTGACATGTTTCGGTCTGAGAGACGATATTCAGAAGGACATATCAATACGGGCAGGAACTACTATTACAATGCGATTGGTCAATATCAATACATACATACAATATCATCACAGTGCCATGAATGTAAAATTCGATCCTGTAACAGCTACAGCGACGTGCATGAATATATTAAAATATTTATAAATTATTATAATTAGTCTCTTTACATGTGTGGTTTAAAAAACTTTGTTAAAATGTAGAACCAGTTTGGTTCATGCCCTTTATACTGCCTCTCTTTAAAGGAAGTTGAGTGTCTACCGCCTCGTGGTTCCGATGTTTGACGAATAGGACTCTTCAGTGTCGTCCTGTTGTTCGGGCCGCGCTGTGTTGTTATACTTTATATTTTAATGTATTCATGCATATCGTTGTAGTCGTTACAGGATCAGATTTTACATTCATGGCATTGTGATAATATTGTATGCATGTATTGATATTGACCAGTCACATTGTAATAGTATGAGTAGTTTCTGCTTGTTTTGATATGTCCTTCTGAAGTGGTCTCTCAGACCGAAACATGTAAAGGATGAAAATTTAAAAAGGAGAAAAAACACGCATCAGTCACAGTGCACGGAGTTGACAGCATTTTATAATATTGCTACTGTGAACGGACCAGGATGAACCAAATCGGATTGTGTTTTAAATGTCTTTGAGAGGTTGTAATTTTCATATTCCCACGGCCATGGTTAAGAACAACTCTGTCTTCTAGAATATAACAGCGTGTAATCCGTTGAAAGTCGTCTGACGTTTCGGAAGGAAATGTCGCCTACATATGAGGCAAACAAGAAACCAGCTTTACATGATACCTGCTCCATACTTGGTTCCTATTTGGCTTATTCTTCGACCCTGAAGATGGAGACAACGTGTTTCACCGAAACGTCGGTTGACTTTCAACTGAGTACACGGCAATATATCTCAGAAGACAGAGCTCTTCAGCTTTGAGATTATGTTATCAGACAGACAAATAGATCGTTAGCATGCGTCATGATCATGAAATTGCTAGATCCGATTTTCAGCGTAGAACAGAAACTGAGATGGACCTACTGGAGATCTCGTTCAACCCACAGAACTCTTCTTCCTTAAGGTTAAGTAAGGCTGTATGACCAGCCATAAGACATTTTAAACAGAGCATGCGTGTATTTACACGTGTGTTTACTGTTATGGAGGACCATAGCTGTGGTCTAGTGGTCAGAGTTCCTGGCTACAGATCCAGAGATCCCGGGTTGTATTCCCGGGGCTACCACATTTTCTGAGAAGTAATGGGTCTGGAACGGAGTACACTCAGCCTCGTGAAGATAATTGAGGAAATAGCAGCTCCGGTCTAGAAAACCGAGGTTAACGGCCATGGGGAGCCGTTGCGCTGACCACGTGACACCCTCTATCCGCAAAAGTTGGCACCAACTTCGCCGACAAGCGGCGGTCGCTCGGTGGGTATAGTTCGCTTGCGGATTACAGGCCACAGAGTCTACTGTTACGGAAGCTACGCTGAAATTTTTAAGCAGATGCCTTACGTCAAAGAGTTTTGCCGCAAAAAGGAGGGGGGGAATTTGCTTTAGGCAGGGGCAGGGGAAGCCAGAAACCTGTTAGTGTACCTAAGACAGAAGCTGCGAACTGATGCAATTCGATTACGGCTGTCTTTGTACCTTTCCGTTCTCGCATCAAGACGTTCTCCAGAACATATCCCATTTATTTTCAGTCTTCTAGCCCCTCTTCTTGCTTGCGTGCCTTGTCTTGCTAAAGTGTGGCCGCGCCATAGCTCAAGCGGTTAGTCGCTGGTTTCCCACCGCGGCGGCCCGGGTTCGATTCCGGGTCTGGTCAACTGGGATTTGTGGTGGACAAAGTGGCGCTGGGGCAGGTTTCTCCGAGTACTTCGGTTTCCCCTGCCAGTCTTCATTCCACCAATTGCTTCACAATCACCCTCACCTATCTTCTGGGGCTGGTACAACAGGCCAGAAGTGGCCGCAGTACAAGGGACTTAGTCCCACCCCACTAGCAATAAAAAACAATCTTGCTAAAATTGTTCCATTGTTACACTGCACCCATGTTACGCTCTTTCCTATGATGAAAACCACGGATTAATATTGGCGTAAACATTTTCATTATAGTTGGTTCCTTTGTTTACGTCAACAGATTTCAGTCTTGACAGTTCGTGAGTGCAGGAGCTAGGTAAGGATTTTCTTCTGTTCTCCATCTTGTGGTTTTGTCGCTTTAATAGACGAGGGTTGAAAAAGAAATTCAATAAGAGGATTTGTGGGTATCGTATTTTATGCGTGTTTCCCTCTGTAAGCTGGAATTGAAAACAAATGTTTCGTTCGAATAATATAGGATACTTGACATCTGTAAGAGAGGTTGGGGTACACAGAGAAAGACGCTGTGGGCATTGTGAACTGGGGCGCGGTTTTGTATTGTTTAGATACAAAGACTGGCAGGCGATGGCGGCCGAGCTAGCGGGACATGTGAAGCTTGCGATCGTTCGTACGGACCCAGCACAGAGGTTTGCAATTCAACTTCGGACTGCAGTCCAAGATACACACAGACTTGCGTGTTCTCTCACCCCTCTTTTGCTTCTTTAAGCAGCACATGACGAAGATTTAAGCAGAACTCGGCATTTCTTCGTTGGTGTTTAAAGGCAGCCTCTCTGCTTTTGTGTCCCAGTCCATGTAAACGTGAAATACATGAATAAGATCCAAAAGTTTGCGACGATGATGCATAAATAGTATTATGTTTTTGGACATTATCCATCAAACACCGTCCTGTTTATATTTCAAAACACAACATTTCGGAGACTGGATTGTGTCTTAGTTTTAAGGTAAAAGCTACTCAGTTGGGCCCGAGCGATAGAGCTAGTCCCTATCTCCGGAGAGGACAATTTTATGCAAAATTGCTGGATATCATACAAGCCAAGACTAAACGTTCTGAGGGACTTGGATAATGTTCAGAAACATTATATTTATATGAAATACGTACGTGCTTTTCTAAAAAAGAATATTTCTTCCTGCAGAATACGGTCCTCTGCCTTGTAATGGCACGCACTTAGGAGACAGCCCGACTTTTCGGAGGAACATATCGCCACCATATTCAAGGTCTAACAGTGAGACAAACAAGGCGATATCTTTCTCCGAAACGTCGGGCTGTCTCTGAACTACCCAGAAGACCGTATTCTTCATAGTTACGGACCTGAGAACCTAAGACCCAGCAACATCATTTTCTTTTATTTGTCTGTTCAGATCATTTTCATTATGGCTAGCCTGCAGGGTACTCCGAGTGTAACGACGGAAGGGGAAACTGAAGCGTTACATAAGCGGAGCGGACACATTGTTATAATTGGGAGGGGCAACTGCACGCGCCTAATTCTGAACTACAGGAGAGCGTTTTCGGCATAACAACTGGCAACGGGCTGGACAGCCGAGGGGTCGGAGTTCGAGAGAGGTAAGGGCAAGAGTTTTCTCTTCACGTCGTCCAGACCGGCTCTGCTGCCCACCCAGCCTCCTATCCAACGGGTACCGGTGGCTCGTTCTCCGGGATAAAAGCGGCCCTAGCCTGAAGCTGACAACTCACCTGCAACTAGTGCCGAGGTTAAGAAAATATGGATCTATTCATCCGCTCCCCCATACGTTGTCATGACGTAGTGCTCAATTAGTGAAGTACAGGGATAACTTCACCTTATATATATATATATATATATCTTATGGAATCCTCGCACTCCCGACTTCCGCTACCTGCAAACACATGGACATACTGTCACAACACTTCCTACACCCAAATACTACAAAACTGAAACCTCCTGGCGTTTATTTCGCCAATAAAAAAGTAAAGCTATCCCTGTAACAGGCCGTGAAGGCCCATAGGGTTGTGAGACGTTGAGGGTCCCACATTATCTAGACAATCGGCTCAAAGATGGCGGTAAGTTTGTCAGCCGCGCTTTACTCCAGAGGCAAATTATTTAATTAATTCCTGGTACTAAATTCTGTTAGAGGTTGAGTCAACCCCAGGGCCATAGTGCGGCTGGAAGCATTAGGTAAATTGAAAGTTTTCAGTGGCCTCATCGGGAATCGAGCCAACGACCTTCCAGCTTGTGGAATAGTGCCTCATTGAACTACGCTGCCGCGTGCAGAGACCTCGGCTGAAACTGTTGATGACAATACGGAACAATGGGCCAAAGGTCAATGTTATTTTCAGTAGCGGAAGTTCCGAATATTGTGACCATATTGTCGCCCAACACGTGACAATATCATTAGCAGAAAGGTACTTTGTACCCGGTTTTGAGAATCATATTGTTTGCCTATTTATTGTTGTTTATTTAATGACGTATAGAGAGGAATGGTAGGATGAATCAGAAAGTATGTGGCAAGCAGTTCCTTTTATCTAATTTGAGGTACCATCTCGGAAATTTCTATGGAGGGACCCAATTGAAAAGAATCCAATGACCACATCGGGACTTGAACCCGCGAACTTCCGGCTTGTAGCATAGTGCCTAAAAGAACTACACTGCCGCGTGCCCCCGCAGGAGTGAATGTGTGTTACGGAAACTCAAAGTGGCTAGTAGAATATATGTAATGGAATAAAGGAATATTCTTGTTGATTAAGTCCGTATCTAATCAAATACGTAAGATGTATTTTAGCGCGTTATCCGCCGAATTGCATTCCAGAGCAGATAACGCAGCAGTACCACCGCTCCTTGTTGCCGTCGAATTCTCCACAGAAGAGAGAAATGTCTTTTGTATTTGTTCTGCGGGGCAAGGTGTTGACGTCCTGAGAACTCTTTTCGTCATGGCACAGTGGAGTCTCGTTAACTACTTATTTCGTTTGAAGAACTGGGACGTCCAAGAAGAAGAAAATGTTTTATCGGTTTTTTTTACTACTTTCCTTCCCTCTTTGCCGGTATTATCATATTTCTCTTTCCTTTATCCTCTTTCCGCCCCATATACCAGTTTCCTTGGGCTCAACATTACGATTTCGGTCTTGATAGTTCCTGAATCTGTCAGCCAGACATGGACGGAAGTGACGGGGAAGTGTCAGCAATAGTGGCGCTCCCTCCGCTGCTCTCAATGTCGCCTCTGTTGGTCCCAGCTTCATCCATTTCATTCCTGCGGTAAGTGCCATCTTTTGTACGCTTCGGGTCGGTACCTCATTTCCATTCAGTTCCATAGCGGGGACTTCTCCAGAAATGAAGTCACTTTCATTGAATAATTTGGGTATAAAGGGTAAATGTCTGTTGAAGCAAACCCTGACACATCTTGCACTGGCAGCAGTTCTGGCGTAAAGTTCACGTTCTTTGTTGTGCGGTGACTTACGTGGTCCAGAGAGGGAAACGCCTGCTTTTTGCGAGACGTGTGAGGTGGGATAGACACCGCAGTGATGTCATCATCCTTGCACGTGTTTTTTTAATTGAGAGGGACGTGGCAGTAGTATGCTTATGCATGATTGGCAGTTTAGAGACCTGAATGGAAGACTGCAAATTTGAGACTAAATATATGTAAGTCAGATGATGAACAAATTTTTGTTCTTGCGCCCTGATTTTGAGCACTCATAAATACTCTTCCAGGGCGACCTCCACGACTGAATGAATTATGGCGCAATTTATAGATGGAGAAAAATGGATATCGGTGTTACAGAAGTCCACTGGCGCGCATGGCGCAGCAAACGTCGATGTTTCGTCCCTGCTCAAAACTTGTTGCAATCCCAGCCTGTTTTTTTTGTGACTAGCGGCTAAAGCAGGATTTTGCACGTTTGAAAATCCGCTTCCATTGGTATTTAAGATACCATTAGGTTCAAACCTGTACATTCCAAAAATCCACCAAATTATCGGAAAATCAAATGACTTGTGTTCTCTTATGAATCAGGATCAGTTAACTGCAGTGCCTTAAGGCTTTATAACAGTTCTCCGTTTCGTCTCAGGAAAGCTTTCTACCCACTCTTTTCCTGATAATTTGGCCTCATTAAAATTATGCTGTACATTTATTTCTATCTGCAGCTCGTATGCAATGCACTGTACCCCAATCATAGTCACTCAATAAAACATTTTGAAACTGATTGCACCGTTCGCTTTCCTGTTCCGCAATAAAATTCCTATTTTGAGAACGGCGGCCAGATTCAGTTTCAACTGTTTCCTTAGAGTGGCCTCGTGAATATCAAATTGCTGAACAACATCTCGTATTTTTCTCCCACTTTCAGCAGCAGCAAGGCCACTAGAAGTTGGTCCTGATTCCACTAGGCCTTGGAAGCTGTTCTCTACGGAATACGTGGCGTCTGTGAAGAACAGGTTTCAGGTGGAACATGTGCAGTAGCTGCTGTGTCCTTTAAATAGTTGCAATCACGCCTGATAATCTTGGTCAGAGTATGTAATTCCATCAACCGTTCCGTCTTCTCGCTTAATTATGCAGGGGCCAATCGTGCTCAGCATCAGGGAAATGAGACGCTGTTCTGCGCATGATTACCACTCGTGACGCCTTTAACGTAATCCGACCGGTGCATGTAAATAAAGCAGTTGGGCGCTTGGCAAACTAAGAAGGGATTTTTAGCCAAGAGAACACACTACAGCTGCATGCCATTTCTTCTATGATATTTAACAATTTGAAGGTTTTATTTGACAAATTCGGTCATAAGAGGCGCTCAGATTCCTTAGTTCAGCTGACAACTAACACAGGCTTTTGGAAGCCTCCGCTAGATGAGAGTGACTTCTAAGATCTTTAAATTTGACGTGCGTTACATTACCTACTGCATATCAGTGCCCCTGTCTTCTCATTACACCCCTCCATATTCCGCTGACACAGGTATCAAAGCTCTAACAAGCTACCCGCCAGTACCAAGGTGTTAGAGGAATATGCTGGGCCTCTCTTCAGGGTACAAGTGAACATGGGGTGTGTATGCTCCTCGGAGGCGGCAGTATGACTCATAATACTTGTAAATTTTCGAGGGACTGAGGAAAAACACAGATACTTCAAAATACAGATGAATCGGATAAATTTGGCGTAGATGCTCGAAGAAGCTATCTGAAATATTTTTTAGGGTACGTCACGTCTTGAGAGACAATCTTGCGGAAGGAAAGTCACGTGTTTAACGAGGTCTTCAGTATGGGGATTTTGTTTCTCATGATCTGTTGATAATATAATCTAGCAAGTTTCTAATTATTAGAAAAAGATCTGCCCCTTCGTCTGACATTGACGAATCCTCGGAGATGTTTTAGACATAGATTAATCTGTGTGTGTGAATAAAAAGAGCAGAGATTTGAAGAAACAACAATATCCTGTTCGTTGTACATGTATGTTGCATACACACGAAGCGTTCAGA
Organism: Cryptotermes secundus; assembly: GCF_002891405.2. Classification (NCBI taxonomy): domain Eukaryota; kingdom Metazoa; phylum Arthropoda; class Insecta; order Blattodea; family Kalotermitidae; genus Cryptotermes; species Cryptotermes secundus. The sequence goes on from NW_019736395.1 coordinate 820,506, forward strand.
TGTGGAGGTGCGTCAGTGTTCTCAGGTACAGAACACCGCAAGGCGATTTATTCTTCATCTCTTTGTAAAATATTCTGGTCTCCCCTCGGTTTGGTTCTGTTATGCAATATTCTGCATGAGACCTCGCGTTTCTTTCAGGAAGTTTCCGCTTGTTAAGTGGAAACGCTAATATGAGTCGGCGCCTCGCGTCTTTTGTAATTACACCAGTGGAGTGCATTTCAGAGCTGCCACATCCGCTAGAATTTCATACTCATAAGTCCTCTGCTTATTTTATTATTTATTTCTGCGTTATTGGCCCTTATACGGAGTGGTATATTCCTGCTGTCACTTAACTGCAGAATTCTTGAAGCCTATGTTACTGCAGTTACTTTAAATGATACGTAAATTTGCGTAACCTCACACCTACCGGTCAGCGAAAATTGTAGTTCTGTCTAGTAAGCTATCAAATGCTCCTGTGGGTTTTGTTCAGCTTCCTACCAGATTGTACGGTGACAGCAGGAACCCAAATAGCTTTACAGCTTCTCTGAACCTACACTAAGCTATAAAATGTTCCTGTACAGTCGTGAAAAGTGCAGTTTTGCTCATTATTGCAATACAGGATGTACGGTGACAGCAGCAACAACAAGATGGCAGACATTTCTGTGGAGCCACGTTTCCGTGAAACATTAACATATATTGTCATACTTACTGACTTGCCAAAATTGTGCGTGGATACAAGTATGTTTTCAAAATTAAGTCGTTGTACGGAAAACCGTGTGTCAAAACGCGAATTGTCATTGATAAAATCCCAAAGAATGAGCCCATATCAGTGGCTGTTGTATGTGTTATTTTTGTGTGTTATTTGATGCCGCTTTCAGCAGTGCTGCTATAAAGGTTCCAGACTTGAAGGCTCATTGCTGGATTGGCTGTTGAGTTTGTGGGAAACAAATTCGTAATTAGAATTCGTTTGGTATAGGATGGGGCACGCGGTAGCGTAGTTGGTTGAGGCACTGTGCTACAAGCCGGAATGTCGCGGGATCGAATCCCGATGAGGTGAATTTTTTCAATTTACCTAATCCTTCCAGCCGCACTACGGCCCTGGGGTCGACTCAGCCTCTAACAGAAACGAGTAGCAGGAATATTCTTTGAATATTCTTGGGGGTAAATGGCGGCTGGCGCGTAGGGCCGACAACCTTGCCGCCATCTGTGAACCGATTGTCTAGAAAATGTGGGACCCTCAACGTCTCACAACTCTATGGGCCTCCACGGCCTGTTACAGGGATAGCTTTACTTTTTACTTTTACTTGGTATAAGCTGATGTAGCATATGCACGTACACACGCACAAAAAAACGTTGCAGCAATAGCCTGCACAATTATGTGAGAATGGGGTGCTGAAAATCATTATCGGTCTTCCAGCAATGTAGAAGGTTTAGATGATCCGTATTGTGTGGCCGTGTTTTCTTTCTAATGTCGCAACGCGAAAGAGCAAGGAGAAAGTAAATGCCTTACATACTTGAGGTCAGTGTAATTTTATCCCCCGTCATGCTGATGATGTTTGGACCTAAGAGGGAGGAAGCTGCGGGAGGATAGAGAAAATTGCACAGTGTGGAACTTCACTAAATGTAAATAGCATCTATTAATCAATGGCGTAATGGTGTGGACTGGATTCAACTGGATCGGAACAGGAGAAGGTGACGTCACGTGTCAGCACATGTATGCAGCTATTAGTTCCTCAAACAGACTTCTGCTCCATCGAATTGCTTCAGGCGACTGCCTGTGTAAATAATTGGTATTTGAATCTCCTCGGTAAAGAGAGTATGTTATTTAGAATCTTGCCCGCGCGACATTGGGGGCGTGTTTCGCAGTGTCTGTATCAGACTGCCAAAATGGCCACATTGTCAGGATTACTGTCGCCTGGGGTATGACACCGGACAGTTTGTCTCACAAGATCACGAGTTAGAAGTGAGGCCCGACGGCTGATCCGGAAGTGTCTTTACGTGAGAAAGATTGCGTATGTAACGAGGAGGCTGGTTGCTTTGTGTTTTGTTCCCTCGTTTAAGAAACTGCAGGGCTGGGGAGGGCGTTTTAGATTTTTTTTTTTAATTTGCCCTAGGAGAATAAATTGCCGCGTGTGTCTACAAAGGCAATCATCGTTTCTTGCGAATATTTTTATTGTCTACTGGGATATGATACCATATAACCTAGCAGAAGTTAAGAGATGTTTTGGAGGAACGTATGGCCTCAGTTTTCGGGATAGAAGGATGAGTCAAAGCAACCAACTAGTGAGAAGCAAGCACAAAGCAGTACTTGGGGAAACCTGCTTAAGATACGAGTATAAGCATGGATAAAGGGTCAGACAGAACCAGTAGGAGCAAGGAACTGAATGCTGTTACTCCTGCTTCTTGCTTACTTGGCTTTCTCTTCGGCCCTGAAGATGGAGACAGTATGATCCTCCAAACCGTCGGTAAACTTCTACCAGACTATACGGCTTGACATTGCAGAAGACAGTACTGCCAATAGTGACGGTTATAATCATTCATGACTTTATGATTTTTGGGTCTAGACACCGTGAATAATTATACCATAAATTCTTCCGAATGTAGTGACTTATCGTCAGGCTGCTCATGTAATTGAGCAATGCTACGAGAGATAGCGCCAGTGAGAAGTACAAAAGGGGCCCAAGCTTTTGCATAGGCAGCGCACAACGGACAAGGGTAAGCCAGAACGCAATTTTACGCACAATTGGAAGTGTCCAAATATTTATCTACTGCTGTGTAACGTTTGCATAGCAGTAGGAATAAAAAATATGTGTTAAGGCAGTGAAATGCGGAGAGTAGTCGGCCTGTTTTGTGTGCCGTCCTTCACACTTCAGCATGTCCCCCCACGTGTCATTTAATGCAACGTTAACTATACTACATGAAGCATTTTATACATTTGCACTAAGACAAACAATGAACATGTTTGAAGGAAGAGAGGAAAGAGTGTAAGATAATACATGTCTTCGGATGGAGGGGAAATCAGGACGTCACGGCTACATAACGGTGTACTCCCCACCATCGCTCTGCTGTGGTGCACCGTGTAGCAAGCTAGTCGGGCCAGTTCCTGTTGAGTCGTGGTGCCAATGGTGTCAATGTTGTGTTTAGACTGTTGTGTTTAACATTCTTCTGTTTGTGTGTGTATGTGTGTGGCAAAGTGAGAGGATAAGTACTCTCGGAGCTGCGGGAAAATACCTCGGGGATTTTACCAACAGAAAGGTAAAGTACTTAATTTAAATGCTATATATATACACACAGTATAAATACTTTTAAAAGGCGGTGGAATGATGTTTTATGGCGTACTAAATGTGTTCGTCACATAACCGTTTAACATTATGCAGTTCTGAAGTAACAGATTGTTTATATAGGAATTAACATTTACTTCTTATGCTTAAATGCGTAAAAGGATTAGTAGGGCTTTCGAAAACGAATGTAAATTTCGTTTGTATCGTCTGTAGAAGGTTACGACCTGTTTTTATAGACAGCTGACCCCCTTTTGCAATGTAGTGCGATTGCTGAGTGTGTTCGCCTCCGCGCAGAATATGGATTGCTTGCAACATCACGCTAAGAAGCAGAAACACAGTATTTGAAGTAGGCCTGCAGTAGCAACTGTGTGCAAAGGAGATGGAGCTATTGTACGTACTAAATGTATGCAAATATTGGAGCAGATAAGTGAATAATCTAACAGAGATAAGTGAAAAGAACTTGTAATCATGGACCTTTGCTTATGATCGTATATATTTTACACTTTTTAAAAACATAAAGTGAAAGAAATATGTAAGGGGATGAGGTTCTGAGAGCGGTGATTATGAAGAATTTTGTGTTCAGGGATAGGTCTCCCTGTTGCCTTCTTAATGCCTTTTTTTTACTTTGCTTATTCATTAACCATGAAGGTGGAGGACACGTTCCCTTCGAAACATCGATTCTCAGCGCACCACACGGCGTCGTGTATCGGAAGATAGAACTACTTTTAAAAGAAAATGCGTTCAAATCGTCACATGTTATTCATCTCACTAGTTTTATGAAGTAATTCGAGCTTTATGTGGCGGCACCTCGGAATAGCGTACGTGTTTTGGCAGTGAGGTGTTTGCGGTAGTTTTCCGATCCCTGTTAGTAGATCAGTTGTGGAGTTCGTCATTTCTTGTTCTGTAGAATCAGCTTATGCAGTTGGAATTCTGTGGCCAGTACACAACAATGTGACGAGAAGTGTACCAGCAATAGGCCTACTTTTGTGTACAGAATTATTTCATGTAGACCGCAAGTGTACCAGCAGTAGGCCTACTTTTGTGTACAGAATTGTTTCCTGTAGACCGTAAGTGTACCAGCAATAGGCCTACTTTTGTGTACAGAATTGTTTCCTGTAGACCGTAAGTGTACCAGCAATAGGCCTACTTTTGTGTACAGAATTGTTTCCTGTAGACCGTAAGTGTACCAGCAATAGGCCTACTTTTGTGTACAGAATTGTTTCCTGTAGACCGTAAGTGTACCAGCAGTAGGCCTACTTAAGAATTGTTTCCTATAGACCGTAAGTGTACCAGCAGTAGGCCTACGGGCCTACTTTCGTATACAGATTAATTTCCTGTAGACCGTGCGTGAATTACATTTAAGCTGAGTCAGTTGAGTCACGAACACCTATCAGAATACACCAATTATGTAATCTTCAGAGACACGAAGATGTTTGTGCTAAGCCTTTCAAAAAGCAGCTCTTATGTACGTAGTGTAAAGTGATTGCTCGCGAAAGTGTCGTGTGGAGGGGCTCCGAATGCGCGTCAGAAGATTGAGATCAGAGCACAGGCATGACCTGTTTCTACAGATGACAGCTACGAAAACAGATTTTGAGCACGTTTTGTATCACCGATTTTGAAATAAAATGTATACAGGTTAACCAGGCGACCCCTTTCTCCTTCCAGCTGTAAATGCTAAAGCGAGACGGAGCGAGAAGTACGTAACTCTTTGTGTTTTGCAAAAGCTCGTAGTTGGTTGAGGCACAATGCTACAAGCCGGAAGGTCGCGGGTTAGATTCCCGATGTCACTGGATTTTTCACTCAGCCTAATGCTTTCAGCCGCACTATGGCCCTGGGGCCATCTGTGAGCTAATTGTCTAGAAAATGTGGAAACCTCGACGTGTCACAACCTTTTGGGCCTCCACGGCCCTTATCTTATTCCAGGAGTTATAAATGTAAACTATCAAACGGCCTTATATGCCATTATGGGTTTTAAGTTGAAATTGACTCTTCTTCATAGCGGTTGATTTTACGGTGGGCAACCCGCGTTTCTGTTGCATAGCAGCCAGTGGGTGGGTGCAGGTGAAAGGTGACTGAAAAAAAGTGATGGCAGCGGTTGTAGACTGTATTAAGGTACTACATGTAGTAGCAGTTGCGTAGAGTAACTCAAGAAAATCTCGGCAAACTTCAGTCAGGCGCTCGACGTTTCGTGTAACTGGTGTGCGGTCGGTCAACTGCTGCTGATGCTGCAACAAGGACCTGGAAGGACCTGCTTGTACGAATTGAAACTTAGCTTTGTTTTATTATATTGTAGCATCCTGTTACATTTTTCACTTAGTGTCGATTAATTTTTCAGTTTCACGTGCAACACTGGGTTCTGTAAAATTTATTAAAAGCTGTTCACTTTAAAAGTCCATCACTGCATGTTTCGGCCAATGTGGTCATTATGAGGTGTTAAAATTACTGGGCGAGGAAACTGCTGTCCATTCTTGTTGCTTATGTTGTTAAAATATGAGTTCTTTCGTCGCGCGTATGTGTCTGTAACATGTGAAAATTTTCTATTAGAATTCATGTATGCGAAGTTTTTTAAGTGTTGTGTAACTACTTATTTGTGTACTTACATGAGTTTGTGGGTTGTGTTCTCTCATCTTGTATATGTGCTTCACGACTTGTTCTCGAATGCTTGCTGAGCTGGACTGGCTCTTTCTTTTAGAATGTGTTTATTTCGCTGCAAAACACAAAACGAACTCCGTGGCCTGTAGTCCGCGAGCGAACTATACCGACCGAGCGACCTCCGCTTGTCGGCGAAGTTAGTTTACTCGTATGTCGCTATCTGTTGTTTAATTAGTGTATTACCTCGAATATCGGGTTATAGGTGTCGATGTATGTGTATGTATGTAGTGATTGGCTTTTAAACTTTTAAAGTGAGTAACTGTTAATAAAATTTATAGAACATAGTGTCATACGTGAGACTAAAAAACTAATCGACATTAAGCTTTGTTGACTCACCAGCCGAGATTACAACCGGGTGCATCCGGAATGCAAGTAGTTAACATTGAGGTAAAGTTCCTGCAAGCAGCAGCAGTAGTAATATAATAATAATATCAACAACAACAACAATACTAATGTATTCCTATTACTAGGCAACGGCTCGATAAACAAGTTTCCGCGAAGACAGATTCTTAGTAAACAGTCGGTTGCTAGTGTTTTCAGTGTGGTCTGCGCCACGCCTAGTGCCAGGCAACAACTGTAATCACGCATACAATAATAGAAGGTGTTTTCTATGCGTAGTCCGTGGCGAAGGTTTATGTGGGACAACAAAGCTGGTTTGCGGGTAGTCGCATCTAAAAGTCATGAGTCGAGGGTACGAAGCAGTCGTGGAAAAGAGTTGAGAGCCCAAGGACGAGAGCATGTCCTTAGTGAATTGTGAAGAGTAGTTGAGTACAGGTTAGGACAGAGTGTCGAGTGAGAGAAAGCGAAATAGCATGAAGACTTCATGGTGATTTAAACTACTAATTTCTGTATTGAGATCCGTTGCCAGGAGGCGACTAGTGAAGACGGAGAATCCTGGTGCGTGTGCAACGGTGAACTGACAGTTTGTAGAATATCGACAGCGTTGTAATTAAGTGTGATTAAGAGAACTTGTAACCGAAGTGCCAGTAAATCCAATCATCCGATTTAGAACCCTTATATTGGCCACGTGCATCAATATGCTGGTATGTAAAGTGTAGGATGGTGTAAAGTGAGGCTACGGAATGAGAATGTTACACGTCTGTTTCAGTGATGCCGGCAAGGGAGAAGGGGGAGGTAAGTCAGGCATCAGCCCCTTTCCCCGCGGATTTTTAGAAAACATTGGAAGAGGGAGGAATTGTGTCATATTACTACTGAATTCACAATATTTTTAAAAAGGTTTTCTTATCCTGAACACTGTAGGGCTGTCATTAAAATTACTATTTAAGCATAAATTTATAAGCAGATTATCTGCCTTGTGTCCGCTGCAGAGCTGGCTGCCCCGTCCGGGAAAGAATTCTGTGGGCGCCCACATTTATACGTATTTCGTAAGAAAATTAGGTCTGCTTGTATCTGTAATGAATGTGTTTTGTGTTTGTGATTTTTTATAATTTCTGTTGGGACTTTCTGGTGTTGTGCATTGAAAGTTAGAGATAATTTAAATTTAACGCGCTTTCAGGCCTTATCTTAAGATTTTCTCCTCGCAGGCAGTAAATAAGAACTTTGACTACTTCTGTGGCTGGCCGTGAGATGGTACGTGATCGAGCACGAAATGAATCACCTCGAGAGAACACATGACCTCTCGTGCTTTTTTAGTACTTCACTTACTTTGGTTTGAAACGAATATTTGGATAAAAAAAACTCGAAACAATTTTAAATATAGTAAAAGTAAAAATGATGAAGCTGCCCCTGTGCTTAAGTACTTAAGCACTACACCATGAAGGCGTATGGGTGAGTGGATATATAGATCCACATTTTCCTGACCTCGGCACTAGTCGGAGTTGAGTGGTCACCTTCACGCCCCGGCCTCTTTACCCCCGGTACTCACTGTATAGGAGGTTGGCTGGACCCCCCAGAGCCGGTCTAAACGAGATGGAGGAGTGAAGAGTAGCTAGTCACTATACCGACTACGCTATCGCGGCGCCATAAAATACGTATAGTCCTTCACAATTCTGCCTTAGGAAAAAATGAGTGACCAAGACGAACAGGCCCATCGTACTTGTATGTTCGCAGCTGCCGTTCTTGTGAAGTTCCGAAAGCGCTGAGCATCATCGGTCTTGGAGAGCACTATCATTTGGGCTGTAACGCTACGTCGGCTGATGGTTCTCCCCGACGTTTCGGAAGAACCCCATCTTCAGGATTGAACAGCAAGCCGAGGCATGCTTTACTCTCATTGCTTACTTCTTCGATCTAAAAATGGAGACAGTACATTACTCCGAAACGTCGTGATAACTTCTGCCAAAATACACAGCGTTGCATGCTAGAAGATAGTGTCTTTGGTAGCCATTGTTGTGTTAGTCACAAATCTCCCAATTTCAATCTTCTTCTAGTCTGAAAATGGATGAAACGTCGTTAAACATGTACCAGACAATACGGCGTCACTTCCCAGCCTTGCACTTACAACCTTGATCGAGCTTGTACGTCAATGGCCGTGTTTTGAGACATAATATGGCCGCGGGAACAAAATCCATGGATCTACCCCCTCCACATCTCCCATGATATGTCACGCTTTCCCCACCTCTCCACTTGTCCTATTCTGTTTACGCGGATATTGGTAGCAGTAGCCAAGTGGTGAACTTTCGCTAGCAGTAGACGCATTAGAGTGGTTGACATAGGCCAGAGGGCTGGATGGGAATACAAGAGGAAGCAGAGACCGGGAAACATTGAGCGACATCTTACTCATCTCCCGCGGGGCTTTCTTTCAGGGGCCCTGGTAAAGCTTATGGTGCAAATCTGTACAGGTGGACGTGCCCATACAAGTCACTTGTTGAAGTTCTTGCGCGTTTGCACACACATTCAGTCACCCACAACCGCCAACACAAAAGCTCGAAGCTTCTCATGCATTGTCTGAATTCATTTTGTGTTCAGTAATTTTCATTACCACTGCCAGTGTGTTCGGGGGTGATGCATATAGTTTTCCGGAGATGGTGTTCCTCGTATTTGTGTGACGCATGTTGTAAATCCCCACTGTCGAGACATTGCGCCCCTCCAGAACCGAAACAATCTGCTCTCGTCTATCAGTGTTGTCTGATTAAATAAAAAAAAAAAAACTGGTTTTCTTGACCTTCAGAAAGTCCCCCCATATCCTTATCAGTGAAAGTTATCAGTACCAGAGTGTACGCTGTACTGTCACAAAGCGCAGTGTTTTAATCTGCATGGATACAGTAAAATTTCTATGCCGTAACATGTCTGCCTATTTTGTGCCGTGATGAAGATATTTTTTTCTTTTGGCGTTATAGCCCCAATTTGGCCTTGGTCTACCTCCATTAAACTTTCCTTTTCACTTCGGTTTACTAGATCTTAGACATTGGTAGGACTCCTTGGGATGGTGATCAGCTCGTCGCAAGCGCACACGCATAGCAAACATCCATGTCCTGAGTGGGTTTCGAACCCACAATCCTGGCTTCCGAGCGAGCGAAGACAGTGCATGCCTTAGACCGCTCGGCTACCGTGACTGGCCGATGAAGAATGATAAACGAAATATATTTAATTATCAATATTTGTTGGGGCACTGTGCTACAAGCCGGAAGTTAGCGGGTTCGAGTCCCAATGAGGTGGATTGTTTTCAGTTTGCCGAATCCTCGCAGCCGCACTATGGCCCTGGGGTGGACTCGGCCTCTAACAGAAATGAGAAACAGGAATCATCCTGGGGGTAAATGGTGACAGGCGCGTAAGGCTGGCAACTTCATCGCCATCTGTAAGCCAGTTGTCTAGATAATGTGGGAAGCCTCGACGTCTCACATCCCTATCGGCCTTGACGGCCTGTTACAGGGATAGTTTTACTTTTACCTATATTAATAATTGCTAATTACCTTATTTTCAATTTGATTTTATTTTTTTTCAAAATCCCGGGTTGTGGGGGGGGGGGGAAGGCAGATGCCCGCCTTGTCCCTGCCACGGGTTGGTACGATTATTATATTTTATGGGTACCTTGAAAAAAGTTGTGCAATTTCTTCACGGGCTTCACAGTGTTCAGTGGCGAGAAGTATGTGTTTGGTTGCGTACTGTGGGTGTAACCGGTATAAGTTTTATTAGGGCAACTGGTGGAATATGAATTGCTGAATAAACTCCCATAAAGTGTATGGGGCCCCTCACCACATGGCATTTGGCAGTGAATAAATGAAAGGTGTGTAGTGAAAGGGCCGAGTGTCATGTGATCTTTGTTTCATTTCGCCGTAGCAACGGAGTCGCTAGCCGTGTCGTGCCTGGTGTCTGGGTTGCACGTAACATGTGTGGCAAGAAGTGTGTATCCCTTATAAATACGTATTCTCGAACTCGGCACTAGTTGGAAGTGAGTGAGCTAAACGCCTCGGCTGCTTTATCCCTGGTGCCCATTGGCTGGAGGCTGGGTGGGCCCCAGAGCCGGTCTGGGGGACTTAGGAGAAAAATCTTACCCTTACCGGGATTCGAACTGCGACCCCCCGGCCATCCATCCCGTAGCCAATCGCTATGCCGACTGCGCCGTCACATGATAGGGAGAGTAATGAGTGATGAATTCGGAAGGGCATATCAGAGTTTCTGGCCTATTTTGAGTTACTGTACCGGCATTTGCTTCGAGGACCTTAGGTAAACCACAGAGAAACCTCAGTCATGATGATCTGTCGGTGTCTTGGTTGGGATTCGAATTGCGTACCTCCCAAATAGAAGACGTAAGCGTTACTGCTCGAGACAGCTTTTTTTCGGTGGAAAGAAGTAGCCATACTCTGGCTGCAGTTACGTTGTGGGAGGGAGCGTGAAGCGCTGTTACTAAGGATCCATTATAACCCACACACACCCTGAAATACTGATCCAAGTCGACTCTACCAAATTCACCTACGCGTTCTGGTGAGAAGGGACAGGCCAGAAAATTCGGCAGTACGTATTATGCGGCATCAGAAAGTTCCCTGACTCTATTGTTGTAACTGCCTCGGTGAAAGAAGATGACAGGGGAAGCCAAAGTCACGCTTCCGCAAGTCTACTGCATCAGTATGCCACGTGACACCGCCCTGTGAACAAGCATTGCTTTTACATGAGTACTTCATCGACTTCGTGTTTCATTTTGTCTGCGATGGATGGCAAAATCGAGCAACGTGTCTGCGTCAAGTTTTGTGTGACGCTCGGTAAATCCTCAAAATGCTTCGTGAGGATTTTGGAGAACATTCTGTGAGTCGGACAGCGGTTTTTGAATGGTATTCACGTTTCAAAGTCGGCCGAGTGTTCCGGCCAATAAGATGACAATTGTAGGGTGTGTATAGGCAGAGACTAAAAAAACAGGTGCTCAGCTAGTCTAGAATTTCCGCAGAAAGTTTACCGAGCTCGCAAGAGTTCAGACCGTATAAAAAGGGTCCCACTTTCACACCCTACTTCTTTGAGATCCATTTTAATATTATCATCCCATGTAACTTAGACGCCTAGATCTTCCAAGTTGTCCCTACCTTATTCACCATGCATTTTGCATGACCTGACCATGTCAACCTTTTGAATAATATGCTAATAATATTTGACGAATAGTAGAATCTGATGATATGCATCCTTTCCTATCTTTCTCTTCCTTCTACTCACGAACGCATTTTTCTCCAGGCTGTCACTTCTCAAACAAGTTTCGCTCTCATGTAAAACAACGGGTAGAGTTATAGTTCTGTGTATTTTAATCTTCTCATTATACAGGAGACAAAGGATTCTAAACTTTGCTAATAGACTTGCTATTCTGGGACATAGCGACGCACAACTCGCGTCGCTATCTGAACACGACGAAACATAACGGTCCCTGCTGGATAGAATTGCCCGTTGCCCGCGGTGCGCCTCTTGGACAGGCTTATAGCGCATCGGTGTTTGTTGAACGCTAATTGGCGCTGTACATGCTTTTTGTGGTCTCTTTAGAAAAGAGATTTCTTGGCCTCAGATTTTAGATTCTCTCAGCGGTGACTATAGATCAACCGCGATTTATTTTTAACACATGGAGTGCGTTCGGTTCGAGTCTTGTCCAGAATGGAAGTTATAATGATTGATGTTTGTCATGGATTTACTCATTCCCACCAGGCAAATGCTGAGATAAAATAACGCTTCATTTCATTTCGTTTCTGATCCATTCTTTAGTGTCCTCATACCACTCGACGTTGTATAGTCCTGAATTGGTGACAGCGTTGTTAAATAAACTAACAGATCAACCAGGCTTAACGGTACCAATACACTAGTCCGCAGGTCGTGGCTATCAACCGCGATCGGCAGGACTAAGGGTGTTTGATGCCGAGAGTTTGGGCAGCCGGCCAGATACGAGTATATACATCACAGGCCAGAATGTAAGCAAGTTTTAGTACCCACGTTTCGAAGGAAATATGTCTCTATCTTTAGGGTCAAGTTGTAACCATTGGAGCGTTCTGCCAGCTACCTGTTTCATCTGGGTATTTACACGTACTTGGCTTATTCTTCAACCCTGAATATGGAGGTATTTCATTCTCCGAAACGTCGGTAAACGTCCGATGGATTACACGGCGCCACATCCCAGAGGGCAGTACCCCTAATATGTTAGATTCAAGCGACTTTAAATATGAAGAGTACGGTCTTTTGACGCCGTGTAGTTTGGATAGAGACCGCTCAGCTTGCTGCCTGTGTCTGCGACCATGAAGATGGAAACGGTATGTTCCTCCAAAACGTCAGGTTCTCTCCGAACTACACGACGTTACAAACAAGAAGGCAGAACTCTGCATACTTCGTGGTCACTATTTTGGGAGCGTTGCGTTCCCTGTTTAGCGCGTAATATTGTTAGCTATGCAGTAGCGATGTGACAGTAGAGCCTTATTCAGTGGCTTTTCGGGAAGGACTCGACTCGGTGGAGTTGATTGTTACACCCCTTCACAGAAAGGCGAATGCGAAATTGCAGTCCTGCCCATAGCATCCGTGGTTTTCCCGGTTGTCTTTTTTTTTTATATGGCTAGTGGGGGGTGGAGTCCAACTGGGTCCACTCGGCACTGCAGCCACTGATTGGCCTATAGTACCTGCCCCGGGCGGTCATGATGATGGAGAATTTGGTGGAATGAAGATTGGCAGGGGAAACCGAAGTACTCGGAGAAAACCACCCCACCGCCACTTTGTCCACCACAAATCCAACTTGACCAGACCCCCGGGATCGAACCCGGGCCTCCGCGGTGGGAAGCCAGCGACTAACCGCTTGAGCTATGGCGCGGCCTCCCGGTTATGTAAGTGCCGAGTAGAAGTCTCCGATACATAACAGAATGGGGAGTAAGTAGAAGTCCACAGAATAAAGGTAAAATTGGCCCTGTACGTAACTGGTCTGTGCGCCATCAAGTCGTATGGGGCAGTGGATGTGTATAGCTGTACGCGTCCATAGCCTCTGCAGCAAATTGATGCGAGCGATCAGCTTCACACCCCTGCCGCTTCCTCCCCCCCTCCCGGAGAAAGCGTCCCCAGTACCCATTGGGTAGGAGAACCGATCTGAAGGTGAGAAACACATCTCTTGCCCCTACCGAGAATCGAACTCGTCTAGCATGTAGCCTAGTTAGTTAGTTAATTATTGGAGGTGTTTTTCCCCATGCACTGAGACCAGTATTGGTCTATTGTGCTTCCCTCTATGATATTCTATCAGTCTCTATACCCTACCGATATTGGTGCGTACCATCAGTCCCTTCGAGCCAGCGAGTTCGGCCTCTACTGGCTTGGCGGTATCTGTAATGCTTCCCCCCCTCTATCAGAGGCGTTAGAGAATACTGTTGGGCGAGAAATGTCCTTGAATTTAGCTCAGTGACCTCCTTTGGAGATATGAGGTTCTTTTACGTGCCGTAAAGTTACGACACGGGACACACAGCTTAAAGTCCCTCCCGGAGGACTTGTTCCCTGAATTTTTCCGTCCTTAAAAATTCCACGACCTCCGCCGGGTTTGAACCCGCGTACCACGAGTCATGAGGCGGGACGTTATCTCTAGACTACGGAGGCCGCTTCGTACCCTAGTTAGTGTACAGATTATTTATCCATTGGCACCTGAAATCCGCGGCTGGCCACGGGCTATCGTATACTAAATGCAAACCTTTCCCCAGTGAACTACACCGTTTTGTAACCAGCCTGGTAGAAACCGGTTCGGACTGACATGTGGGGGGGAGGTCCTGAACATATGTTCGCTGTGTTATGAAACAGGCATAATATATATCTGACGTCAAGCTGGTGTATAACATAAGAATTTAATAGACATATGTAATTATTGATTACGTAGCCTTCGTGGATCTGGACAAACTCGATACAAGACAGGTAACATTCCGATAGCAATGGGAACACTACATGAATTGAAGAGTATATTCTGCAATTTAATGTCGTTTAGTCTGGTACAAATTTATAGAAGTTTCGAAGGAGAATAATGCTGCCGTATTCAGGGTTCGTCTACACATTGTCGCATTCCAGACGATGTTGGAATTCACCAAAATGGCAACCAACATTTTGTAAATCGTCACATGTACGGTTTCGTTTTTATTTCTTTCTTTAAATTAATACTGGAAAAATAAGTTCTTTGCACCATACACCATACTGCTACTACTAGACTACTACTGCAGCTACTACTGTAGTACATGTAGTACTTATTTCCGGATATTCGAGCTATTAGCCGTGCGAATGTGGAGTTATCCACCGCGTCCCTCTCCGTCACCACAGTTGTCGTGAAGAGTGACAAGACTTTAGTTGTGTTTATATCACTGAGAAGCCTAGTGTGCTCACATCAGCTCTTAGTGACATACGTCGGCAGCTTCAGAAACGTCGGGTACTAACTCCATCATCACCCCGACAATCTCCCGAGAAGGCGTGAGTGCACAGTCGCCATAGAAGTTTCAAAACTTACGCCACAGAAATATGATTGACAGCCGTGAGTAATGTATAGTACGTATTTGAGATTCAAGGTTCTCACCGTGAAGTTTACATATTACATAACACATCTGTATACTGAGGCACGCAATAGCATAGTTGGTTGAGGCACTATGCTACAAGCCGGAAGGCCGCGAGTTCCATTCCCGACGAGGTAATTTTTTTTTTTCAATTCACCCAATCCTTCGAGCCGCAATATGTCCATGTGGCTGGGCTCGACTCAGCTTCTAACAGGAATGAGTATCAGGAATCCTCCTGGGGGTAAAGGACGGCCGGCGCGTAAGGCTGACAATCTGACCGCCATCTGTTAGCCGATTGTCTAGAAAATCTGGGAGCCTCGACGTATCACAACCGTATGAGCCTCCACGGCCTATTAGAGGGATAGCTTAACTTTTTCTTAATAAGAAACAACTTAGTTTATCTGGATGTAAATAAAAATGGTTCTTAAAGGAAATGAGTGGTATGGACTAGATTCATATGATTTACAGCAGGGAGCAGCAGGTCAGTGAATGGGTTGCCATCTTGTGTTGTTTTGCGAACTGCAATTTTTGCCTTGACTGTCTGTTGAAATCAATCCATTTAATCTAAAATGAATAAGCAGAAATATGAACAAACAAACAGAACACAACAGGGGGAAACAAGTCAGAAGAGCAAACAAATAGGACTATAAGCAGGCACTAAAAGTTAACACCAAGGCACACAAACAATTAGTGAATGACTTAATGAATCCTTGGGTAATGTAAGAGGCAGAGAATATATTCTTGTGAGACTGTAAACATCTCAGAAACCGTTTGTTACCAAATTAGCTTCAGCTTGTCTTCGAAACACATACGTATGTATGTGCTTTTTTTTTCCTGTGGCGCTACAGCCCCAATTTGGGCCTAGGCCTACCTCCATGAAACTCTCCAACGTATGTGTTACGTGCAGGTGTATATATATATATATATATATATTATCTTAGTTGGGGGGTTTGGAGTCCATCTGGTTCCGTCCACTCGGCACATCGGCCACTGATTGTCCTATTGTACCTGCCCCGGGTGATTATGATGATGGAGAATTTGGTGGAATGAAGATTGGCAGGGAAAACCGAAGTACTTGGGGGGAAAACCTGCACCAGCGCCACTTTGTCCACCACAAATCCTACTTGACCAGACCCGATCTCGAACCCGGGCCGCCTCCGTGGGAATACATGCAGGTCTGTGTACACTTCCTGTTGTTGCTTTGGATCTCCGCTTTACATTTCACTTTTATCTGCAAACATGTACGATAAACATTTGAGTATAACAGTTCTAATGAATGAGTGATCAATTTTGAATAGATCAAGGATATGTCGTGTATTGTCATTATATAAGTCGATCGGTATGGTGATCATGATCAGTTACTTACTTACTTACTCACTCACTCATGGAGCTGAGCCCTTCTGAAGGAGCCGCTACTCAAGAATTTCCCATCATTTTATGGAACCCGAAGGTTCATTACCGTGTTCACAAGAGCCCTCCGCTGGTCCCTATCCTGAGCCAGATCTATCCAATCCATACCATCCCATGCTATCTCTCTAAGATCCATTCTAATATTGTCCACCCACCTACGCCTTGGTCTTCCCTGTGGTCTCTTTCCTTCTTGGTTTCCCACCAATATCCTATACGCATTCCTCGTCTCCCCCATTCGTGCTACATGACGCCCACCTCATCCTCCTTGACGTGATCATTCTAATTATATTTGGAGAAGAGTACATACAAGTTATGAAGCTCCTCATTATGCAGTTTTCTCCAATCTCCTGTCACTTCATCTCTCTTCGGTCCAAATATTCTCCTCACCCTGTTCTCAAACACCCTCAGTCTATGTTCCTCCCGTAATGTCAGAGACCAAGTTTCACACCCGTACAGAACCACAGGCAAAATTATACTTTTGTATATTCTAATTTTTATGTTTTTGGACAACAGACGAGAAGACAAAAGGTTCTGGACTGAATGGTAGCAAGCATATGATCATGCAAGATCATGATCAGTTAACCTAAATATTTTAAGCGCAGTGGTTGCTGTATGAAACACCTGTCTTAGGATTAAGAAATTGCATTTCGCCCACGAAGTGTGTTTCTTACGATTCTCAGATCAAACAGTTGTTACTTCCATATACATCAATCATCGGTTTGCCCTTATAACGGAAGCGCTGTCCGATTTCTGTTCGGTATGAACTGATTTTTCTTTCGGATTAAATTCGTGCTTTAAAGTTTTAAAATATTTAGTAATTGAGGACACAGATAAATCCACGAAAACTTTAGTGGAAATGCATGTCCCACCGGCAGGAAATCGAACTGAGGATCCCCCACACAGGAGGCTAAGCATGCAGCTGAGAATGTTATTGGGACTCTAGTGTTGCTGTTTGTTCTGATAAATAGAGAGGTCACGTTGACCTCCGCTTGGACTCTTCAGCTTTCCCCATGAATACATTAAGTTTGGATGTTGGTGTACATTGACCTATGACGGTGCATTGGCTGTCGGGAGGTGCGTAGTATGAATACATATGCGCAGACTTACGAGATTGGTTTTAAAATTTGTAATGCATAACGATATCAACGTACTAACCTGCGGTCCTGTTCTTGTGTGTGATATTTCATGCTCTTACGGCGATGGCTGCGAAGAGTTCTGTCTCGTGGAATGTGACGCTATGAGTCTGGTAGTAGTTTACCGACGTTTCGGAGGATCATACTGCCTCTGTCTTCAGGATAGGACGCTTAGCCGAGGGAGCAAGCAGCGTACTGCTCGATCCTGAAGATGAAAGCATTACGTTATCGCAAAACTTATAACAGACTGCACGGCGTCACATCCCACTGTTTCTTTTTTCGGCTGCCCAAATAGGACATTACAATGAGTGGAGCTAGGTCATTGTACGAGTACAGACTGTACAGTGCGGCCATCTTATAAAGCTGTACATATTTCGACTGCGCTTTGACTGCAGTTCACCCTGCTTCACAAACAGTCCCCACTTTGCGGAGATATTTCACTTACACGAACGTTTATAATGAAGCTCATACCCACGGCTAGACTTCTCATGTGAGCGCAGACACGCTTATCCCAAATCCTTTCCGAACAAAAGCAAAGACGTGCGAACAAAAACAGAAAAATACGAACGTAACTCTGTCCAGTCAGTTCGCTTTACGCTGTGCTCTGCTTCGCACATCGTATACGATTTTTTTTTATCAGTGGTTTCTACCGTATTAACCATGCCTGATACTGGGAAAGTTCTCCAGATAGTGACGGTGATAACCAGCACACACTCCAGGAAGCCCGTGGCACTGGAAATAAAATTAATGTTACCGACTTTTTGACCACGTTTGCCGCTCGGGAACATAATCGCCAATTATGGCATTGCGGCTGTGATCATTACGAAATGTAGCTTTACGAACTCTCTCCAAGAACGTAACTATTCGTGAGACCGGGGACTGCGTGTAGCAGCATTGCTAGTCTGGAGAAACTTACGAGCACAGGCCTAAGTAATAAGAGAAATGTCCGGTAATGATTTTGCGCGTTGCAATACGAACGCAGATTCATGATAAAGGAGTAATTGTGTCGACCATTTCAGTGCAGATGTACTTAGCAGCCTTGATGTACAGGTGAGAACGCACAGAAGTGTGCATTATTTTGGTAAAATTTTCTTAGTGGCGTTTTAAGTAATTATATATATGAAGAAAGCAGTCTTCTGGGATTTGGCACCGTGTATANTATATATATATATACGTCTGTGTTTATTTTATAACCCTGTCGGTATGACGAATCATGCGGCATGCACCACAGAGCACCATACATTATCTGGGCCCAGCATGGCCGTATCATGGCCAATCACTTCCTTATATGTTTCCATTAAAATGACAGTTTCAGTTAGCAGAAAACGTTACTCCGTTCACAGTGGCCGCCCGGTCTGAGACATGAACCGTCCTCATCCATTCGAACACTGGGATCGTGGATTCGAATCCCACTCGAGCCATGGATGTCTGGTTGCGTTTATTCTATGTGGGCAGTGGCCTTGCGACGGGCTGATCCCCCGCACAAGCAGTCCTACCGACTGTGTATATATTAAGAAACTGAAAAAGCGGGCATGATCCACAAGGACTGAAAAGCCATAGATAGAAAACCGTTGTAGGTTACTGGTGCTTGTTTCGGAGTTGTTGCACTGCTTTCACATTGCGCAATGGAAGATTGACTGAGCTTCACATGGCATTATCAGCATACACACAGTGGAAACAAAGGACTTCGATCGTTTAAGATCTGCTGTGAAGACTTTTTTTTAATGACAATCTGGTAATCAGAATAGCGTAAATTCATAGCTCTCGTTCGTGAATATTAGTGATTGTTCGGTCCTTTCATTGCAGCGTCAGGCAGTCTGGATTTATGCACACTTTCTACACATTAATCTAGAAAGTAAGGACTACTTTTTATGCACGGTTGTATAGTTGAAACAGTCTTACTGGAAGCAGCCGGAAGGCGTCTATGTTCTGTTCCCAAAGTGGCCTTGGAAAGAGAACCCGCGATTTGCGATATTCGTGATACAATATCAGAACTAGACGCGCAGTTCCATCCATGATCACGCTTCTTCCTTGTAAGACAGTGTTTGCCATATGAGGGTTTCCTCCTCCTCTTCCTGGCCCTTGGGAGGGCCTTAGCCTTCTTCAGGAGTGGCAATCACCTTCCAGCCCCCTACACCCTACTCTTGCAGTTTCCTCTTCAATTTGCTCCTCCCATCTTAATTTGGGTCTTTCTCTGGGTCACCTGCCTCCTGGTTCCAGCATCAGCACTTTATTCGCAGGGTCATTTTCACTCTTACGCATCACATGGCCGGTCCATTGCAGCCTGCATAATTTCACAGATTTAACCATGTCATCATCATGATGTGACTCATAAAGTTCAGAATGGGTTCTTCTTCGCCACTCTCCTCGAAAATGCGAGGGTCCATAAATTTTACCTAATATTTTCCTTTCGAAGCACCCTAATTGTATTTCGTCCTGTTTAGTAAGGACCCAAGCCTCTGCTCCAGATGCCAGTACTGGCCTTATTAAGTTTTTATGTATTGTTACTTTCATATTTCTAGGGAGGTTCTTAGATTTCAAATGTTTCATAAGTCCGTAATAGCTTCTGTTAGCCATAGTTAAACGTGTTTTCATTTCCACCAATATATTGTTTTCTCTGTTGATGTTAGAACCCAGATACCTGAAGTTATAAACTTTACGGAAGACATATTCGCCCAGAGACAATGATTCGAGGGAGTTTTCTTTCCTTCCACTCTACATATACATATTGTCTTCTCTTGGTTAATCACCAGTCCCATTTTGCCTGCTGACTTTTCGAGGGTGTAAAGTTTTCTTTGATCTGTCATAGTGCGAGACATGATGTCAATATCATCTGCGCGGGTCAATATCTGGGTAGTTTTTGAGAATATAGGCCCTCTAGTCTGTGTATTTGATTCATGGACTACTTTTTCAAGGGCAGTATTGAACAGGAGATGTGCTAGAGCATCACATTGTCTCAGTCCAAATTTAACATTTATTGACTCCCACAGATAAGATTGTATTCTAACTGAGCATTCAACTTTCTTCACTGTCATTTGAACCCGTTTTATGAGCTTCCTTGGGATCCCAAATTCCTCCATCGTACGCTATAATCTTTTACGATTCATACCATCATATTTTTTTTCCCTGGCACTACAGCCCCAGTGGGTCTAGGCCTACCTCCATGAACTTCTCCGTTCACTTTGGTTTTTCTAGATCTTAGACATACGGTAGGACTCCTTGGGCGGATGATCAGCTCATCGCAAGGTCTCTACCTGTACACAAACACAGAAAAACGCACACCAACATCCATGCCCTGAGTGGGATTCGAACCCACGATCCCGGCTTCCGAGCGAGCGAAGACAGTGCATGCCTTAGACCGCGCGGCTACCGTGACCGGCAGTGTATAAGAATAATATATAAGAATTCAGTTCGTACCTCACAGGAAACAGCCGAACCCACGATCCCGGTTTCCGAGCGAGCGAAGACAGTGCATGCCTTAGACCTCTCGGCTACCGTGACCGGCTATACCATCATATGCTGCTTTGAAATCTATGAATAGATGATGTATGACTATTTGAAATTCAACTGTTTTCTCTATTATCTGACTTAAATTAAATTTCCGATTTATTGTTGATTTTCCTGGACGGAAAAGCACAGTAGACCACTGTAGATCGCGGTGCAAGGGCCCAGAAGGCCCATCCCTTATACATTCATACCCGGGCGGAACCAACACTGGTATTCGCCCAATATTTGCTCTGTGTTATCAAGAAGCCGATTATATAAAATATAAGATAGGATTTTGTATGCTATATTAAGAAGAGATATGTCTCTGTAATTAGTAAAGATTAAGGGGCCCCCTTTTTTGATGATTGGACACAATATTCCTTGATTCCATTCTTCGGGCATCTTCTCTTCAATGGAGATTCTTTGTATAATTTGGAGTATCCTTTTTGTTAGTTCTATACCACCACATTTCAGCAATTCTGCCGGAATGCCATCAGTTCCTGATGCCTTATTATTTTTTAGTTTTTTGGATAGATCTAATTATTTCTTGATAGGTAGGAACTTCTAGGTGCTCTTTGTTATTGAGGTTTAATTGTTGGATGCCTTGGTCCTCTATTTATCCTTTCTATGCTTATGTTTATATTCAAAAGATCGTCAGAATATCCATTAGATCACGCCAATATGTCTTGTGGATCAGATACAATATCTCCATCTTATCTTTACATAATGGCTCACTTGGCTTAAATTCTTTCCTCGGCTGGTTTAACTTTTGATAAAATGTTCTTGTTCCACTAGGAGAATGCAGGTACACCAACTCTTCCAGTCGATTCTTTTCCCTTCCCGTTTCTTCCTACGGTGGATCTTCTTTTCCCTCCTCATCTCTTGGTATTTCAGGACTGCATTACGAACTCTGTGTTTCCGTTGCGTCTGTCGATACGCCTCATTTTTCGGCTGTTATTTTTGCACCCTCAGGATCATACCATGGATGTCTGCTTGTTGGGATTTCCTTTCCAATCATTCCCTCAGCTGCTCTCTGAATTATATCTTTGCAGACTTCCCGTTCCTTATCTACTGTGGTTCCTTCTCCATAAGGATGCTGAGACAAATACTCTTTAATCCTAGAAGTATATGAGGCACTATGCTACAAGCCGGAAGGTCGCTGACTCGAGTCCCGATGAGGTGGATGTTTTCAATTGACGTAATCCTTCCAGCCGCACTTTGGCCCAGGGGTCGACTCAGCCTCTAACAGAAATGAGTACCAGGAATATTCCTGGGGGTAAAGGTCTGCCGGCGCGTAAGGCTGATAACCTCACCGCCATCTGTGAGCTGATTGTCTAGATAATGTGGGAGCCTCAACATCTCACAACCCAATGTGCCTGGCCTCCACGACCTGTTACAGCGATAGCTTTACCTAGAAGTGTATAACTTCATTTCCTCCTCATTACCCAGTTGGGATGTACACTACTGTTTCCTTTTGATTGCTTTCAATTTTTGGGAATATGAAATGCGTGCTCTAAGTTTGGCTCCTACGAATTAGTCATCCGAAACTACGTTAGCATCATGAAATCAGAGCAATGTCTAGTATCTACTATTAATATCTGTCTCTCAGTTGTAGGCTCACACTTATGTTCCTACCCGATCTGCGCATTCATCTCTCCTGAAACTATCTTCACATCATTTTTAGGGCTTCTGTCATATACATCCTCTAATGCGTTATAAAATTCTTTTTGTTCTTCATCAGCTGCCTTAATTGACATGTGCGTTTATCAATATGTAATTGAAGATGATTCTTTTATTCTGAGCATATGTATTCTAGGATTATTGGGTTTGAATTAAATTACCTAATGTTTACATAAGTTCTTGACAATGACCAAGAAACCGGCCGTTAATTTCGTGTTTGTTCTAGACGGGAGCCGCTCATTTCCATTCAAGTAACTCCTCAATTATCCTCACGAGGCTGAGTGGACGCCGTTACAGACCCACTACGCAATTAAATGAGGAATGCAAATTAATATTATTGCTTTTCAATGTGAATGTTATCTTGGTGCTGAGCCTTCTGTTTGCGTCATATGGCTGGGAGTTGAGGTGTAGCGTCAAGGGCTCCTTTGAAAACAAATATAAAGCCTGATTTTGATATGAAGTCTTGCTTACCTTGATGCACGAACTGGTTCGTTCTGCCTTTGACAGCATGCGTGGAAGTCTAGGTAGCTCAGTTGATAAGAAAGCTGACCGTGAATTGCATGATAGAGGTTCGATTCACAATCGGGTACGGGTCTGATGCAAGGGACTGTGTGTTTGTGACGAAGGCAGTTTAATTCGGACTGGTTCAGTAATAGGAGCGAGGTGGACACCCCCCCCCTTCCTACCCAGTCTTCGCTACATCTGTTACCCCCCTTCAGACCAAGGCTTTCCCTCCCGCTTCATTATTTGCATCTTCATCTCCTTATTTGGCCTTTTCCGTATTTCATTCCCTTCATTCGTATATTTTTCTCATCTTCCTGCCTTTATTCTCTCTCCCCCTCTTCGCCCCCTCCTCATATTCTTTCTTTATTCATCATCATCATCATCATCATCATCATCCAGCTATTCCCCAGTTCTTCCGTACCTTCTCTTCTTATTTCTTATATTCCTTTTCTTATTTTTCTTGTCATTTCACTTTCTCATATGCGTAGTGTCCGTGAGAAACTCTTGATGACGGAACAAAAATTGATTTCGAGAATTTGACGATTTTCAGCCCCCCTCCCCCATACGAAATAACGGTTTTTGCAACTACTCTCTGTGCCTATGCCTCGCTAACGACCGAAAGATTGGACTAGTTTCATTCGTATTAGGCATTTTTAAGTTTATCCATCATAGGTGATTCCCGATGAATTCCACCTCCAAGAATAAATGGTCGCCAAGACACACACATCATCTATTGGCCTGGGCTGGTGCAATAGGCCAGTTAGTGGCCGACGCACCAAGTGGATTCAGTCTCACCCCAGCCAGAGAGATTAAAAAAATGTAGAAACCAGCCCCCGAAATAATGCTCCGTGAGCATTACGGGGATTGGAGGAACAAGCACGAAATGGCTCGGACTTCCTTCATTGTTGTTCGGTATTCAGCAGTTAACAATGGTTTACTGTGCAACAGTCCATTTAGTATACAAGGTCGTGTTCTCAAGGTAAATCGCTTATAAGAAAGTATGTGAAATGCCTTTCCACCGATTTTATCTTCTTTACCTCAGCCTTTTCATTCTTCCCTTCTAATCATCTGCTTTCTTTCTCCTGAACCGCACGGGTTGCGTTCATGGTGTGACAGGATTAAAATCAAACAGTAATCAGTAAGTACGCTGACAGTGCATTACCCAGCGCAGCCGCTAAGTAAGGGAGCAGTGGCCTCGACATTCGGCTGTGGTGATTAGGCATGCCGTTATTTCATTATCTTGCAGACACTGACACGAAGCTCGTGTTGGATTGGTGACAGTGTATTGTATCGGCCGCTGGCAGTCTCTCTTGTTGCTGTAAATTTGCTACTCTGTGACAGCATAATCGGCCGCTGGCAAACTCTTTTTCTTTTGCTGTAAATTGACCATTTTGTGACAACATAATCGGCCGCTGACAGTCGCTGTTGTTCCTGTTAATTTGCTACTTTGTGACAGCATAATCGGCCGCTGGCAAACTCTTTTGTTGCTGTGAACTCACCCTTTTTTGACAACCCATTGTGGTGCTCCACAGCCAAGAACCCAGAGGATGAAGGTGAGGAGAACAGTGGACTTGGCCTCCACGTGCTATCCAATGGTTCAGGTGCTGCCTGACAGTGGAGAAAATGAGGTGGTGCCCCACATGCATGAGCCACATGTGTCATCAATTACGAGACTCATGTTCCAAGAATAGTGGCTCTGTATAGCTTTGGTGCCGTGATCTCTCCCTGTTGCGACAACGTATTGTATTGGCCGCTCGCAGTTCTTGTTGTTGCCATCAACTGGAGCCTTTTCTTCTTAATGCTTTTGTTGGTATGGCGTCTGTGATGTGTTCGGACCGATAGTCTGCATGTTCCTGTCATGTTAACATTAGCATGTGTTCTGCTTGGAGTTCGCTTGTTGCGGTCATGTTAACATTGGCCTGTATTCTTTAGAAAGCTGCTTGGAGTTCCGCATGTTGCGGTCATGTTAACATTAGCATGTATTCTTTAGAAAGCTGCTTGGAGTTTCGCATGTTGCGGTCATGTTAACATTGGGCTGTATTCTTTAGAAAGCTGCTTTGAGTTTCGCATGTTGCGGTCATGTTAACATTGGGCTGTATTCTTTAGAAAGCTGCTTTGAGTTTCGCATGTTGCGGTCATGTTAACATTGGGCTGTATTCTTTAGAAAGCTGCTTTGAGTTTCGCATGTTGCGGTCATGTTAACATTGGGCTGTATTCTTTAGAAAGCTGCTTTGAGTTTCGCATGTTGCGGTCATGTTAATATTGGGCTGTATTTTTTAGAAAGCTGCTTGGAGTTCCGCATGTTGCGGTCATGTTAACATTAGCCTGTATTCTTTAGAAAGCTGCTTTGAGTTTCGCATGTTGCGGTCATGTTAATATTAGCACAGGATATTATGACTTGAGAATTTTCGTGGTTTTCCACAGTCCCTATAAGCAACTGTCCGGGCAGTAGCTCGACTAGATCACGATAGCATCCTTCGAAGTCCCTTCCTGAATCCAGTCATTCGGCGTTATATAATCTGGAGACTGTCAGCATCGTTAAACAATAACGAGATTCGTTGTTCCTTTTTTATTTTGATATTTGTGATGACAGTTGGGACCGAACCTGGGACCTGTTGAATACAAGAGGGTGGTTTTGGGATTGAACTCAGGATTTTTTAAATACTGGACAAGTAGCATACGTAAAGCACGGTCACCAGGCGATGGAAACTGTTGCCACTGTTTGCAGCATGGAAAGTAAGAATATAGGGATCTACAGCTGTTGGTCCAGTTTACCAGTCAGACACAA
This sequence comes from Cryptotermes secundus, assembly GCF_002891405.2. Lineage (NCBI taxonomy): Eukaryota > Metazoa > Arthropoda > Insecta > Blattodea > Kalotermitidae > Cryptotermes > Cryptotermes secundus. The sequence goes on from NW_019736395.1 coordinate 846,337, forward strand.
ACTCTGCTCGCCAGACGTCGCCATGATCGTAGCACTATAACCGCTCTGGTCTAGCCTCGTTACCATGCCAGACATAAGGAAGGAGGGTACGGACTGGATTCATCTGGCTCACGATGGGGACCCGTGGCAGGCGCTTTTCTGTATTCCATAAGATGCTGGGAGTTTCATGAGTGGCTTAGGACTCATCAACGTTTCAAGACACATGCTGGACGTGAAGTGAGCCTACAGGACACGCAGTGGTCTGTCCCTTGTATTATGTAATGTGTATAAAAATGCAGACAATCCTCGCGCTACGAGGATCAGCACTACGAAACCTCACTGAGACGAAGTTTCTGCGGCGCATACCATACACCTCTTGTCATCCGAACATTAACTCCATTCGAAATCCTTTCCGAACAAAAGTGAATATGTGCTAACCGAAAAAAGGAAGAACGCAGCGTCGCCCAGTCCAATATGGGTCGTGTCCTCGTGTTCACATTGTGTACGGTTCTGCTGCTTGTAAGAACTTTTACAATTGTGTTGGGACTTTTATAGCATTAGTCTCCGATCTGTTCATTTATTGCCCGTTCGGGAACCTAACTCGCTACTATATATGTAACAGTGCGTCTGTGGAAAATGGCGATTCGCATGACGAAAGTTTGCTTTATGAACTCCCGAGGAACGGAACTGTTCATTATAGTAGAGACTACCATGACACAGAGTAGATATGAAGGAGCTGACCGAAAGATTTTTCACTTGTCGTGGACGAGCAGACGCGTGGGGTTTGTTGAGTTTTGTATTCGTATCGCTGTAATGGGGCCAAGCCACCTGAAGACGGGAATAAAGATGACAACCGAAACGTCGTGTGTATCAGAACTATTTCATATAGTGGACAGTGCTCGTATAACGTTGTGGTGGATGTTTCCCATAAGAGATCATTAAGGCAGAAAGAAGCATGGGCTTTCCCAGGATTGTTTTCCAGGAAAGAGGAACTGGTAAATTTTCTTAAAATCATCCTTTTAAGCTGTTAAGACTTTTTGTACATAATTCCCTGAATTATTCCGGATAAAATGACCGGTCACAGTGGCCGCGTGGGCTAAGGCACGAACGGTCTTCGCTCGCTCTCACGCTGAGATCGAAGGTTCGAATCCCACTCAGGGCATGGATATTTGTTGTGTGTATGCGTTTATTCTGTGTTTAGGTAGAGACCGTGCGACGAGCTGATCCCCCGTCGTAGGAGTCCTAACGACCGTGAAAAATTATTAAGGAAATGAAAAAGAGGCTAAGGCCCTGAATGGGCTGGAAGAGCCACTGAACAAAAAAAAAAAAAAATCCGGATAGAAAAATAATTCCAAAGTGTTTCAGTTTTCCACATGCATGGGGCACCCCCTCCCCCCTCCGGCGCCCGAGTATAGTCTGTTGCAAGATGAGAAGCACATGTAATGGTAGAAAATATTACACCATTTCGCGTCCATAGCGTATACTGGGACGTAACTCGTTAATCTGTGGATTATAATGAAATGTTAGTATGACCTTGAGGCCGTAGTGTAAATATAAACAGCTGCTGTTATTCAGTACGAAATATGACAGTCTGTGCAGGCTGGTGGCGCAGTTTCATGTAACTTCAGTGTTAACGTGGCGGCAACTTCACTGCTGCTTTCGAAACGTTAACTATATCAGTCCAACAGTACCTGAACCGTTGTTGCATGGAGCGAGAAGGTAAGGCTAGGAACATAAAATAAGAAATCGTTTATTAAAATAATACCTAAGAATGTTTCCATGTGTCCTTCTACGACTAATTAACATGCAGCGAAGAAAAACACTGTGACCTTGGCAGCTTCCATCTTGCTGTCTGTGTCGGGGATCTAATGCGTTTTCCAGTGGAACCCGTGGTTATGTTAAGTATCTGTGAATATTCGTAGCATCGCAATTAATCAATTAATTCAGATGGATGCTTTGCCGATAAAGCAATCGGTTCGTTTGTGACTCCGCGTTCACCTAGCGGTATCATATTGCAGTAAACATATCCTGCAGCAAATGAGGTCGCTTGAAGGAGAACGAAAACAGCAATGAGCCCATGGGTGATTTTATTTTTATTGCTAGTGGTGTGGGACTAAGTCCCATGTACTGCGGCCCTTCTTGGCATATTTTACCAACCCCAGATGATAGGTGAGGGTGATTGTGGAGCAATGGGTGGAATGCAGATTGGCAGGGAAAACCGAAGTACTCTGAGAAAACCTGCTCCAGCGCCACTTTGTCCACCACAAATCCCACCTGACCAGACCCAGGATCGAACCCGGGCCGCCGCGGTGGGAAGCCAGCGACTAACCGCTTGAGCTATGGCGCGCCCTCCCATGGATGGTGTGGGGGGGGGAGGCAGAAATTGGGTGGGCATACCAGGCCGACAGCTTGCTACATTAGTTTCGTGCGTGGACATCAACCATGGCTTGAGCAGGGCCTGTGAAGACCCAGGCAAGTGAGCATTGCTCATACCCCGGATGGCGACACGTTGGCTCGGATCTCTCTCTTTCGGGCCATTTGCGCTCTCAGCCTGTTTCTTCGTCAACGGAAATATGACTGCCTGTGGCTGAAATGCCAGGTAGTTCTCCGCAGCAGCGAGATAAACTAATGCATGTAACCGGCTGCTTCTAACATTGGCCTAGATAAGACAGGACGACGTGTCTGGAGTAAGGTTATCAGTTCCCCTCATAAAAGAGTACGTGTTAATGCCAACAGCTCAGTGATCATCAGACGAGGTCCCATGAACAGGTTCAGTGTGAGTGAACTGGCTGCATGGCAAAGTTTAGTGACGTGAACAAGTGCCCTTCCCAAGACCTTGTAATATTATTGTGGCGTGTAGATCCGTTGCCTCTCAACGACCGCGAAATAAGCAGCTATACAACAGCCGTTACTAAGTAATCGCTCTGTAAACAACGTCTCTTGCTAGGTAATGGCCGCAGAAGACACGCAAAAGTGGAAAAGTTGTAGGAAGTGGTGTTCTCTGTGCGGTCGTTGCTTGGGGTATATAACGAGGGCCGGCTGCCATGAGAGAGAGAGAGTCTTGAGACGGCAATGGGGATAGTAGGAGGGTGATGTGATATGACCTACAGCAGATCATGAGAATGAACATGTTCGCGCTGAAGAACAAGGGTGAAGCCAGACACAGAAAATATAAGTGGCTTAAATTTGGCGGTGGTCAAGTTTACGATCGTTCAGGTGACTAAGCCACCGTTGTAGGTTAAGATACGCAAGATAGGCATGATTTGCTCTGTAAAGCATGTACTCACAGAGGACTTGTGTGTAGTGCAAAAGGAAGAATTTCAAATAACATGCTATATGTGCGAAATGTACACTTGCCGAAATGCCAGGCATATTCATAAGAGACAAACCCATCTCGTTACAGAAGATTTTACATAAGGGCTATTACTGCAAGAGTTCAGTTGGAAGGAAAAAAGTCTCTGATCGTGGCTCTCAAGGGGCTTGACATCAAGACGAACTGATTGGCGGTAAATCTCCAGTCGTAAAGTAACTTTGACTTTGGCCTCCAGCTTGGGAGTTAAGTCAGCTTGAGCAGTGAGATAGTTGTGGCAGTTGTCGGCCAGTAAGGACGTGAACACGGAAGCTGAGGTAGCTATGGCTTTGGAATCCTTTGCCAGACAACGACTGGTGAAGACACAGCAGACTCAGAAGACTTAGTGTGCGCTGTAGTGAACTGCAGAGTGTGTGAATTAGGGATAGCGCTATGATTACTTGTAGTTACGATCGGTAAGTGTTCGGTAAATCTAATTACCAATTCAAACCCCGTCTGTAGTCACTTATGCACGTGATAGTTTGTAGTATATACAAAGCGGGGTTTGTGTGTGGCGTTCTTGAACATGGAAACAAATTAAATGTCTTATGAAGTATGAAAAGAAATACCTAAGAGTATGAAGACTCCACGGGGGAAAAAAAGCAAGGAGTATCGTAGTCACGAGAAAAAGGCTAATTTATTACGCACTTCAGTTCTTCATTGAAGAAGAACGGACTTCTTGTTTCTGCAGAAAAAACAGTTGCAAGGGCAGCAACGCAGCTAGCAAAAGTGGGAGGACGGCGAGACAGACGTACAGAAAAAGTGGGAAGAATTTGAACTCACCCAAAATTCGAAGTTTCACAAAGAAAACAAAAATTCATCAGATGGTTTCAGCATTTTTTATGCATACAAAATGTTCAGAATGCTTTAAGTTAGACAAAGAAATTCGCACTTTGTGCCAACAAGTTCCATTTCAGAGAGGAAACGAAACTTCTCAAAACATATTGAGTGTGATAAGGTTCGGGTTAAAGAAATGTAATGACAACAGATTTTGAATTCGTTGCTCGCAGCGTGACATGCTTGAACTCTAAGAAATAATGAAAAAGAAAAGGCCGAAGCAGTCAGTCATGTACACAGAGGAGTTTTGGCGTTCACGCTCATTACGCAGCGAGAGAAGCGTAGGCAGCGTGACGTAGTTCTAGATGTTTGCGGTGAACAGGAGAGGGGGGGCCGTAGGTAAAGGAGGAGAAAAGGTTAATCATTTAGAACCGAAGTTTAAAGACTGCCATGAAGTTATCAAGTGCAATAAGTGGTTGGAGAAAATAGTTGTTCTTAGTATCGCACTTTGTAGTATAGTTCTAATGACCGCCTCTGTGGTCTGGTGGTCAGAGTTCCTGGCTCCAGAGGTCCCGGGTTCCGTTTCCAGCTGTATCTGATTTTCTGAGAAGTAGTGGGTTTGGAACGTGGTTCACTCAGCCTCGTGAAGATAATTGAGGAGTTATTTCAAGGAAATAGCGGCTCCGGTCTAGAAAACCGAGATTAACGGCCGTGGGGATCCATCGCGCTGACCAAGTGACATCCTCTGTCCGCTAAAGTTGGCACTAACTTCGCCGACAAGCGGTGGTCGTTCAGTCGGTATAGTTCGCCTGCGGACTACAGGCCACGGAGTTTTTGTTTGTTTGTTTGGTGTAGTATAGTTGTAATTGATGATGTGCCGTATCACACAGCACAAGAAGTCGGACTTTCCACTGCGGGTACTGTGCTGTGTCTCCAAACAGTGAAACTGCCGTCCATCTGGATTGAACAGAAATGAAGTCCTTTAAACTACCGTGAGAAGGTTCGGCCCACTACCTGTTCACACTGCGCACGAAATGTGGTGGTGGTGGGGGGGACGATTCTGCTGTGTTGCAGCTTCCTCCGTGCCACTGCGACTTAATCCTGTAGAACTGATGAAATTTACTAAAAACAAAATGTGGCTGAGAAATATTTCTCCTAATTATTTGACACCTCTCGAAGAATTGGCGCAGGAAGGTTTCGATGGAAGCACACGAAGACGGACAGATGCTTGTATTCATGAGAGGGCAGTCGAACAGAACAGTACGCGCGTAGAGATGGGTTAATGGAAGAAGAATATGAAAATATAATCGTGAACATATGAATAGAACGAGGACCCCGAAGACGCCTAGGACAGCGGAAGTGCAACGGACTCTGCATCTGGAGAGGTCGACAGTTAACAGACTCGGCTGACGAAAAATCCAAGGGCACCTCTGTGCCAGGGACCGGCCTGCTGAATAAAACCATAGATGATGTCAGAGAAAGTTTTGACAGTGCGTTTATATTGTTGTTATTGTCTAACTGTACAGGTAGTCTTTCCCCTTCACAGTTCCTGCGCGCATGCGTTTCGAAGCGCGTAGCAACAGAATAGCGCCCATCTGGCAGGGCACTCGTAACGCGGCAGAGAAGTGCATCTGTCTCACATTTGTAGAACGGTAATGCAGATCAGAACCAGGAGATGCCATGGATTCCTATGAAGATTATCTCATTTATAAGTTGGGGATATACAGATCTCACTAATCCAGTTTATTTATTTATTTATTTATTTTGAATGAACCGGGACATGTTAGTCATTGTGGTCATGGGTTTGTTTCTCGCCCAACCCGTAGCATAGTCACTGTAACGACTAAGCTGCCATGGAATTTGTCTTGTGGGGGTGCAGGGAAATCACAAAAACCCCCAATCAATATAGCCTATATGCGAACGCAGATTTGAAACCGAGACTTCCCAAATATAAAGCGAAGAGCTGACCACATCCGGTTTGTCGCTGAAACTTTTAGAGCGTAGTGCATAATATATGTACCACGTTATAGTCTCTGCATTTTGCCCACACTCTGTATTTGCGAGTTTCGTGTGATTCCAAGAGCAAACAGTAGCTGTCTGTCTGAATGAACAAATTTAAACATGTGTTTGTAGTGGAAGTCAACCTCTGTGTTCTAGTGGTCAGACTTCGATTCCCGGCGCTACCAGATTCTCTGAGAAGTAGTGGGTCTGGAACGGGGTCCACTCAGTCTCGTGATAATTAAGGAGCTATTTCAAGGAAACAGCGGCTCCAGTCTAGAAAACCGAGATAAACTTCCATGGGGAACCGTTGCACTGGCCACGTGACACCCTCTATCCGCAAAAGTTTGCACTAACTTCGCCAACAAGCGGCGGTCGCGCCGTCGGTATAGTTCGCGTGTGGACTACAGGTCACGGAATTTGTTTTGTTTTTGTTTTGTGCTTGTAGTGGACACGCAGTGTGTTCTCTGTGGAGCAGAAATTGAAATTTTAAACGATATGTGGCTAAGGTTAAATCCCCAAAGAATTAACTAAACTGTGAGAAGTCATAACATATACGTAATCTTACGCGCATTAAAAGTTCACTTGTTCGTGGTATCGGCCCACTAACAATATTTTTATTGCGATCGTAAATGAGACATTAGAAAATTCACAAAGATTGGTCGTTTGTTTTGTCGAATAGATTCCCGACTGTGCAGACGGGTGATAGTTTCGTGATACTTGGCGATGCAAAGTAACCCAGGTTTTACAAAACACCTTTAAATGAATGCACATGAATTACTCTCCAGTGGCGTTAGAAGGGTTTGCCTATTGCTTCGTCGTCGGTGGAAATTTGCATTGCTGAAGATGACATCGACTTCTGCCTTTTACCTGATTGCAGACAGCTGACCCTGATATCGCATGAGCTTTGGGAGTGGACAACTGTGAGACTGTGTAATACACGCGAAGACTAGAGCAATGTTTCTCAACCGCTGGCCCGCGGCCCCGTACCGGGCCCTGGCATCGATTATACCGGGCCGCGAGAAGTTCTCCTGAAATTTGTCATTTTAGTTTTCTAAGCATTTTTCATGAATAAATATTTTATAGCGGAAATATTCTGAGAAGAATAATATTCGTGGGTGTGTCGAAAAGCTTGTACCCAGAACGCCTAAATAACATCTGTGTAGCAATTTCAGTGACCAAGCCGCGTGTTTTTAAACATGGAAGTATTCATGAATGATCGGGAATTTTCAGACACAAAATCTTTCAACATTCAGGAAAAGGAATACCGCTGTTTATGGCCGGTCGCAAAAATTTCCCTCAAGCCGATTACAACAATGGACAGCGTATCCTCTGTTTTCAAAACTGAGTGAAACAACTTCCGTGTTGCAAATGTCAGTGGCCAATAAGCAAGGAAGTATAAAGAATAATTTTCCACTGAAATTGATAATCATGGCAGTCTATATCCGGTTCCCAAATATAATAAAACTGAATACTGTTTCTTCGCAAGTTCGCATTGCAGTGTGTAAGTGCTTGTTTCGAAACCTGAGGGCCGTGATTTTTTAAAAGTTATAGGCCTACAGATTTAAATTTTAATACGAATAAGAGACAACGAGACTCTGTATAATTTTGGTGTTAAGAAATCTCGTATCGAGGGTGTTTGTGATGCAACAAATAGTGATGGTTATGATTGCAGAAGGAAACAATGAAATGTGTCAGTCGTACTAAGATTACATTGTGGAAGCAGATGATTTCTATTCACAGATTTCATTTTCAGACATTATTGGAGCTCACTTGAAGATGTCGTTTGAGAATTATTATCCAGAACATGAGCATCCCCTGAGGCAAAATATGTGGATTGAGAACCCTTTTGTTGTAGTAGGAACCTGCAGCAGTGTGCAGAACTGCACTTTTCACTGACCGGCGCAGTTAGGGGGAGGGTGGTTCGAGAACCCCTGTGAGGTAGGCCAGCATTGCAGAGAGTTTGGCACGAGTCAGAAAGATGTTCGTTTTTGAGGCAGCACACGAGAAGGTATCGCTGTGAGGGAGCAGACGTGGCAGGACTTGCGTCCTGACGGAAGCTGTTGTTCCATCTTCATATTCCGTATTCTTTAAGTACAGCAACCCCTCACCGTCCGTGGGAGTTACGTGCATCATATGTTTGTCTGAATCATCTCTGAAGGTTATGTCATACCCTGAGAAGGCAGCCTAAGCGGATAAAACTGGTACGTGTTCTGGAGCTCCCGGATAGCAATTTCGGTTCCCGTCGTGTGTTACAAATAGGATCTGAGTCACTGGCCTTCTTCACGGCTCTGGTGTCCACCCCAGCCTCTTAATCCGATGGGCACCAGGGGCTCGGCAGCCGGGGCGTGAAGCTTGCTTCCAAGTAGTGCCGAGTCAAGAGAATGTGGATCTATACATCCACTTCTCCATACGCCTTCATGACGTAGTGCTTAATTAGTTAAGCTCAGGGTCAACTGTACCTTTACGTCATTGTCTGATGAAGACGCACCGTCAAAGACGTTTCACAGAATAGCATTAATGGGAACATAACTAAGCTGCCGATACAGTGTATGTAGGAGCCATGTGTTAGGGCCTTCACCACTGGCAGCGTCCAGTCTCTTCCATCGCTACACATAGGCTGGGGCCACACGAGCGCACAAAATGCGTCCGTTGTAACAAACGTCGTGACGTCCGTTGTAGAAATAAACAAGAGAGGCGAATGCTACGCTTTCTTCTACCGCCATTGCAGACAAAAAAGTACGCACCGCGTTGTGCAACTGTGTGGTGTCCTCAGCAACGTCCGTCATAAAGTACGTTCATTTCAACGGACATACTTCGTGCGCTCGTGTGGCCCCATGATTCGACTGACGAAAGGGGCGGGTCTCTTTTTGCAGCAAGTGCAGACCGGCTGTAGGGCACTTCCAGCCTCCAACGGGCTCTTTCCCCGGGGGTATGGGACGTGAAGCTGATATAACTCACCTCCATGTAGTACCGGGGATAGCGGAGCAGTATCCGCCTCCGTTCGTCTTCATGGCGTGGTGTTTAATGGAGCGCAGGGACAACTTGCGTTTACTTTTACACATATTGAAAAACGTCTGATACACAACACTAAACACGTTGATTGGCAGAACTGGATACAAATGGAAAACCGCGAAAATTTGAAATCGGCGGTTTTGGAGATATTTCTGCACTAATAACCCGCGGTTTACGAAGACTGGCATTACGAAATTTCGTTCATACGAACTTATGTAAAGAAGCGCATACTTTCAGCTTGGCTTCACAACCGAAATCCATTCCGAACAAAACAAACACGTGCGAGCGAGAATGGAAACAGTCGAACATAATGTTAGTTCGCCATATGCGTTGAGTCTTGTATAGGGTTTTGCTTATATTTTATAACTCTTTGTGTTGATAAGAGGGAAAGTAATATACAGGGCAAGGCGCCACCAAGAAGACTGGATGAAGCCTGTGACAGTGAAAATGAAGGCTGAAGTAATAAAGTCTGGAGATGGTGGTAAGCGAAACTGAAACATTGCCAAAGTTAAATTTACCTGCGTCCACGAGGATGTATCGAGGGTTCATGTGGTAGCAGCGTGACCTCCTTTGGTATCTGCAGTCATACGAAAGCGTGATGGACGACTTACTGCTGAAAAGGAAAACATTTTAAACATCTGGGTGCAAGAGCGAGCTATAGGCGCCATGTACCCGTAAGCCTAAGGGCAGCTTCGGGTCAAGGCGTTACGTTTCATTTATGTAACAATGTTTCGGCCTCCATCCCCCAAATTTGATTTTCCCCCCCCCCTTATCAGGAACGTAACACCCAACTAGTTACAATACAGCGCCTATGGGAAATCGTGATTCACAGTAGGAACTCACGCCAGGAACGTAACAGTTCGGAAGTTAACGTGTTAAGATGGCCGGGAATAACCGGTAAATATTTCGTAGTTCGCGCTGTGACATGGGCAATAGTTGTTCCGTCTTCTTCTGCGCTCGCAAGGTCGTACTCACTTGCGTATTTATAGAACGGAACATCAACAAGTGGGCTGTAAGCTGGCACCGGTAACCAGGGTCAGTGAGCGCTGTTTGTACACTGCTCTCAATGTAGCATTCAGTAGTGTTTGTCAGGTACTGTACTTCACTGGATCAGCACTTTGGCACACTCCAGTTTCAGTACGTCTCTAGATTGCAATTCTGTTGGACTCTACAGTTTTAATGCCACGTATTTTGTCACCGACCGGTTTGGCTTAGCGGTAACGATGTGGACTAGTATTTGGGAGGTGTTCGGTTCGTATCTCGGCCAAGATGCCCGCGACCTGGACTGAGGTTTTGCGTGGTTTTCTGTCTCGAGGCCAACACTGGGATATTGCCTCAGGTCACCGTCCCTTCCTTCCACCTCATTTCAAAGTGATCATTTTAACCATAAAGTCAGATCCCTTCCGAATACAAGTGACAAGCGTTACCGCCGAGGCATGCATACGTACTTACGTACATGTGGCGTTATATGTAGATTTCAGGGTCTTCTGCCATAGATCGCTGCAGTTTACCGAAGTTCGAAATTTGCTTTGCTGCCATGTTTGTGGGGCCATGACGTTGCTGAAGTGTCCCATCAAAATGCCACCCCTTTCTTTTGGCTTTTGGGATTTGCGCCCGCGTATGTGTAGAATCCATCGTTTTCGTTCGGAAACCTGTGTAAAAATAACACGTGAAGTGCGTGTTCACAATGCTAATGTGAAACACGTGCAAACAGATTGTTGCATGTTGCATGTTTATGCCTTTCTGGCAGCGATCACGGCCCCACAGCTCAGACGCACATGCGTATCAATCACTTCCTGTGCCACTGTACGGATTCATATTTACTAGAGTTGACCAATCTGTGGGTCGCCAGCAGCGTGCGGTATCTCTGAACGTTCGGTGTGGCTCGCGCGAGCGTTAGAAAGAAATGTTAGCCCTTTCTTTGATGAATGGAATGAATACATTGTCCACGCCAGTAGAAGCGTATACCTGAACACTGAGCCACCCAGTGCATTTCTGTTCGCGGCTGTCGAATTTCTGGATATGTGTGGCTCAACTGTTCAGCGAGTTTGGTCATCCCTGGCATATTCATGCATTCATCTGTAATCTGTCAATACGACAGGTCCACAGTCTCTTCCAAAACAGTTCCTCCACTTGATGCGATCTAGAGCTTTCTCCTTCAAATGAAAATATCCTCTTCTGTCCCCAAAGTCATCCAGCATCTTCTTACGTCTTCTTCCTCGTCTTCTGGTCACTTCTATCCGCCCCTCGATCTTTCCTTCAATAACTTCTTTCAGAAGGCAGTTACCGCGTAAGATATGACCAATCCAATTAGCCTTCTGTTTTCTTATTTCGTGTAGGATATTCCTCTGCTCACTGACTCTAAATAACACTTCTTCATTTCTCACATAATCGGTCCAACTGATCTTCTCCATCCTTCTCCAACACCACATTTCGAAGCGTTCCAGGTCTTTCTGATCTACTGCCCTAAGTGTCCAAGTTTCAGCCTAATACAAAGCAGTGCTCCAAATGTAGCATTTCACTAGTTTCTTTCTCAAATTTAAGTCCAATTTGCTGGTAATAAGATTCTTAAGAAATAAATAAACTCGCCATTGTGTTTATAACTATGTGACTAGCCTGTAACTGAAGGAACTGAAACATTTTTTGAAAACATTATGTTTCTGTTGTTGGATAATATTCAGAGCTCAAGGCAGACATCAGTATGAATACGGAGAGGCTATATGTTTTACGAGTATTTCCTGCTGGCCGGGGACCTGAACGTGCGTCATAAACTGCGGAGTAAAGGCGACTTTTGCAACTTCTCGATAGGAATATAATTGATAGAGGCATGTAATATGTTTATATTTGTTTTTTTCGTTTGTACGTGCTAACTGAACAGCTACAGGATCAGCAGAGTCAGGAAAATAGAATAAGAAAAAGAACAGCTCACATACGCAAAAACAGAACAGCACAAAGTGCACACTGTATGCTGGACAGCACCATAACTTTATGATGACACGGTAACTGCCAAAGATATTGTTTTTTTTATTTATTGGCTGCTACAAGATGTAAGCAAAATGCTACAAAGACTAGTTCGCTTGAACTAACAATCTGTTTTAATTTGACACTAAGTTACTAAGATTATATGACGTTAAAGTTCGCCCATCGGATCCCTTAGCTGTCGGGCTGCTTGGCTAGTTCGTAAGGTTTGGTCCGTTTGAGTCGCCTGGTTAGGTTTCCCACATTTAGGAGCCTGGACGCTTCTTCATTGACGTGTTATCTAAGTCGTTTTTCGTGTGAGGTGGCGTATCTTGCAATAATGGATGCGACTGTTTTGACACCGAGGTCTCGATGGAGGTCCCTGTTGCGTACATACCAGGGCGCATCTGCTATGCGTCTTAGTACTTTGTTCTGGAATCGTTGGATTACTTCGATGTTGTATTTTTTTCGCACAACCCCATAGTTGGACGCCATATGTCCAGACTGGTAGCAGCATTTGTTTATACAAGAGCAGCTTGTTGTACATTGACAGTTCTGATCGACATTGACGTTGATGCAGTTCTTATTTGCGGCTGAGGCCCAGCGAACAGGACATCTGTTGCATGAAAAAGACGTACAAAGGGCGTTAATTGTCTCATATTTCTGGCTGGAGCTCTGATAGCAACATCTTCTAAAAGCGAAGGAACGTTGCAGATAAGTAATGTTGCAATAATAATACGTTTATAGAGCTCGTAGGTGATCGTGTCTAGTAGCTGACCCTGGTACTGGCTCTGTCGAACTTACCTGTTTTGCTAGCACAGCGTTACTTTTTTTTATTGAGGAGAATGATAACAAACCACCGAAAAGGGACTCCTGCCGCACAGGAAAGTGGGCTAGTTCACTGAACCATTGCAGCTGAGTAGGAACGCATGAGGCACCTACAGGTTTGCGAAGACGGAGACACTGTGAACAGCATTAGGCATGTTTAACACTAAGCTAACAAAATGTCAAACATAAGGTAAAGTTGTCTTGTCTGCTTAATTAAGCGTTACGCCATGAAGACATAGGATAAACTTAATGCATAGTTTATCACACAATAGGTCGAGACCACCAGACGGCGAAAATCTGCTTATGTGGGGGAGGGGATGGTTACCGCCTTCTCAAAATAAGATTCCGCTGAATATTTCGAGAATTTTTTCGTGACTGCAGGAACATTTTACAGCATAATGTAGGCGTAGAGAGGTCTTAAGGTCATTGATCTGTCTGCTGTCACCGTACAGTCGGATAAGAACCTGCGGTAACATGCAGAATACACTTTTCGCTGACCAGCAGAGATGGTGTCGCGGTATCACACATTTTGGGAACCCCTGACGTAATGTATATGCAGAGCGTGTTGGCGTAGCGCTAACGCACTGGATTCGTATTCAGGAGGTGGTCGCATCTAATCTTGGGTGGGACACAAACTCTCCTCACTGAAGCTTTTCGTGGTATTCATCGGTCCCTCTAGGCAAATTCTAGGATAGCACATCAGCTAGGCTACGATAGCTTTCTTCCAAATCCTTTCAAATTCGTCATTCGTATGTCGTTCCACCATTCGACGCTGTGCAGTCTAGTTATTAATTCATTAATGAATTACAGATTCTTGCTAGGCCTACACTATGTCTGTCATGTATATCCTAAAAGTTTCGCGCCATCACCGTCTTTGTTACTGTGAACCCAAAATGGGCATTTCATGCCTGGTGTTTACGTATGTTTCAGTCTTGTCTCCGTACAAGATTCACATACGAGGCTCCATTGATTCGTTAGTTATCGCCATGAAATTGAAGCTGAATTTCGCACGTCAGTTATGTTACCAATTTACATTTCACGAGCAAATACATAAATACAAGTCCCATATATTTCTCGAAGATCTGTTACCATGCAACATGGCATGAACTTAGTTGAATGTCGGGCCGCGCCATAGCTCAAGCGGTTAGTCGCTGGCTTCCCACCGCGGCGACCCGGGTTCGATCCCGGGTCTGGTCAAGTGGGATTTGTGGTGGATAAAGTGGCGCTGGGGCAGGTTTTCTCCGAGGACTTCTGTTCCCTCTGCCAATCTTCAATCCATCAATTGCTCCACAATCACCCTCACCTATCGTCTGAGGCTGGTAATATAGGCCAGAAATGGCCGCAGTACAAGGGATTTAGTCCCACCCCACTAGCAATAAAAAATAGATGAATGTCGCTCTTACCTCATATAAGTCCTCGCGTTCCCCAAGTTGGTGTTAGTGACGACGCTCGGGCTCTCTTCAGTGAAGTAACGTTCATACCAAATTTTGTGAATATCAGTGAGCTGGTTTAGTTGGTGTAGTGGAAAGACAGAAAACACGGTGATTTCATAAGCCTGTTTTCTTTATATATATGGAAGGAATGTCCTTATGTAATAATAATAATAATAATACAGCAATGAATTTTTAAATTGTTTATATCTCCATCTAGTTGTGAGGTTAAAAACTGGGGAGCTGCACGTCTCCGTGTATAAGTTTATGAACTGGACTCAACACGTTCTCACTGCTGTCAGTTGATGACCTGAATGTGTACAAACCCACGTGATGTTAACATTTCCGGGCACAGGTTTTTATAAACAGTCATGATTAGAGATACACATGGTTTGTTGATATCCATGGGTGTATGTGTACTGCATGGATAATCAGATACTACGAGTATGTGGTCAGTAGGCAGTTTTGATTGGCAAATGTGATGTTAATGGCAGTTAAATTTTGTTCTAAATGAATCAATTATTAGAGAGGAATAATTTGTATTTAAAAAGCTTCATAATAAACGTTCTTTACTAATACCTTGAAATTTGTATAATTAATATTATATAGATCTTTTATAACTGGTTTATAGAATTTTGGTATTTCGTCACCGATATCAGCTATAAGGAAATTCTGCGCATCAGCGTCGGCCGCCGCTTGCAGCGCTCGCGTGTTGAAACTCTCGTACCACTTCGTGCAGTTGTGACACAGGCGACCTCGCAAGCTGTTGCGTTGTAAGGATATATTTCTCCAGCGATTCTAAGTGGGCACGTTCGGATCTACACAAGGATGGGAATTTTCATGGCACAAAACCATCTTAATATTGCTGTATGTAACCTGTAAGTAACAAGGTTTCAACGGTATGTTATTTGCAAGCCTCCTAGCAGGTCACATGGGCACGGGCAGGCGAGGCGTATGCCCTCCCGCAATGAAGAACCAAAGCCACTCTTCTTAAAGATGGAGGCGACATGTGCCTACGAAACCTCGGGCTCTTTCCGAACTGCACGGGGTCACAACCCAGAATGTTACTCTTCTACCACAAAATAGGCCACGGTCACACCATCCGTAGTCGTTTCAGGTTTCATTTCTCTGCGTACGAAGAAAATGTAAGTGTAAAAAGCACAGGGTTTGTAATTTCGGCTTTCGAGATGCACCTACGTCGTGTATTGTTGTTCCATTGTTTCGGCAAAAATTTCAGTCGCCATCCACAAGGCGAATGAGGCGGAAGGAGGCCGCGGGCCGATATATACGTTCTTACCATGGACGTAAGAGTGGGGGATCTAGAGCTTGGTGCAACCCAGTGGGAAGGAGCCACTGCCCGATATACAAATAAAAGGCAGCATCTTTCTGTCGCATGAGTCTCCCTCAAGATGGCGAATGCAGAGTTTGCCGAAACGTTGCAGCGAGCACAAGACGTGGATAAACCCCGACCCGAAATTACACGCAGATCAAGGAATGCGGATGTCTATTGGATCGCTTCTGCGCACGCTCCACGCCCTACACTGGTAGTCTTACGAGATCGGTTTTGCGATTTGTCGTGCTGTCTGGTACTGCCAGTGTTTCTAGTTCCGGCCTTTCTCAACAGATTGCGCAGTGAATCTGGTCGCGTTTGGTAGCTTAAGACCTGATTATGGCTTGAGTGTGGGTTAGTCAAAACCGCCACCCTCCCTCTCACACAGCAGCTGCAATCACTACCCCGCTTCTTACCACACTTCACACTTCTTAGGCGCAACTCGGAGACCAGACCTGAAAAAACCGCCACCCTCTCTCACAGCAGCTGCAATCACTACCCCGCTTCTCCTTACCACACTTCACACTTCTTAGACCCAACTCGGAGACCAGACCTAAAAAAAACTGCCTGTACATTACATTCCAGAAAAATATACTAAGATCTTATTCGCATTTGGTGTACGTTGGGCAGTGTTACCACTCGTCTATCTCCAGTTCTTTCGTTGAACAGATAAAATACTCGGTAACATGTCTGAAGACGATATATTTTTCAGGTAACGTGAGTTCAGGAAGATGACCTCAGCCTTGATGACGATGCGATGGTGGCGCTCGATCACTTCCCCCGCCACCGACATGTCCGTGTGTACACAAACAAAAACTCCAGAAGCATAAAAGTGTTGGCAAAACTGGTTACAGATTGATGGGCCACCCCTAGACAGTGTAAGTCGTGCGAAAATGTGCCTACTTCAGCGTGGGTAAGAAAGGCCATAAGACTGAGGCGCAAGGGCTTAATTAGGATGTCATTTGAAGTAATGATGTGCTAAGTACGGCAACAGACCTGAATGCTCTCCGCTTCGCAGTGTTGTTCCTGTCTTGCAAGCTCTCTGTCTATTCCGCGGGGGGGGGGGGGGGAGGGGGGGTGG
>NW_019736395.1:863112-868360 GCF_002891405.2 Cryptotermes secundus
AGAGGTTCACTTGAAACGAGTTCGTGCCCCCGCCAAACAGGTGTACGTCCTTGCCCCCTCCCCTTACATACAAACACCCCGTCCGTTTGGCGGCTTCTGCGCGAGATACGTTTCGTAGTGCAATATCGGTTAATTTCTCAGCGGGAACTCTCATTGTTCGCCTCATAAGCCTTCGTACTATTAACTTCCCATACTTTCTCTCGTATTCCTGTCCAGTCCAGTCCTACATGTTATCGAGTGATACGCCGAGGGCGATGTTTAACGCCATATCCCAGAATGATTGACCGCCTCTGTGGTCTAGTGGTCAAGAGTCCCTGACTACAAATCCAGAGGCCCCGGGTTCAATTCCTAGCGCTACGAGATTTTCTGAGAAGTAGTGGGTCTAAAGCGGGGTCCCCCCAGCCTCGTGAGGATAACCGAGCAGCTGCTTTAATGGAAAAGTAGCGGCTCCGGTCTAGAAAACAGAGATTAATGGCCATGGGGATCCGTTGCGCTGACCACATGACACCGCCCGTCTTCAAAAAGTTGACACTAACTTCGCCGACAAGCGGCGGTCGTTCGGTCGGTATAGTTCGCTTGCGGACTAAAAGCCACGGAGTTTTAGTAGTAGAGTAATAGTAGTAGTCGTAGTTAGTTTTTGTATTACTTGTTTTGTTTTTGCTGCCGATTTTTTTAGTTATTTTTGTTGTTGTATCAAGATCTCTTGTGAGAGCTTTCTAAGCTCGTAATGTGCAAACTTGTTCTCTGTAAAATCCTGATCCTCAGTGTGTCCCAGAAGGGATATATAATTCGTGATTGGATCAATGGAGGAATTGCCTGTGGACACCGTAGCAAGGGATGAATTTGTCATATTTAGTGTCCTTTTGAATTTCAAGCGGACATTTCGCTAGCGAGGTAAACTTTTATTTACAAATCATGTATAAAGCATATGTGTTTGTGTATGTAGAACTGCAGAAGCCTTGATTGCGGTGAGGCACTGTCAAGGTACACGTGATGGTGTACAGACATCTTACCTTGCCTTACAAACTACGGTCGATAAGGGTTTGTATGGAGACGGGATAGTCCAGTCGGAAAAGCAACGGGTTAGGGACCTGACGGGCACGGAACCAGAGTTCGATTCCTAACAGGGGCAAGATATTTTCCTCTTCTACATAGCACCCGACCGGCTGTGGGGCCCACCCAGCCTCCTTTCTAGTGGGTACGCGGCCTTTTTGCCCATTACGCAATCGGCCACTCACCCTTACTTCTTCGTTACATGTTGCCTAATTAAGCGCAGGGAGAAGAATTGTCAGTTTTCTGTTGCTTTACGCCAAAATGCGGCAGTTGAGTGTAGTGACCAAGCCATGGACTGGACGCCAGTTCCAGCTACACAGGGATTCCCCTCCTCACTGAGCCGATACGTGCCTTGGGGCCGTCTGAACCTCCTTAGCCAGTGGGTACCTGGGGTTCCAGGCTGGGGGGTAAAGTCGCCGAATATTTACATGCCTAGGCTAACAATGCGTGGAGCTGTACCTTCACTACCTCAAACATCGCCATTTCTGTTTTTCCCCGTGCGTCTTCAGTGGAATCTGAAATTATTCTATGAACATCCAGTTTGTAATTAGTAATCGCGTGGAGGTTTTGGACCCTATTCCAGGCACTTACGCCCTGTTTCACTTCTGTCCGTGGAGTGCCGACGTGTGACTTGCGATTGTTATGGACGGCTGCGGACCGCCAGATGGCAGGAACGGTTTGGCTTACCTAAAACAGCGAACTGCTTCCGTGTTTGAATATGTATCTCTGTCTCTCTCCTACTCCCGTGACACACATAGCCGCCGCAGTGCCAGAAACATAACCAGCAGGGGGTCTCCATGCGTGCAGCTGCGCTACTTGCCTCACGATGTCCGGGCCCCTTTACGAGCTACATAACTATTTGCTCGCACGTGGGAGAATGACGTAGAAGAAAGTGTTACGTAAACAGCATGCCTATAAAATATGTTTTAATTGTTAGCCCGACATTTGGACCCAAGGGGCTTGCGGGATATGTTGGTGACATGTACGACACACCCATCAGCGGTATACTTCTTATCATCAGCCAATCAAAACTCATTTTTTGAATACTTGTTATCTATCTATATAAAAATCACATGAGACAAATTATAGATGTTAATATAAGCGTTTTATCTCACATGCACAGACCCACATATTTTTCATAATTTCTTTCGAATTTTATATTTACCAAAAAAGTACGTAAAGTTGCTAAATTGTAGAATAATTATTGACACCGTCCACTGTTGTTCAATTTGTAAATATTTATTGCCGTTATGTTTCGGTCAGCTGTGACCATCATGAGAAGGCGTAAGGTGAATATGTTGAACTATTATTATAAAGTTCGTAATATATACTTAAAAGATTTATATATAAATTATTTACGGCTTGTTATGGTTCTGTATCTTTGTGATGTATAGTTCTTTCCGTTTTGCTGTGTTTAAAGAACATATATAGAAACTTCTAACTATGTAGTACGGACTTTGTAATAATAGTTCCTGAACATGTTCATCTTATGCCTTCTGAAGATTGTCAGCTGACCGAAACATGTAAAGGCCATAAATATCTACAAATTGAATCACACTGGACGGTATCAACAATTATTCTATAATTTAGTTTATTGGTATGACGGACCACAATGAATAAACGTAAGCTTGCACATTTCAACTCTTGACCCATTTAAGAATCATTCTCTTACACTTCATTATAATCTCAATCATTGCAAACTATTACTGAACGTGTATATGAGATTTGAATACATACTTATTTTATTTTGTATATTTCTCTTTACGCCCTTTAAAGTTTACCTTTTACTTGTTTCCGTATTTACAGAGGCTGCCCGTTAGAGCCTCGAGTTTCCATTCACATTACATGATTTTCATTCGTTCGCTTTTGGCCCCTTCGTGTCTGTTAAAGTGATGTCCTCCACGGTACACAGCCTGGACTGACAGAGACCTTGTATAATCGTACTGCACTGGTAAATATATGCCAGACTACACGACGTCACATTCTAGCAGACTCTCATCGTCACGGCTTGTTATTTCTCGACCTACTTCAGAAGTGTATCCATGCGCCAGCTGACTGGACGTAATGTTGCAAATCGACGCCGCTTGGCAGAGACGGCGCAGCCGCGCTTCACTCTTTGTTTGTCTTCAGCCCTACTTTTGTTGCAGAGAATAACAAAAGCGCTTCAGGTATCATAGTAGCTTTCATTAGTGTTGACTGCCTATACGTATGTATATACTCTTCCTTCCCCTTCAAACTGTACTACTGTACCGTGGGCAACGCGGTAGCATAGTTGGTTGAGGCACTATGCCACAAGCCGGGAAGTCGCAGGTTCTATTCCCAATGAGGTCATTGGATTTTTTTTTTCAGTTTCCCTAATCCTTCCAGCTGCAGTATGGCGCTAGGGTTGATTCATCCTCTAACAGAAATGAGTACCAGTAATCTTCCTGGGGGTAAAGGACGGCCGCGCATAAGGCTGATCTCACCGCCATCTGTTAGCCGATTGTCTAGAAAATGTGTGATCGTCGACGTCTCACAACCCTGTGGGCCTCCACGGCCTGTTACAGGGATAAAGTAAAAGTAAAGGTATCCCTGTAACAGGCCGTGGAGGCCCATGGGGTTGTGAGATGTTGAGGTTCCCACATTTTCTAGACAGTCGGCAAGGTTGTCAGCCATACGCGCCGGCCGCCCTTTACCCCCAAGAATAATCCAAGAAGATTCCTGATACCCATTTCTGTTAGAGGCTGAGTCGACCCCAGGGCCACCTGTTACAGCTTTACTTATATTAAGCCAAAGGTGGCTCGGGAGCCTGTTACGGCTCGTTCAAATTGTTGGTGCGGGAAAGATATACAGAGCGATTGTAAATTATTGTTGGGGTTTCCGTGGCCTATAAACGGAGACCCCGACAATAATTTAGAATCACCCTGTATTAATCAACTCCCTAGTTTACATATGGATTAGACGAAGGAAATCCGCTACGTGGGAAGCATGTACGTAAACATCTGTGCCATCCAGTGAACCTGTGTTTGTGGCTTCACAACTTTCTGAAATTATTGTCACGTGTTGGGTATGTCACGCGACAAATAATTTTACGTGGGTCTCGGATTTAGCGAATTTTTATTGGACTTCACTTCTACACTCACACGCTTTACAATTACCACGTACTACCACTTGCACGTGTAGTATCACTTGGCTTTTGGCCCAGTACCCCAATGCGACGTCTCGACTATCCTTGGCCGTGGTTGGATCTCAACTATCTTCGGCGACGGCTATCCCAATACTGACTCGGCGAATGCATTACCTTGTTATATATCCGCGGCCGTTGCTACGCAGTGAACCTTCTGTTGTCTATCACCGGGGAAACGCAGCTTCGTTTATTCTGCCATTCCTACGCAACGGCCCACTGTTATTGCGTTACCATGGAAGTATCTACCCCAAACAAGTTACATTGTCATATGCGGCTCCGATACTTAGCTTGACTATACCTGGTTTATTCAGTGGACATTAGATTCAGCTGTTAACAAACTAATTATATTTTGTACTGTTAAGCCTGTTGAGACGTGGTAGTAGTGGTGTTACAGAACAGAATACTCCGAGGAACGAACCAACTAAAGCATAGTTTACTAAACTGTGCCTCGTAACCATCCAAGGGGAGGGGTCGTAGAGTTCCCAGGAATTGTTTAAAATGCGGTTGTGTCAACACAGTTTCGGAAGGTAGGCAAGTCACTAGGATTGAGTATACTGTAGCTGCTTTTGGAAAACGAATCTGCAGCCTACGAAATATTTCGCGGATTCTTGTGTTACATCACAGGAACATTTTGTAGCCCACTGTAGGTGTAGAGAAACCTATAGAGATTTTTAGGTTGTGGATGTCACCGTACAGCCTGATAGGGACCTACAATAATTTGCAGAACTGCACTTTTCGCTGACTGGCAGATGTTGAGGAAGGGGATATCGTGTGCAGCGCCACAAAGTTTGGGGGCCATTGGCAGTTAGAATTTGCTTTAAATTTGACACAGGAAAGCGCAGATGAAGGGCAGATCCGGTTTTGCGTTCATCGCGCGGTTCAACTCGCAGCTTTGGTCGGGTTCCGTTTCCGCTGTGCTCACGAGACAGGCAGCAAGCAGGTTTCAGGATTCCTGTGTGTTGGAGAGTGTTGCAATACTGTCGTCAGATTCCTTACATTTTAAGGCATATTTTTTGGTCTACGTTCTTC